>NC_087440.1:26848352-27156963 GCF_036321535.1 Camelus dromedarius
CTTAGGTAACGTCTATTTAGGTACTGCTTATAGTAATTTGTTACAGAATCATTGTATCTGATTATTTTGGTACTTTAAGACAGTGCATTTTTAGCTAAGAAAGGGAGTTTGGGAAAGATCATTTTGCTGAGCTGAAATTTATGTCCAGTGTTGTAAGGTATAAAGAATGTATCTATAGTTTTGCTTTTAAAATGACTTGCTATTAGAAGTTAAGTGATCGTTTTTATAATTTTCTATAAAATGAAAGAAAAGTGTTTTTAATTTAATTACCCATGTCTGAAAGGATATTTGAGTATATTCTTATTGGAAGAATTAGCAATTTGAACATATCATAATGAGCTATTATACTCTTTCCAGAATTTTTTTGGTTCTTTGGTTTTCTTTGAAGGCGTGAGGAGGGTACAGACTGACATAATATTATTCAACATGCTGATACTTCTTAGGATCATAATGTTGGTTGTTAAAACTTTACTAAATTGACTTGACAGTTTCAAATTAAGTATCATCTTGTGTTTTTCCTTTCTCCATATCTTTTTAATGACAGTGTCATATAATATGATGGTTTTATTAGTGGTTTTGCTATCTCATTCATCAGAGTAATCAATGGGGAAAGGAGCCATATGGGTTGTAGTCCATTTGTATTGGAGGGGACAGATGGCATTATTGATAGATGGAAATATTCCAAATATTTATTGTATAATGATATCACAGGGACTCTGACTTCTGAATTTTAATACTTTATTTTCTACAGTAGCTGGCAAATTAAGTTATTCAGTTACCACATATCCATTTAATCATATCAATGTGTGAATTGTAGCATTAATTACCTTTCAGTCAATACTTTATTTTATATGATGGGCATTTCTTTTTCTAAGCTTTTGTGTTTACTTATCTGATTTCTGACCAAGCTATCAGTTTGGGCTTGAGGATTTTAAAGCTTAAAAACAATCTTTGGAGCAGACAGTATATAAAGAGAGGATGCCAGAAGTGAACAAAGTGAAGATTCCATAATGGTTCTTTCCCAATATCACCTTTGTCCCATGGGAGGTCAGAGAGAAGAGGGAGTCTTAAAGAATCTTTCCTTTACATTTGCATCTTGTGTAAGTTTTTACCCCTGAGAGACTGCCTTAAATTATGTTCTAATATAACTGTGGACATAAGGACATAATGATGTAATTCAGGTTCTGGTTATATTTTATTTCCTCAATTTGAAATTGGGTCATTCTAGGAAGGATTACAGCTGGTATAGTATCATTAATGGACCATCCTCCTAAATGTTTGACATCATTCCAGAATCACATTTGTGCTGCGAGAAAAAAGTGAAATCCAGTGAGAAAGAGGTCTTCACTACTTTTTTATTTTATATTTTTGTATTGCTTTAATGCATACTGAATGCCTTACTTTTGCAATCACTAAGTTAAACGTGATAGATTGAGTCATTCTAAAAGTTCTGTTGCCATTGTTTCATTTTTAAAATACTATCAATCCCTATTATTGAAGGCCTACTATGTATTTAAGCACTGCTGGAAGCTCCCTGATATTAACCTCCAGGTTACTTACTATTTTACTTAGGAAGTAGTGTAAATTCCTTGAATAGTGACCTTTTTTCCCAAACTAAAACTTAGGACACATTGCCCAACAGTGTTTTTTTTTAATTTGTTAATTTATTGCTGTACAAAAATTACAGAGGTATTAAAATCTAAAGGCTTTTGCATTTAAATTATAAATTTATCAAGTTACCTTCATTACTGACTGACAGCACTAAATTCCCAGTACCTACCTATCTGCCTGGCACAGGTCAAATTTGTTTGTTGATTGAGATACTGATAAACAAGGTAGGGTGATGCCATCCACAAAGACAACTGGAAATATAGAGTCTGGTTATATGCTTTCAAAATGATAGTGTGATCCCACTAATGAAATAGAAACTTTATACTAAATTTTGATAGGATCAAACGTTAAAAAAAATTTCTTAGAGAAATTGACTATGTAATTATATTGGAATACTAAGTTGACCAAGCTTTATTTAGTCAAAATACCTAATAGTGTTCAGTGGGCCAAGAGGACAAGATAATGTAGGCCTATCCAGAGATATCCCGTTCAAACAGACTCTGTATGATTTAGGGCAAAATACTTGCATTCCTACTGCTCTGGCAAGTACGAATGGACTAAACACACCCTGCTGACTCCAGATTTCTCTAACACTGTAGGACAACTTCTGAAGCACTGATTTAAATGGCGGAGATAATATTCTGATAGAAATCTCAGGACCAATAATAATCCAAGAAAAAGACTAGCACTAAACCAAGTGATATGGCATTTGAAATAGTCTGCATATATTTACTATTCCTTTTTTTTAAAAAAATCAAAGTCTAAGTAAAGTAAAAGATATGAATATTTTGTTGTCACTAAAGCCTTCTATTTCCTTTATTTGTGAAATAAATATATATGAGTGCTTCCCAGTAAAATTTGGGAATAATTTTTAATCTGAACTTTGTATCATATTTCCACCCTTTAACCTTACTTGATTTTTTTTCTCAATTTGCTCATTATCAGTGTTTGTCTCTCTCCTGCTCCCCTCTCTCCTTTAACACTCTTTCAGGCCCTGAGAGACAAAGAATTAAAGACAGACAGACAGATCACCTATTACTTTGAGTCACCAAACAGGAAAAGTTCCTCTCAGGCAATACTTCAGTGTAGTTATATTATTATATGGTTACTGTTATTTAAGAAGATTTTATTTCTCTCTTATTTTAAATTTTGTATCTTTGAATAACTCTCTTCACTAATTTTGCTAGAGGTATTTCTCATGAAAGTTCTTATCCAGAGTTTTGGGTATGACCCATCTCCTCCCCACCAAAAAAGATTATGCCTTCTTAAAAGTAAGACATGAAGACTAAACCTCAAAATTTAATTTGGATTCCAGTCATTTCATATGACCCCAAGTTATTTAGAGACAAAAGACATTACAATTATGTTTTAAATAAGCAAGGCCTGTGTGGAAGTAAATTTTTAAAATAATATTTTAAGAGCACCAGAATATTTATCCAACTATTCTTTAAAGATGAAATGCTCTTACAGAGGAAATAAAATAAAGGTGCTCAATAATAAATTTCTACATGTAGTCCTGAGTCATTTGCACTTTGATTGAATCAAATTTATCAGAAGAACATTTTTTCCAGGCAGCCCACTTAATTTCTGAAGACAGGATGATAGTAACTGATCATGCCAGTGAATAAAGAAATAAATTTTGGCATACTGAGGCAGCATATACGCTGAAGTTCTTGAACAAAAGCAGCCTGTCAATTATGGTGCATTTAAGTACAGTAAAGATTGATGTTTGCCAAATGTCAAATCAGAGAGGAGAAAAATGTTTTCAAGCTTAGGAGACTGCCAACAATAAAAGGGAAAATAAATAAAAATTTAGATGTACAATATTGTTATACCTTGTCAAGGAAATGTTAATTGAAATCAGGCCTCCTTTTTGAAAAACATAAACGTAGAAACTTCACCAAAAGACTACTCAAGAGTCTGACAATCAATGCAAAAGCAGAATTTTGAAAGGTACAAAGTGACGGCTGATATTAACAAAAATTGTGCTGTTAGATTATCAAAAAGCTGTGCCCTCAATTTCATTGTCAACGATCTCCTACTGATTAATTAATATAATCAGTTATGGTTTAAAAGAAAGCTAGGTGTTTTGAAAAATATCGACATAAACCATGTGGGACACCATCATGAACTCAATAGTTAAAATATGCAGGTTTCTGTTTATTTCTCCTGCATTATGAGGTTTACGACATTTATTTGGTAGCTAGATATTGTTTTGAATGTGCAGTGATTTGAGTTATTGAAATACAGTTCACTTATGATCCATGTTAAGAACATGCAGTGCATTCAAATAACTAGGTAACATTAGGCCTTTCATCTCAGAGCGGTACATTTCATTTCCCTAGGGTTGGGATTAAATTGAGATTTTGTATTCATTTGAAGTATAATTGTAATGAGAATATTTAACATGGGTCAAACGGAGAATAGTGGCACCCTGGAAGTGCTTAGAAATAATTTGCTTTTTTTATACATTGTTCCACAGTGGGATTGAAAAAGATTACCACACCTTGTTTAACAATGTTATATTGTTCTATTTGTGAATCTAATGAAATCTTTGGCAGAAAAGAACACAAATTGCTCAAATGAATTTCTGAAAATAGGAAGGCATCTGAATCAAATAATTACACATTTGAAGTACATGAGACACTATTAACAATCTTTACCTACAGAAAATCAGAGATGTGTATATATATTTTTAAACTCTTAATGTTTCCTTTTTATTCCCATAATGGAAAGGAGGGGGAAATTGTATTTTATTTGCCCACAGACATGGGAAAGAATTACCCAGCAGAGCTATGTATCCATAACAGATTTTTCCAGACTCCTTTTTCCCCTGAAGCAGTCTTTTTATTTGTGCACCTTAAGTGATTTTCCATCTTTCTCACTGAAGGGCTCAGGTATATTAGCACCACTCTCCCTCTCAGGACATTGACTTTGTTAAAGCTGAGAGGAAATAAATTATTTCTTTGTGCTGGTTGTTTGTGAGTGCTAAACTGGATCAGCTGTGAGTAAAAACGGACCTGTCACTGAATGACCAGCTACTGAAAGCTATGTAAAAATTAGATTACATTAGATGGTATCACAGATCTTAGAGAAAGTTTCTTTACAAAAGAATGCAAATGTCGGTAGAATTCATTAAGCTATAACAGGCTTTTCAGAAACTGTTTCAGCACTAAAACATACCCAGTGATCGCTTAGGGCTAGATCACACTGTCTCAGAAGAAAATAAGTTAGGTCAATGTAACAGGCTAAAATGATACACCACTTTGTTAGAGAGTTACAGGCTTTTGCCCTGAGTGGAAATGTATTTATGTTGAGCGCATTCTAGGATGGAAGCTTGTTTGAATGTTCCAATAAATCCAATCATTACTTCAGGAAACAAAGAAGTATTGCTTACCCAAGAATTGTTAAAGGGAAAGTGCTCCATTTGGTAAACTCCCTGTGGTAACGTGGACATTCTGCTGTGTGACTGCCATCCTTGGTCTTCCCAATATCACTGGGAGTAAATAGATGAATACAGTGACTATTCATTGTCTGTGCTTGATGCAGCCCTTTCAAATGTGCCTAGAAAACAGCTGCTATATTGTCCATAGTAGAGACAGTCCACGTCAATATCTGGAACATGGCGAAGATGCCTAGCAATAGCACTATCATTTAAGATTATTCTGGAAGTTCTAGACCATTCAATAAGGCAGTGAACTGATACAAGATTCATTAGAAAAAAAGGAGAGCAAATTTTCATTTTTATGAAGTGTATAATCCCATACAAGATAATTTACATCAAACATACCTAAAATTGCCCAGGGCTTTTTCATCTTGTTTCAGAAGAAGATGGTAAATTGGGATGGTGAGGATGGGCTGACATAATATGACTTTTCTAATACATTTCAGAGTCCTGTCTTAAGAAAATGTATATTTATGTTGAGCACATTATAACGTGGAGAAACTCCAGTATATCAACTGGAAATCTACTTGAACTTAAAAAAGAATTAAGATGGCAGGATATAAAATAAATAATACACTTTTAGAATTTTCCATCCATCGATAATATCTTGATTTGGGGGTGAGGAAGAGGGAAAATAAATTTGTGGTAATAATCACAATTATAAAATATCTGGTAATATCCTTAATACAGATTGTACAAGACCCCTGTCTGGAAGAAATTACAAAACTTTCTTAAGCAACATACACACAAAAAAAAACAACAAATAAATGTCAAGAATTATGCTTCTGAATGGGAAGATTGTAAAGATGACAATTAATGTACAGGTGTAATCTTAGCACATCAGTCAAAATTCTAGTGGGATTATTTTAGGAACACAAAGAAATTATTCTAAACATTTAGGATTCAGACTAGCAGAGGTATTAATAAGGAGAAATGTATATAAAATATGAAAATGTTTTCTAACACTGTATTTTGAATGAATGGCGTGGTACAACTACAGCCAGAATCTATACTTAGATCAGTAAAACGGAACAGATAAGCATAAAATTAACCCTAGCATTTCTACGAACCAAATATGACAGAAGCTCCTAATAATGTAGATGGAATAGATTATTCAGTGAAGGGTTGTAAGAGATTTGGCCAGAATTTGAGGAGAAAAAAAGAATGATAGAATGGAATTCAGACATTAAATATGTTTTTAAGAATTTTAATTATATAGAAATATTCATAAAATAGGAAAAATATGAAAATATTTATACAATATGAGCCTAGTCTGGTAAAATACATACACATATACACATATATGTATACAGAACACAGAGAATAAATTGATAGAAATTATACCAAAACAATATATATGGAAAAAAAAGGACGGGGGTTGTTGATATGACTGCAGGTGATTTTAGTTTTCTACTTTATACCTTTTTGTAATTTCCAACTTTTAAATTATGGTATATTACATAATCAGAAAGATAAAAATTTTTGTCTTTGGTTTTTAAAGCAGCCTTCGTGTTTTCCAAGTGCAGCCATCCCTTAATATCCCTGGGGTATTGGTTCCAAGATCTTTTGCAGATGACAAAATCCAAGGATGCTCAAGTCCCTTATATAAAATGTCATATGTAGTATTTGCATATAACCTAAGCACATCCTCCCGTATACAGTTGATCCTTGAACAAATTGGGTATGAATTGCATGGGTGAATTTTTTTCAATAAATATACAGTCAGCTCTTTGCATCTGCAGATTCTACTAACAGCAGTTCAAAATTTCCATTCCCACGGTTGGTTGAATATGTGGATGTGAAACCCGAAGATATGGAGGGCTGGCAGTACTCATTGTACTACACCATTTTATATAAGGGACTTGAGCATCTGTGGATTTTTTTATCTGCAGAAGGTCCTGGAATTAATTTCTGGTGGATATCGAAGGACCACTATACTTTAAATAATCTCTAGATTACTTAGAATACCTAATATAATGTAAATGCTATGTAAATAGTTGTAAATAAAATGTAAATGCTATGTAAATAGCTGCTGTTGAGGCAAATTCAAGTTTTGCCTTTTGGAACTTTCTGGAATTATTTGTTTCAAATATTTTTGATCTGTGGTTGGTTGAATCCATGAATGGTGAATCCACAGATATGGAGGGCCAACTGTACATAACAAGTAGTATATATTTTCTAGCATAAAATACAGACTTTCTTCTAGAAGATACAGTTTTTTTGTTGTTTTTAGTCTCTAAAATCAGCAGGCTTTTTTTTTTTTTTTTTTACCTTTTCAATGATGTACAGTTAGAGTATAAGCAGGGAGCATACAGAAATGCTTACCATTGTATTTCCAACACCCATGGCTGACACATATCAGCATGCAGTAAGTATTTGACTAAAGAAGTAATTAATCAATATAAAACTCATCTATTTCCCAACAAGTATTAATGAATTAACTCTTTCAAATAATCTTTTCTGTATTGTCATTTTTTGGGGGTAGGGGGGGAAGTCCAATCAAGAAATACCAATCCTTTGATTAGCTAAGTGTCCGATTTGGACCATAAAAATTTTCCTGTTTTTATTGAAACCTTCTTAGATGTGGTATAGTACACAAGGCAAGAACTGAGAAGACCAAAGAAACATCTGACCACCTTTTATTCTTTCATACTACCCCTGGAATTCTGTCATCTTCCTGGAGATTGAACTTATTTCTTTTGGGGAGGCCAAGGCTTCTCCCATGGGAAAGGAGAAACCACTCTACTGCACCTCTCCCTTGAAGAGCTCAATTTTCAGTTCTTAGAGAACCATTTTGCATTAAAACGACTCCCTGGAATCTACATTAAAATGGCACAATGTTGAATCCTTACCTTTCTCCCAGTCCTGGTGCTCTCATTTTAGGATTTTTTTTTTCTTTCTTCTGTTATATACCCACTCTCCTTTTGCTTTCCACTAAGCAGAGTCATTTGCATTCAGCTATTTTGTGTAAGTGAATTACCTCATTCTTTTTTATGACACAAGGACTCTTCAGATAAAACTTTGATAATCTGTCATCCTTGCTTTACATTAAAAAAATAAAAAAGAACTAATGACATGAAAAAGAATTGATCTAGAAATCAAGAAATTTGGGTTCTAGTCTTTACTGTTTTTCTCTGCGCCACGAGTTAAAAGAAATGGCAGTTAAATCAACTGTTGCAAAATCTTAATATTACCTTCTATCTCTAACGGTCTTTGAACATTTCATTCATTTATTCAACTAACACCATTTATTGAATTCCTACTAATTTCTCAGCACTGTGCCAGGTATTTATTTGGGCTGTAGAAGTGATGAAGAGATCATTCTTACCTCCATGATATGGTTGCACTGCTTTCTTTATGCGACAGTGAGGGAGATGATTCTTCTATAACTGAGATATTGAATCTTGGTTTCTGATTAAGCTTCCTAGGCAAGGACTTCTGCAATTAAAGCTTTAAATTTTGTGATATTATTCTATCAAGAGAACAGGACATTATATTTTTTAAATTATTTCTGTATTTAAAAGTATTTGGAATGTTGTTTTATAAGAATACATTTATATTTTTATAACCACTGTAACAGTAGGGTACTACCCATAATTCAACTTTTAAACAAGTATTGAGCAGGCAGCTCTCTTCATGACAACTTTTCAGATGAAGACTTCTGATCCTGTTAATGCTTGTTATTACTTTCAAAATATAGGAAGATACACCTTTGGTATCCCTCAAGAAAAACTTAACACATTTCATTTTTGTTCACCTGAGGAAATTGCTTTTAAAAGAAAATATCCAGATAGCTTTCCAAGATGAAGAGTGTTCTGGTTTTCACTTGACTCAAAGGGTAGAATAAATGAATAATTTTGTATGCAAGTTTCTTGGTTTGCTTACAACTTTCTGCTAAGACTCCAGAGACCTTTAAGCAAAGGATTCCACCAATTACATTTGTTGTATGTGTATGTGTGTGTACATCTTTTTCAGAAAGCATATGTTAGTGGGGCTATTAAGCAATTAGCTTCATGCATATAGATAGTTCATTTTGCACCAAACCATATGATGTGACTGGAATTTATAGAAAACCATCTTTCTTGCCAGGAATTGAGGCGAGTTAATTCTCTAGTTTGGAGAAGTGTGGTCTTATGGCTGCAATCTGTACCCTTAAAAATTAGGAGCCTAGAAATCTATATTCAATAGCTTAAAAAAGCACATAAAATATAAAGGTTTGTCTTTATAAAATATAGAAATTGGAAAAAGAAAAACAAAACGTAAGTAGCGTACCTGATTCATGTCGCATGCTCACTACATGTTTGTTAACTTACAATGAAGTAAAACCAGCAGGGGTTGAGATTAGAGGTTTTGGGGTTTTTTTAAAAAATAAAATACATGCCATGAGGTCTTATGTCCTTGTCAGATTTGGCTCTGAGCTCTCTAGCAGTCAGTGCAAAAAGGGAAATGCAATCAGTGAAGGAATCTGTGATGTCAATGAGATAAAAACAAACTGGCTGCTCAGGGGAAGCCCAGCTCTTTCTAGAAGTTTAATAACTATTTACAGAATGAACGAATGATGCTGACATCTGAGAAAAATTTCTCCCATTTGCATTTTCAGGAGGTCACTTGGCTCTTCACCCTCTTTACAGCAAATGACAGAGAACTTCACATGGCTATTTTCCAACTCAGTGCCTAAGAGTTCTTCAGGAAAATTGCGTTGATGGAGGTGAAACACAGCCACAGCCTGATAATAGGCCTTAATTCAAACAATATTCTGAAAGACCTAGAAATCCTGAAGCAGAGGTAGATCAGTTGCATTCACTTCAGGCATGGATATATTCTCCATGTGTAAAGTAAAATTCATTGCCACCTTTTGAAGTTCTAGCTGCATTTTACAAAAGGAGTGTGTTACCATCTTGTCTTATTTTTATAGCATTCATATCCCTGGCCACAACCGTTAATCAGGTTTTGTTTTTGGTTTTTTTTTCTCTTTTGGGAGTGGTGGAGATTATACTAAAAATCCATGGAATGTCTACCACAAGATGTAAAATTCTACATGATTGGCCTTTTGTAAATATTAAGCAAAACCAGTAAATCAGAATGATCAGATTAACATATTTTAGCAGAAGCATCCATATGAAAGGAAATGTTGACATTCTTTATGAAAGCTGCTTTTTCCCTTTACTGCTGCCATTTTTATTGTGGATTTCCCTGTTCAGCACTTAGTTCCAATTTTTTAAATGATCCATTTCAACACTAGACAGCAGTATTCTTCCAGTCATATGAGTTTTTGGTTGCATTTTATTACGTTAAAGATTGCAGAGCTCTACTGTGAATTGCAGTATTAACATTCCCTACATTTTAGAGGGCTATGCTCAAAAGAATTATTTTGACTGGGTCCAGGAATTCTTTGTTTGGGCCTTTGAAAAGTCCAATGCAATTTAATCTTTAGTAGCAACTAAGTTACGAGTTTATTATACAATTACAAAAAATTTAAAAGTACATAAACAATGGGTAATTCATTCAAGAATCCCAAAGAAATGTTTGATTTAAAGGAGGTACCCAGTTGAAGACGGTAATACTTTCTAGTAATAACCAATTCACCTAAACAGAGTTTCTCAGGACTTTGCTTATAACTTAACTGCTTGAGCTCAAAATGCAGTTTTCTTAGAAACAATGCTATGAATTCATGTCCGTCCTGAATGGATACTTCAGTGCCAGGGCCGTCTCCACCCTCAAGAACTTGCTTGTGGCGGGTGTGGAAAAGAAAAAGGCAAGGACACAAATAACTCGGCAAACCTCTTTTCAACATGTTGTCAAGTGCCTTATAAAGCAAGCTCAAACATGGCAGAAAGCCACCACCGAATTTCAGAGTCGAAGAAGGCATAAATTGTTCCAAGCTTATTCTATAGATCAACTGCACAGAATTTGGGAGGTTTGTGCTAATTAATACCTTCCTCTCGTCCACTTGTCATTTCCTCTTCTGCCAGCAAAGGTAACTGACTGCCCACTTACTCTCCCAAAACAGATGGGGCAGGCATAAAGCTGTTCCAGCTAATGTTCCAGCTGATATGATAATTAGAACTTTCCTGGATTTCAGAACTTTACCCTTTTTATTAGCCTTTGAATCTCTACCAAGGAGTCCTCTTTCAATTAAGGAAATGATTCATATTGGTCCAAAAACTGACAAATTGGCAAAGCTTTAGGGATTTTTATCTCTTCACTACAAGTGGCAGAGTTTCTGAAGCATAATCTGGTTTTGCTTGTGATTATTTTATTGTATGATCTATTTAGCATGGCACAATATGCTTGTTAGTATTTTGAGAATTGTTTATACTGTTTTGGCTTAAATTTCTTTTTTTTAATTGTAGTATAGTTGATTATAATATTATATAAGTTACAGGTGTACAATACAGTGATTCACAAATTTTAAAAGTTTTAATCCATTTATAGTTATTATAAAATATTGGCTATATTTCCCATGTTGTACAATACATCCTTGTAGCTGATTTTGTACCTAATAGTTTGTACCTCTTAATCCCTTGCCCTATTTTGCCCCACTGGTAACCACTAATTTTGTCTCTATATATGTGAGTCTGTTTCTTTTATGCTATATTCACTAGTTTGTTGTATTTTTTAGATTCCACATATAAGTGATATCATACAGTATTTGTCTTTCTCTATCTGACTTATTTCACTTAGCATAATGTCCTCCAAATCCATCCATGTTCCTACAAATGGCAGAGTTTCATTCTTTTTATGGCTAAGTAGTATTCCATTAGATATATACACCACATCTTCTTTATCCATTCATCTGTTGATGGACACATAGGTTGCTTCCATATCTTGGCAATTGTAAATAATGCTGCTGTGAAAATTGAGGTGCATGTATCTTTTCAAATTAGTGGTTTTGGGTTTTTGGATAGACAGCCAAGAGTGGTACCTTAAATTTCATGTTTACGTTTGGAGACCAGTTTTTCTTTTTCCTGTAGGTCCCATTTAAATGTGATTGAGAATCCTATTCTATTAAATGAAGAATGGTTAATTTTATAAATACTTACATTTTCTCCTGGTCTCCCAATCAGAGATGATATTTAAAATATTTACATTTACTATAGCACTCACGTTGGCTCTAACTTCCAGGTTATTCTGTCTCTCCCTGGCTCCCTCAGTATCAAATTCCTCTGGAAACTGAAGCTACTAAGACAAGGACAAAAATCAGCCAGCCTGTGCAGATCCCTGTGGGAGCCACTGGCAGTGACCAGGAAGCAAGGCTTTGAGAGACTGGCTCAAGCATCAATTAGTCAAGTAGAGCAGGTGTCTGGAACCTGGTTAACTAGGCATTAACTCTTCAGCTGTTATATCAAGAGTATCCGGGGTGAGATGCCAGTCTGGCCAGGGCACTTTTTCCAACCTGTAGGGGACTTTTAAAATATTTTAATAGTCTGTATAGTCTGTGCAGCCTTACTTTTAAATATTGACCTATTCACAGCCCATCATAAGAATCTGAATCTACAGACTTAATGCATTGAGGAGAAGCAAGCATTTTAGCCTGCTATCTGAATTTTCCCTTGTCTTCCATACTTGAGTCAGACCTTCTGCTTTGAATGTGGGTTCAATGCCTGTAAAATTTTTGATATCTCTTTACTCAAACTTTTGACTTTTTGCTTTTAAGCCTCAGTTTCTTTTTCTGTAAAATGGTTTCATTTTCTGTACTAGTGTTACTGAGTCCAAGCTCATACTGCTCACTGCATGACAGGCCAATAAATAGAGAGATGAATTGGTGGGGCAAGGAATAGTGACTTTATTCGGAAAGCCAGCAGACCGAGAAGATGGTAGACTAGTGTCCCATAGAACCATCTTGCTTGAGTTAGAATTCAGGCTTCTTTTGTACTAAAAGGGGTGGGAGTAAAGTCAAACATTTCCTGGTTCCTGTCAGCCTCCAGAGGGCATATGTTAATTTCTTCCTTCCTGCAGTCATTCCCAGGTGGGCCTGGTGAGAATGTTTCCTGTGAACTAAACAAAGATATTTTAGCTTAATGCTCATTACCTGGGAGGCAGGGTTCCCAGAGATGGGCCATTATGTATAATTTAAGCTTACAGGCAACATCCCTTTAGTGATGTAGCTAAAACTTGTAGCAAAAGGGATGGAATACAAAGGTTCAAGTAAAAGAAACAGATCCAATATGGAGTCAGATTTGTTCTTCCCTACTACCATAGTATTTCAGTGTACTCTTACCATGAGGTTTAAATGAAACAATGCAAGGGAAGTTCTTAGTACAATACCTGCAGTACAGTTAGTGCTAGCTATTTTCCACTTTTCACGGGATCTTCAATTAATGAATTTTGTAATCCTGTATGCAGGTATATAGCAAATTAGTATATCTGGTTACATGAACATGTGCTGTGCATTGTGTTAGAACAAAAGGATGACCATAAAAAATATATTATTATTGGGTATGAGATGTTTTCATGCTTTCAGATGTTATAGGCTATTGTGTACTCTGATGACTTGAAGAAGCCTAGGGTTGCAGGGACTGATGTCAGTTTGCGGCTTCTGGGCTTTTATCCCTAATGAGGAAGAGATATTCTCTCTCTCTCTCTAGAATGAGGGAGACCCTTTGTCAAGCTTCAGGTCTCCCTGTACTCATATATTATCTTTTCCTTTGACTTCTGCTCAAAACTGGGGAATAGAGCATATCTTAAAAGCACCAATGTCAGGAAACCCCAGGCTCTTTTGTTTCTGGGCAACATGAATGAGAAGACTGTCATAAAAGATATGGAACCTTAGGAGGAAATAAATAAAAATGAATCCTAGAGGGCAATATAAAAAAATGTATAGAAAAACTCTATTAACAAGTAAATGAGGATTTTTAACAAGGTTTTCTTGTCATCCTCTTAGACTGGCATTAAGTCTTCATTTGAACCATGTCATATTAGGTGCTCTGAGCAAAAGTCAATTATATTCGAGAGACCTTATGAAGACTAAACATCAAAATAAGGGTTTGAAGGAAGCACTTGGCACACCACTTGCCAAGAGCTTCTTTGAACTGTGTCCATTTGCTTCCTCTTTGCTCTTGGTGTTTTATCATATTCACAATATGCGTTTTTTGTTTTCTGACTGCCCTTCTCGAAATTCTCCTTCACAAATGAGTGTCATTGTCCCAGTCACATATTAGTTTAGCATTGACTAATTACTTAACTTCTCTTGATGTTTTCTTCATCATCCATGAGGTGGAAAAATATTCCTCAGATGCATTTTTAAAACCCCCAGCTAATTATCAGTGATTTCTAAACCAAATCTGTTCGTATTATTCTAACGCAAAAATTTCTTAGTCCAAAAAATATGAATATGACAGTGTTTTTTTCTTTGAAGCGGTCTTATTTAAACCACTTTCCTCCTGTTTTTCCATATAACTATCTTCACTACTGCCAATGAAACAACTGCCATGACCATCTAGATTAATAAGTGAAAGTCAAAAATAAAAGGAAGAGAGAAATGTAAACCTGGACTTATACGTGCAAAATTATTAAACGATAATTGCAGGAGTTAGACTGTCCAAATATTGTTAATTCATCTTTGGTTTGCATGTCTGTTGTTACGATTTTCTTTGTTAAATGAAAAGTTCCTGTCTTCTTTGTAAAGTTAGGATCGTTTAGCAAAGTCAGAGTTAGTCAATATCCCAATTTCTCTGTCTTTGCATTATTCTTAGAAAGAAGAGAGGTCTGAACTCCCCCCCCCGATTTTTTGTTTTAATGATACTGATTTATGTAAATACTTTACTATTTGTGTATTAATCATAGATATTATATTTACTTTCTCAACACCTACATTATATTTGCCCTTGTCATTAGTATTGAGATGGAAGATAAGCATTTAATGTTATAAAAGTGTGAAACACTCTCTTTAATCTATTAGAACTTTTAACGTAATTCAATATAGCGCCTATCATTTTGAGTTACAGCATTAAATTAGAGCTCTGTGTCCTCCCTCCTCAAGATTGGTGGTTTCTGGAAAGCAACACCTTGCCTGCCTTATGTTCATTCTTTATCATCACATAGGTTCTTGGCATAGTGCCTGGCAAACAGTGGGTGCTCAATAAATGCTCTGACATTAAAGAATTGAATGATATTGATGTTCTAGAGGCATACAGATTATGTAGGGTTGCTATAAATTTTCAAATTCAATAGTCTTATAAAATAGTATCAATTACTTATCTGTTTCTTAGTATTCATAAAGAAGGAGCAAAGAACCCTATAAAGACCAAAAATCAAGCTTAATCTCAAGCAGGTTATATGGCTCCAGCCTATGTAGCAAGAAGAATGTAGTCACTGAAGACCCTTCCAAAAGCTTGGAGTGAGACTTACAGTTGTTCCCACATGTGGGGAAATAATGGTCAAATTTGACAGTAATTGTGAATGGGGAAAAACAAAGCTAGTTTGCTTTCAGATGGGCCCATCACCTAGAGGGAGGCAAGTCATGGTCACAGGATAAGGTAGAATGAAGAGGGAACAAACATGTATGTTCTATGTTGTACCAGCCACTGCGCCAGGAGCTTTACATGTTACTTCCTGTATTTCTCACAACAGCTCTGGGAGTTAGGTAGTGTTATTCCCTTTTTTTAAATAAGAAAATGGATTTCTCACAGCTATCAAATAGGAGTCCTGGGATTGAAACTGGGCCTGTACTATCTAAAAGCCATTTTTTTCACCAAAGCAGAGTATATGATTGTGTTTCAGCCCTATCTTAAATTCCTTCTAGAATAAGGTAGAGCATAAATCAGTTATATAAATTATTGCCACCAGCTTTATCAGACACCATATCCAACTTAGCAGTGGGACGAGTGCTTGTCAGGGAGGGTCTTCATAGTGGAGGAGCACAGATTTTGACTTGAAATGAACTTTGATCTATATTCCTGTTCTTACTCTTACTCATCTTCTACAAGTTACTTACCCATGCTAATCTTCAATTATAGCATTGAAAAATGAAGACATTCATAGAATTTCCAAGTAAGTTTAATGCTTGAACCAGAGAAGCCCTTCAAAAATGGTGGTTGCTTGACTGAGTATTTAGGTAGAATGGTGCTTCATTCTTCTTTCTGGGTATGCTCCTTAAGGAAAGACTTGGCCATTAGAGCAGCACAGAAAAAGAAAAGGTTTGTCTCCAGGGAGGGCTTAGTTGGTTTTATGACAAAGGGATGTACCTCACGATATGGGTCAGTTTGATGTAAAATGCCTTTGACACACAATGAAATATGGCCTATTATATGAATTTATATTTTTGCTTGTCATTTGCTTCCTTAAAAAGTGATTGATAATACATCTTGAAATTCATCAAAATTTCAACAAACTATTTTGGGAAAAAGATTACAAAGTTACCTTCAAGGAGTTTGTCAAATATGATATATGGTAAATTATAATCAAATTTCATTATAAATGCAATGGAGAAGTCAAAACAGGGAGAGATAATTGCATGTTTAGAAGATAATCTAGATTTGGGGTTTTGTGGATCTTCAGTTGGAATGGACTCTCAGAAGCTAAGGAATATGAAAAAAATAGACAAAGGGATACCAAGACAATTACCTTTGTGGTACAAACGCAAAAATAGTGACAGAAAAACTAAAGCGTAGCATGAACTTAAAGCTGATGACAGCTCTCAGACATTTAATCATGACAAGTCATTTGAATGCAACCTTTAGAGTAAGAATTAGAACAAAGAAGTGATCATCTCACTGCTGGGAAGCATACTGCAAAGTCAAAAGTTGAAGGAAAAGGTCATCATCACTCACTTCCTATTCTGTTTCTGTCATCTCCAGCCGGGATGATCTTCTAATTGGAAAGGAGAACAGCAAGAACACTAGTAACAATAGTACTTTGTTACTGACGTCAGGCTTTTAATGCTTCTTCAAATCCCAGAGCAACAGTTCTGAAATCAGTATAGACAGAAAGTACAAATCCTAGTTCTAACTGGTGAAAGGTAGGACTGTGCCTTTGACACTCCTTTCTTTTAAACTTCTAATTAAATTCTTTGTGTGACTGCTTTTTAAATCGTAAAATATAATAAATCAAAAATAATAATAAAAGCAGCAGACGCAAGAAGCAGCAGGACATAAGTAATTATTGCCCACCCACCCCCACCCCCAAAAAAAAGCAGCTCAGCACAAATGCTGGACTAGCAAAATTTAAACCATTGCATCTGGCGGATACTCCCCAACTTACAAATGGACACCACTAAGCAATTCTGTCCGGGTCATTTTCAGTAGTAGTATCAATGCATTCAACTATTGGCCGTGCATTTACAACTTAACCTGACTAAACCATTCAGCCTGGAATCCCACTCAAAATTAGACCATAATTAAACAGTGTTCTGTAATGGAAAGGCTCAGGTGTTAGACAGACCTGGGTTTGTATACAGGCTTTCTAAATTATTAGCTGTGTAATTATAAAATAAGGACGATAGTACCTACTTGTCGGTTGCCATGGTAAATCAGTGCAGTGATATATTTGAGGAAACTGATTATTTATTGAGTACCTCCCATGAGTCAGGTAGCCTACTAGTTCATCTTCTAGGCAACTTAATGAGGCAGATATTACAGAGCCAAGCTTTGAACCCAAGTCTTAGTTCAAATTTCATATGCCTTCCACACCGTGTAGTAAGATGCCTGTCATATACAATATTGTACAAAAGATGTCTAGGATTTTTTTCATTTTGCATGACTAAAACTTTATACCCATTGAACAACAAAACCCCCTTTTTCTTCCCCCAGCCTCTGGCAACCACCATGCTACTTTCTGCTTCTATTAGTTTGATACTTTAGATACGTCATATAAGTGAAATCAAGCAGTATTTGTCCTTCTGCGACTGACTTTTTTCACTTCATATGATGTCCTCAAGGTTTATCCATATGGTAGCATATGATGGAATGTTCTTCTTCTCTACTGCTGAATAATATTTCACTGTATGTATAGACCACCTTTTCTTTATCCATTAATCCCTTGATGGACACAGATTGTTCCCACCTCTTGGCTATTGTGAAAGTGTTACAATGAACATGAAAATGCAGATATCTCTTTGAAATTCTGATTTGAATTCTTTTGGATAAGCACCCAAAAATGAGATTTCTAGATCATATGGTATTTATCTTTTTAACTCTTTGAGGAGCCTCCATGCAGTTCTCCATAGCAGCTGCACCATTTTACATTCCCACCAACAGTGAAAAGGAGTTCCAATTGCACTGTAGCCTCACCAGCACTGACAACATGTTATTAATAACAGCTCACTTTTGTAAAGCCTATCCAAAATGTTCAACTTAATTTGTATAGAAACAACTCTACTTTTGTTTCACATTCATATTCCAAAGGAGTATGTAATACTTCAGTGAAAGTACAAAATTTCAAATAACAATTGCAACTAGCATATTCAAGTTTGCAGTAAAGACAACCGATCATTTGTAAATGCACTGGTCAACTGATAGGAACAGAGTGGAGGGAATTCTGGAGAAAAGCTAGCAACCTAAATAATTCATCCTTTCCTTAGTATCAGTGAATGTGTCTATAAAGAGAGTGGAGAGGACTCCTCACTCAGAGATGAGTTAAGAGAGAGCCTATTCCTTGAAATGAAAGGATTAGACAAGATGACCTTGGAAGTCCCTTTAAGATCAAAATAAGCCTTTGTGGTGGACTGAAAGTCATAGACTGGATTAGAAATTCAAAGCCATCATCAGGGTCATATGTTTAATAATCCCTTGAAGGTTTTAATTGAGTATACAGATTTCACACCTTGCACACTGACCCCCTCCCCAGATTTTCTTTTAAAATGTAAAGGAATTGTACAGGCTTCTTCTAGTTTAAGAGGGCACACCTCTGTTTGAAAGCCAATGCATCTAAAATGAACTGTGCATAAGATTTATGGCTACACCAGGCACCCAGAGATGTGGCTTCAAGTGCTAACTCTGCTCCTGACTGGTGAGCAAGGTGGACTTTACTGCATCTCTGTTTCCCTTTTACAAAATGAGAAGATTGAAGAGATGATAACAATGGCTTTGTCCAAGCCTACATTTTAATAATTCTCTGATTTTTAATACTTTCTGACTCAAAAATTTTCATGTGTCATGTATTTGGTAGCAGCTACCACCTGAAAGGTTTATCACAATTTGCAACTCTCCCTTCTAGGTAGTAATAAGCCTGATGGGTTTTTTGTTTGTTTGGTTGGTTGGTTGGTTGGTTTTTTTTATTGAAGATCAACAGCTCCATTCCTTATAGCTACGTACCAGGCTGCTCTGTCACCTAGCGTCATAGTCATCCACAGTCGATTCCAGATTGCTCTATTTTCTGCTTCCATAAGACTAAGGAGTTATTACTCTTTTCTTGTAACTTAATTTTCAGGTAGGATGAAATTATTTCAAAAGGTAGCTGTAATGTCAGCAGTTGAGCATGTTGAATATTAGACAGAACTGGTTTTTTTAGTCATTTGTTGTGGATTGTGTTTTTCTGCTACATTAGAGCTGTATTTTCTGTCACTTCTACTACATATGCATCTCCTCTTTCAATTCGATTCTATTATTCTTAGTCAATATCTAATGAAACCTTAAAGCAGAATTCCCAGGAAGTTTTCATTTCCCTGCTTCCAATGGAGAACCTTAAACTGCCAACAGTCTATGCTGGAGATAGGTAAAAGAGCTCAGCTGTGTTTAGAGCTATTGAAACTGCATACCAAAATGCTGAAACCACAAAGTTACCTACTGTCTGGGTACCTTTTAAGGACACACAAGTCACAGATGACAATTACCATGACTTCAAATGTTACCCATAACCTATTGAGTATGAAGAATAGCCCAGGTTCCAAAGGCGTGATCTCATTGCCATAAACTCATGGGACCCAGTTGTATCTGAAGATATACAATAATGTTTGTGTTAAAGGGAACCTGTCAGGAAACCCAATTTCCCTCCTTTTTCCAGTGGAAGCTGGGTCAAGTAATTCAGAGCAATCAATCAACTTTAGTACATAAGTGACATTTTTTAGGTCAACTTTTTCACATTATAATGATCCTTGTGACCTTGTCATTTGAATTTCCATGAAATGGGGGAAGTTTAATTAATTCTGCTTGTAGGTTTAGATGTGCTCCAGGCTTTGATACCAGTTCTATTACTTTGCAGAGGAAGGATTATGAGTTTATTTTAGTAGCCAGTAGCCAAAGAAACTCAGAATGTGCATTTCCACTCTCATAGGTGCTGCACTTCTAAGTTTCTTTTTCTTTCTTTGAAAGGCTTAGATGCGCTTTCCCAGAACACCATAATGTCATTCTTTTTCAAGTATCTTGTCTATCAGACTTGGCTGAACGAATTCATTACAAAAACTAAATCTACACAAACATAGCAAACATTAGCTTTGAGAGTAATGTAGAGTTGTAAGAATATGCAGATAAATGTATTGATTGTTATGTTTACACCTGTTGTAGTTTGATTCATCACGTGAATTGGATTCTACAGCATGCGTTTATTTTGCTGGACAGACTGTGTCCCAGCAATCTATCCTGGACAACCAGAACCTGGCAGGTGAATTTATGCTGATGACTCATCTCTCCAACAGTGTTTGTGCACATCTAAGTACTACTTTTAGGCCTGGGAAAGGATTCTAATCTCTAGGGAAGATTTTTAAATAAAGCCTTGCTAATATTCACCTATATACGCACTGTAATTGGTTGATATTGTCGTTTCCGAAAAGATGGTTCTACTTTAACATTGCACATGAAGGAAGAAATCCTAGTGGAATAATTTGAGATTTCCTACCAGAATGCATTTGCTTTTAGTTTCTATCGTAATCAGTGTATTGTTTTAGTCCTTACAGTTACCTTTTATCAGTTGTGTAACAATCGTTAATACTGAGTGTTAAATATTGCACAATATTTCAAGGAAATCTAACTTGAGCAATTAGGGATTTCATCCAGATTCTAGAGCCTCTGTTTGTCAAGGAGTTAATGTTTCTTTAAAGACAAAATGACTTAATAATCTATAATTATTTTCTTATCAATTACAATTTGATAGTCTCCTGATTAGCTGGCACTTGGTGCTTAACTTTACATTTGAGCTCGGCTGGGTCCTTTTAGACATTATTATTGCAAAGAAGAATCAAAAATCAAAGTGAATTCTTAGTATTATCCTTGAAGCAAAAAGGTGCAATTGCTGAAACAGCAGCCAAGCACTGTGCTGTAGAACTAACTCCCAGCTGGGTGCCCAGTCCCTGCTGAGAAGGAAATGGAGGGGCGCTGGCGGAGTTTTACTGCATCTGCTCCCTGCTGCTAATGAGCTTTAACCTGTTTCATTCTTATTATGCTTACTGTTTAGCTATTTTGCTTGCAAAATTAATTCTTTAGCTGAGAGAACACATGAAAGAGGGTATGATTTGTAAAGTAGGACTGTTTAAAAATTAAAAGTATCAGCAAGGGAGATGAAAGGCTATAATGAATGATATGGTTACTTAGTATCAACTCAAGGGCAGAGGCTCAGGTGGGAAGGCTGGAATTGCTTCTCGGTTTCAGTTCTCTCTGTAATGTGGGCTTCGGCTTCAGGAGCTCTGGTCTTTGTTTTGCCTTGTGAATCTACACAAATATGCCTTATGTTGATCAAAGACACGTTAACAGTATTTTTTGCTTTGAAGGCTGCGTTGCTTCTCTAAAAAGTGCCAGGGTTTTCGTGATGTGTAGCCTCTGAAAAACAATCAGGTTTCAGCAACAGTATTTTATTATAGCCAAGAACTGAGGAAGTGCCTACCTATGCCCAACTCTCATAACCTATACCTGATCACTCAAACAGAAACAACAAGAACTCAAAGGGTAAACAGCACTGAGATTATTCTTAATGAAACAATAATGTCATTTTATAGCTATAGACTCTTGCTGTTTAAATAACTAACTTTCATACATTCCTTTGTTCCTCACGTTAATTTTCTAAGACAATCATATAGGTATTGTTCGTTTTATAGGTGTAGAACTGGAAACTTGCAAATGCACATTATGTATCATAACTGGATGAGAATTCTTAATGGGTCAGTATAAATCCATGCACATCCTATCAATGAGAAGTAGAATGATCATCTATAGATTTGCAGAATCATCCTCACCACTCTCATCAATGTCTTTGTCAATAATCATCCGCCAAGCTACCCTATTTCTTGAATAGAAGCCAAACGTATTAGCATTTCAGCCAAAATTGCACGTTATTTTTGGTAATGATGTGATTTAAAACATTCTGCAAAAAAAAATGCTCTACTACAGCATTTCTCAAACTTTTCAGTCTTACAAGTAAGAAAAAATTCTTGCAGATGTCCAGTTGTGGCCTGCATTCTTTTTATTATAATGTTACTTATACACGTAGAACTATAAAGCTAGCTATGAACTCCTTTACCTGTAGCTTTTTATCAACTGTACAACCAAAGAAACCCATAAAGGATAAAATAAAAATAAACCTACAAAACCAATACAACTATAATTAAAGCATCACTTTATTGTTACACCTGCTATAACTAATTTTTAACCACAAATATATACACCTTTATTTAGGACAATCATTTTAATAATCCTAACACTGATAAGAAAGAACTATCATTAAACAAAGGTATCTTATATATTTATTTCTACACACTGCTGATGAACTACTGCAAATTAATACTTCTTTGGTTAGGAGCTATAGGACTCATGATATAGCTCCTAACCGAAGTGCTGACTCCTGTGGTTTGACTTCTTTTCTGGCTGGTGTAGCTGTACTGCAATATGACCTATAAGGACTCATTTCTCCCCTATTTCTCTCTATGTGAACCATTGTAAAACCTTTTTTTTTTTTTTAGCAAAATGTCTTGATGTTATTTGGCCTCTACTTCATAGTGTTAAGTCCACCTGAGTTCCTGTTAGTATAAGACAGAGTAGTACATTACTCTACCGCAATATAATTTCTTGATGTCAAGTCATAATCTCAGTTTATTAAATGTTAGGAAGCTAAAGTTGTATTCTATTAAAATCTCTTTAGTGGGGAATGTTTACTTCAAAGCAGAGTTTTGTCCTTATAATTGACAAAAGACTCTGAGAGCAATGATAGTGAAGAAGAATGATGGTAATATTCAGTGTTCATGTTTGTATAGTTAGTGCCAGGTGAGCACTTTGGCCCATTGATGTTTTCAGTGTTCACTGGCATCCACACAAAGGTAAATATGGTTATAATGTACGTGGCAGTATCCAAATATAAGGTGATCGTCTAGACAAATCTAAAAATGCTTATATTATTCTCATAATGGTGCTGAGATGGGAATTAGTGTTATCCTCATTTTACAAATGAGGAAAATGAGAATGTTAATGACTGTCTTGAGATCACACAGCCAGGAAGTGGTGGGGCCAGGATTCAAGCCCCGGTTTTCTGGCGAGCATCAACATCCTTAGTCACTGGAGGTGACGATCGGAATAACAGTAATGTCAGCACAACTGCGTTCGTTGGTTGGCTTAAATGCATATGCTTATTTTGCTATGTTCCCCTTTTTAATAGAAAATATATAGAAATAAAATTATTAAAATTACTTTCAATGCCTACTTGATTGTGGGCACAACTAATATATATATTAATTTTTTTTTTACTAAAATAAAGACTTCACAGGTTAAGATACATCTTTTCCCTTTTTTTCCTAGAAAATAAAACAGGCAAATGTATTATTTGACTAACAGGCATCATAGAATTCATTGGGCAAAAATACATGTGTGCATGTATATTCTAAAACCAAGTGTCTTATTTCAAAAGGCAACCAGAAACTGAAAAAAGGCTTTGGGGGATTCTTCTATTTGTTGTAAATAGAGCAATTTCTATTTGAGAATATAGTTCAAAGTCTTTCTCAAAACCTCCACTTTTAAAAGTCATTCATTCATTGATTTTTTTCACTTCCTCATTCATTTGACATTTTTAAAAATAACATTTTTTCTGATTATAATAATCATGCATATTCTGTTACAGAGATCTGGAAACTCCATTAAAGTACAAAGAAAGAACTGAAAATCCCCTTCTTTCTGCACCCAAAGCTAATGACTGTTTAATATTTTGTGCCTTTTCCTTCATAAAAGTGTCCTCGATGTGGTTGGGCCCCTTCAGCAGCCTTGCTTCTTGCTCCTGACAGGAGTCAGCACTTGGTCAACGCCCCTCAAAGAAAATCTACCTTTACAAAGTATAAGAGAAAAATAAAGATTTTGCTGAAGTTTTCAGGAGGAGGCAAAGGAAAAAGACACAATACACTCTGCACAGAAAAACTTAGTAGAAAATCTCCATTAGACCTCCGGGTTCTTTGCCAGGCCCCTAATTCCTATTAACTGTCAGCTGCCACAGTCCCTGCCCATCTTCAGTCCTGTGGCACAGAGCCAGCCTGTCCTCAGCCCCAGCCTCTCTTCTCTTTGCATCTTCACATAGATCTCAGGAAATAAGGACCCATCTTAGTGTTGCCAATAATTAGATTCTTGTCTTGTCCCAGAAAGAATTCAGAGATGAGACACAGAGGTTCAGATAAAGTGGGTATTTATTAAAGGATAGATAGTGCACTCTCAATGGGGGAGCAGGCAGGCTCAGGTGAGCAGTTGCCCTGAGTTTCTTTGGCAGGTCGATTACACACAGTGTAAAAATGAATTGGTGCTGTCTGATACACTATAATGTTATTTGACTAAGTATTCTACTGTTGGACATCTTGGTTGTTAACAGTTTTTGCCATTATATATAACACTGTGATAAATATCCTGTATATCTCCAAGTATTTTCTTTGTGAACATCTCTAATTATTTTATTAGATTAACTTTTTAAACTTGGAATTTAAGGGTCAAATTGAATGAGCATTTGGAAATTTCATGTAAACTGCCCTCCAGAAAAGTTTTAGCATGAAACATTCATTGAGTACTTATTGGGTACCAGGCACCCCAAGACCTACTGAGGTTTACAAATACATTAAAAGGGGGTAGAAGGGTATAGCTCAGTGGTAGAGCATGTGCTTAGCATGCATGAGGTCCTGGGTTCAATCCCCAGAACCTCTATTAAAAAAATACATGTGTAAAATGTATTCTAGGTTATTGAAGAGCTTGTAGTTGAGTATTTGCTTTAATTAGATAGTAGGCTCCAGCTTTCTCTAAAAAGTCGATTTGAATTTGCACTCAGTGATATGGTTGAGAGGCTGCTGGCTCTGATCCTAAATGTATTGCTTAACTACATATATATATATCACACAAAAAAACCCCACTCTAATTCTTAAAGCCAAATAAACTTTCGTATACATACTTACTAGTGCATAAAAATGTGGACATATAAAATCATTCTCATTTTACCCCCCAAATCATGTTTTTTTAAAAAGGTTATTATTATTTTTAATTTATGGATTTAAATTATTTTACTTTGGTCTTGAAGAGGAAACCATTGTTTCATATAAATACTATATATACAAACTACCACTTTAAAACTTGGTTACAAATGAATGGACATTTGCTAAACCCTTGACTTTGAAGTTTCAGCAGAAATGTACTTCACACTTGTTTTTTCCTTCATCTGGACACAGTAAACATTTACAGGCCATTTTCAAGATTACCAGGATGCAAGGGATATGAGGAGGGGTGGACAGAAATGCATTAAACTTTTGGGAAAGGCTGAATAACAGACTTCCCAGATTAGGAGAATGGTAATGTAAATTGGCAAATACAAGTATCTTTAACCCTGTGAACAGAACTTTAAGCCAAACAGCCCAACATTTAAGCCAATCACCGACGTTTCTAGACAGACTCATGTATTCTGTGTTGTCTCTAATTGTGTGTCTTACAAATGCAGAGGGTCAGTAGTCACATGTACATTTCACATGTCACCTGAAAAACATTCTGGTCTGAATTTGGTAGTTAAAATAGACTATTTTGTGCAATTAAGGCTGTTAAATAATCTAAGTGACAATAGACTCTTTAAGAGACTTTACAATTATTGAATGAAGGTACGATAAGGAACTCTGATAGGCTAGGAAAGAAAATGAATGATGGCAAAGGTAGGCCTAGCAGCAGCCATGCTCTTAGATGCCCCGCTTTTTCCCTTTTCCCCATTTTACATGACTAAAGAATCCTCATTTCTCTGTGACAGCACTTTTCTTGGGCCTAAATTGGAGATAATTATTTTAAGAATATCTTAAAGAACATAGTAGTAAGAGTAAGGATAAAGGCAGATTTAATTTTAACAGCTCTACTACAGTGATGCACACAATACCTTACATTTTAAAAGGACTTACCATACTCAAAAAAAAGAAAAGAAAGGGAATATGCGGGTGTTGTATATACAGTGGCTTACACAGAATGATTATCATCTGCTCTATGGAAATGAACTCCATCTTGGCCTGAAATTCTTGTATTTCTTCACAGAGTTCAAATGCCAATTGAAGGCACTCAGAAATTTAAAGTGACTGATTTAACAACCTTGGACAAAGAGAACATGTCTGAAAGTTTGTCTCAGTGTTTGACTTGACCTAGGAGAGTCTCTCCGCGACTTACTTTCTAAACAGTACCCAGCACCTTGGGCCAGCAAAGTGGCCTTTAAGCTTGAATGAACAACGTATTTGTTTTCCTCTAGTGCAGAGCTTCACTATTTCATCTTTTCAAACTCTTTTACTGCACTCAGTGAGGAATTATATTGACAAGGGTAGAATTTATCTCCTAGAGGAGAATGCTATGCTTCTGTTAAGTGCTAATATAACATTTATGTGTTGGTACCTTAATAACAGCCCCAGCTTACCTAATGAAAGTTGAAAGCAAACAGTACTCTCTGAGATTTTATTATGACTGAAGTGACTGCAATTTGAGGCAAATTATCCCTATTTTTGTTCCCATATCAAAACCAGAGATGCTAACGCAATTGCTACATGTTTGGTATGGAATTAGGTTCCACTCTCATTAATCTACAAGGAAGAGCATTTTTCATGTAAACAGCTCACGAGGGTCAGAGAGAAGAGCTGTTTCTCTGAAAAATGCTTGTCAATAACTTTGTGAGTGAATTTTGAAATAAAGTGCCTGTAACCTGTCATTATTCCTTCCTCTCAAAGTCGAGAGTGAGTGGATGAAAATTGAGCATGTGAATTGAAAGCAGGGTGAGTGTTATGGCCTTATCGACTTCAGGTAAAATGACTGTTTTAACTTGTTATTATTTTTCCATTCAGAGGTCAGGCAATGTACAGTATTACCAGCATAGACTGCAGTGTAAGCAAATTGGTATACAAAAAGGCCATTACCCACACTCACAAAGCAGAGGAGAGTATAAGTCACTAATATCAAGTGGACTCGTGATCGCTACAAAAACAAAACAACCAACAGGGCTTTGGAAAAGTATGCAAGTATAAAGGGGCAGAAAATATAAACCTGTTTAAATAAAGGTGCTTATGTTTATTTAGAAGGCAGTGGCCATTTCTTTAAATCACATATTAATCATACTTGTTTTACAAAGGAATTGTGGGACCTGAATACTGAGTGTTTAGCACCCCAACTCTATGTCACCTTAAAATTTTGTCCTGCCTAAGATCATCGTAAAAGTAACTAGGCATATTTTAAGTGATTTAAGGAGTTAAAAATGACAAGACTTGGTGGCTGCTTAGAATGAAGTCGGGAGAAGTTGCTAAGGAAGACAGAAGAGTCAAGGACGAGGCTCCGTTCTCCAGCCTTGGACAATGAAATGGATGGATGACACTTCCCAACGTGAGGAAAATGTGTTTGGTAGGGAAGGTGGCAAGTTTATTTTTGGATATGCTGAGTTGTTTAAAGCAAATTGTTATATCCCGGGTTTCTATCCGGGTTCCCTTTTTCCTACACTCTCAGGCTAGATTTGCACAAATCCGTTGCAAATGGATAAAACAAACCTAAGCACCTATCACAGTGATGATGAGCATACTTCTCTTACATACAACACAGACTGCATTTTTCAATATAGAAATGTTCTTCTTTCAAAAAAAAAATATTCTTCTTTCCGCATAAAAGTGTTTTTTTACATACAAAGGTATACAAAGAGTAAACCTTTCTAAGAGTTAATTATTGTAACTCTCCTGAATTGTGACTAGTTCTGAAAAACATGACACCAGAGTCACCACAAATGATGTGCTGTGCCTTAAGGAGTTAATTATGCATGTATCTGTACGGATAAATACACTTCAATATTTTTGCCTTTATAGTTGTGTGATATGCAGGTACTAAAGTTGCAAGATATGTTGAATGTATATGCGCACATATGTTTTTGAATATAATATAATTGTTAATCTTTTCTCTCTCTTGGTTCTACCAAAGACATTAAAGTAAAGATACAAAAACTATTCAAAATGCAGACATATATACAGGACTCCTACTTCATGTTGGTAATTATGGGCAAAAATTATTAATTTATTAATTAATTAAGAGCTAGTAAACTGAAATAGTTTATATGTCACCAGCATTTCAACCTGTTGCCATTTATTGAGTAATTATTAACTTACTAAATTCTTACACAAGTGTGTATATGTAAACCTAATACTGTTTCTGAATTATAGCAAATCCAGTCTGACATCAACATCCTGATCATTTTCTTCTATTTCTAGGAAGAACATAAGTGTCATGGCCATGCCAGTGACACAGGTCACATCCTGGTGGTGGTTCCCCATCTCTCCAGAGATGCTGCTGGGGTGGCATAGCCGGTTAGAAGGAAGAAGATCTCTGAGGGTTTTTGAATTGAATGTGAAGCTGTGGCATCCAGTTCCACTTCCTGTGCCTCTGTCTCCATTTCTTTAAGACGTGTTTCACCTTCTCTTTCCTCACCTGATTTAAGCAGGACTCTAGAAGACTTGATGACTGCGTTTGTACAAGCAAGAAGACTCTCTGAAGACAACCAAGCTGCACCATTGTGTTTTAGAATGTCCTGTGAAAAAGACAACGTTAATGTCAATGTACTGCAAGCAGGTAAGAGAACTATTTGAGAGATGAGAGGCAAGTACAGACTGTGGAATCACATCATAGAGGCTTGTCAGAGAGAAAGAATAACGTATGTAGCATGGGAGGCATTTGCCTCCAGTCCAGTTAGTAAGAGTGAGTGTGAGATGGGAGATGTGAATCCACTGTTTCCTCTGTTGATCTCGGCTCTCTTATGCCTTTTGTGTGAACCTCTCACTACCCTATGAATGATTCAAGTGTTTAAAGATATTTTTTCCTACTCTATAACCCTCTTTATTATATTCCAAACCATACGGTACACATTAACCATTTATACATACATATTAGTGAACAGGTTTGTGTACATAGTACTGTAAATACTACACTTTAGAGATGACTTATGGGATTTAGACCACCTCCATGTAAATCTGACTCCATGATACACACATATAAATGAGAGCCAAAAATCTCATCCCCCAAACCAGCTCTGACTCAAAGGGGGGCCCCACTATTCATGTTCCAAAAGCATTTTACTAATATGGCTTTAATTCATCCTTCTAAGAGACAGAAACAACCGATATGCACTTGGCATATTTCACTGTGTGATTGGCTATCAAAACAAGAGGTCTGAACGAAAAAGCACACTTCGTTCTCATCAAGCAAGTTATGGTTGAGAGTCAGAACTTGTAACCTACCAACTAGTTAATTTCCAATTCGAATAGCAGTGGGAAAGTTTTCGCTAGTCCCAGGCCCATGGAAGTTTTGGTTTCCCTTGGACCAGCCTCTTGTAACTAGGACTGCCTGAATTTGATTCAGAATGATCAATCCCAATTTGATATACTATGCCTTTATTGTATTAGCCTAAATTGTGTGCAGAGTCCCTCAGTGGATTTTAAAATGCACTTGTACCTCAGGCCTTGCTATAGGCAAATTTGAATTCGATATTTGCAAATTGAATTGTGTTTTGAACATTTTATGGAAGCTAGCTTTTAAAATGCATTATTTCTTATATCAGATACTTCTTAAGTAAGGTGAATAACTCTCTGCTCATTTACCTTTGGTTTAATTACAGATTTTAATATATAGAATCTGTCTTTAGCAAGAACCTTTCTGTAGCTAACTTCTTCTCTTTAGTCTTTTGGTGATTATTTCTTTGCAGACTAAGCGGAATAATAACGATTATCTCACACCAATCCTGTGGTATTGTTATCTTTATAATATGGGGAAGAGAGCAAGCCACAGGTGGTTCTGATCACCTTCCCAAGATCGGTCACCTGGCTCCTTAGTGGATGGTAAGGGATAGAATCCTCATTATCTCAGTTCTGATTCAGTGTCCTTTTCACTGCTCCAGGGTCTGCTACAAGAAGAAGGAGGAAATGGGTGAATGGAAAATAAAGAAGTGGCTGCTTCCACATGTCATAGGAAAACCTATCAATGGCTTTGAAATTGGCTCATAAAGGGAAAAACAGAGACTAGACTAATAAACTCAGTGCCTAATGAGCATAACTAATTCCTCTTGGGATTTTCCATAGTTTAATCCTTTGTGAAATAAAATGCACCATAATAGTCATAACATACCACCCCAGGACAACTTTAATTTTGGAGAAATACTTATTACATATATCTTCATAAGAATAGTTCTGGACATAGCACTCTGTACCAGTATGCTAGCATTTAAGGGCAGGGTCTATACATTCACATTTTTATGAATATGAATGTGATATGAAATATTGATCAGTGTTAATTTAATAATGTAAAAGGTGGTGCTCTAAGGTCCCAGTGTCCTACCTATTTTTCCCTACTTAACCTGAAGCAATATTAGAAGGAAATTCAACTTGACATTCTTCAATACATTTAAAACATAAGAAAAAGCAATGAAAACGTAGCAAAGAACAAGCTCTTCTCATTCAGGAAGGAAGGAGTAAACATAAAGCCTAACAGAATCTGGTGATTGTTCTGTGGGGACTAGTTTTAGAGAAAAAAAAATCAACCTGGTAAAATGTATTTCCTTTTTGCAGCATGCCTACTTGATTGCTGACAATCCACAATCTCATAATATTTTTTGAATAAAATGATACTTATTTTGTTTGAAAAAGAAATGTAACATATATTTCAATAGTGCAGTTTTGTGGGGAGAGGAACTGTGCTGAGCTATGCGTTATACTAATGGCAGTGGGTGCAGAATGAGTCATCATGGTTTTTATTTATTCATTCATCCTTAGATCCTTTTAAAAGTCTCCAAGGCCCTAATGACCATCATCATTATCATCAGTAAAAACTGCTTTCTGGTGAAAAGGCAATAGGCATTAAATTTAGAGGCAGCATTAAATTATCAGTAAAGAGGACTTGAAATAGTACGACACGCAGATTCCAGGACACAAGATACTGAGAGTTCATACAGCACCAGTCAGGCGCTCTTCTTTATAAAGTTTGAAATTAAGACATTTTCTTCTCCTTTATAAGGCAATAGCATTTTATCTCAGGAGAAAATAAGATATAGGCCAGTTCCTATGCTCCAGTGTTAAAGCATTGGAGTCAAATGTATTAGTCAAAGAAGTTCATTAATTATTTTAAAAAAATTTTTAATTATCAGTATCAAAACCTTATTTCAGGCATTTCCCCTACCCAGTATAATTCCTTGCATGTATTAAATAAACACTGTCCAGTGAGTGAAAAAATCCGTGAGAAGTGTTTTGAACCAAACCTTGTTAAGTCCTTTCTTTCTCAGAGGTATTTTAAATATTCTGTTGCTATTCAGCAAACATAATAGAGGCTTTACTTCCCTGTGTAGTCTCCAGCAAAAGAATTAGAACTAGATTCAAAGGGTCAAATTCCACTCATTTGGGGGTGAACTTAGTGTGTTATCTGAAAACAGGGAAAGTTAGTACCTTATGATCACAATTTGGGCGGTTGATGCAGTTTAGAAAGTTGTCATGGAGAGAGCAGACCAGAGAAGATGGCTTCATTCCTTTGTGGAAACGTTGTAGGTGAGTGCAAGGTGTTTGGAATTTGCAGCACGGCTGTTAGAGATCATTCTCTGCTATAAGTGGTCCAGTCCCTTAAACTCCCTATCTAAGCTTAGAGGCTGCCAGATTTCTGATTTTGAAGCAGATGGTCAGGTATTTGAACTTTCTGCTTCATAAAACAACACATGTTAAAAAGAAAAAAACAAATACAAAATCCCGTTATGAAACAAGGAAGTACCATATAATGTAAAATGTAACTTTCAGTACAGGCTATTGTTGATAAATTTTCCATCTCTATGAATATGGCTCTTTTTTTTTGCATTCTTTTTATTGAAGTACAGTCAATTTACAATGATGTGTCAATTTCTGGTGTACAGCATAGTGTTTCAGTCATACATACACATACATATATTCGTTTTCATATTCTTTTTCATTATAGGTTACTACAAGATAGTGGATATAGTTCCCTGTGCTATACGGTATAAACTTCTTGTTTATCTATTTTATATATAGTAGTTAAATATATATCTGCAAATTTCAAACCTCCAATTTACCTCTTCCCACTCCCTTCCCCCGCTGATAACCGTAAGTTTGTTCTGTATGTTTGTGAGTCTGTTTCTGTTTTGTAAGTAAGTTCATTTGTGTCAAATGTGGTTCTTTTTTAATTTGGTCAAACTTCCTTTTTAAATCAAGAGTGACATATCTCTTTGGAAACAACTGGCAATTTCTTCAAAGTGTCAATACTCTTTTCTGTAGAATGGAAATGCTAACTAGCCTTGTCCACATTCAGGATGCTAACTAAGGTCAACAGTTGAGACAATGAATGTAAAAGTGTTCTTGTTCATTGTCAAGATTGTACCAATGCAAGTTGTTGCTGCTGTGTTTGCTGCTATTCTTCTGAGATTCCTAGTGGCTTTTAAAAGGGTCTCATGGGGTTTCACTCTGTATCACATTCTTTAATAAACATGCTTTTGTTCGCCCCAAATTTAAAAACTTAGTTTAAAAATGCATTTAGTTTTATTGTTTACCTTGATAAATTCCCCTAATCCAGTCGTATAGAGAAATAGAGGTCCTCAAAGGGAATTCACTTCCATTCACTCTCCTAATTCTTCTGACTCCATAGTACTTCTAAAAAACGGAAAATATTTCCTTCCTTGATCAAAACCTTCCATTCTATTGCCTTTTGCAAAGTGCTTATTTCCCTTTAGCTCCTTTCTCACTGCTTGAGAGTGTTAGGATTTTCAACCCCCAGTATGCCCGGCTGTCCTTACCAGAGCAGATGGGCCGCTGCCTTGTCCCAGGTAGCAGACTTATGATGGGGTCCCCTTTGAAAAAAAGAGTTTTTTCGCAACACTCTTTTTCTTGTGATCCTTAACATCAGAATCCAAGCATTCTTCATTTTTCAAAAAGAACTTTGAACAAAGTGTAGGTGAGGCTTCTTTTTGCATTTTTCCTTGTTACACTGGCACATTATTATCATCTTCGTGTGTGTGTTTTTTTTTGTTTGCGTGATTGGTTTTTTTGGTGCTGAAACCAAGGATGACCATTATTTTTAAATCTATAAAATATTAATGGAGGCCTAAGTGAATGTTGTGTTGCTGTGATTAATGATTTTGAACTGGAAAAATTATCCTTAATTATTGGTTTCAAAAGTGAAGTAATGCTCTGTGTTGTCATCAGTTTTAGCATGTATGTTAAGAATCCAGTCTATAGAAGTCCTCTTAATGATGTGTTGACAATAATTAGACTGTTACTGTTACTATAAGACCCAGAGTTATTTGAGATGGGATGTAGAATAGTTAAACTTTGTAGACGTACAGAATTTTACTGAACTCTGTGAGTTCTGAACAATTCAGAGCTTTCTGATCCTTGTGTACTCTACAGGCTTCTGAAGTAAAGTTGAAGTTCTGCAGTTTAGGTTGTTCAGAATTTTAGACTAAGACTAGCTGGCTAGGTAGACTTGGGTCTTCTAATCATTGATCGATCACAATGACAACTAAACATGTTTAAGTTAATTAAAGGTTTAAGCTATGTTTGCAGTTAAAATAAGTTCTGAGCTCAGCATGGTAAAATAATCCTCAAAATAGATTAAGGTGAGTGCTGGCAAATTCAGTTAAATACAGAATCAGCAAGTATATTTATATATAGAACTGAAATTAATTTGTAGAACAATTTGAGTTTCAATAGCTGTAGTTATGAAATTTGAAATTGTAAAAACCAGAGAGCATTTATTGTTACTGATATACTTAAAGGATTTCCCACTGATCCTACTGTCCTTGGCAAATTTTTACAAAGTTTAAAAAAAATTCTTTTCTTCAAAATTAATTTTAGTTTCCTGTAAGTATATCAAAGGATGTTTTCTGCCACAGTGCACCGTATAAGAAAATGAGGTATTGTTTCAACTGCACAAAACTCAGAATTCAACCTGACAAATATTTATCGGGGTACAAAGATTAATAACCCCTGTCCACTTGCAAATTTCAGTCTTAGAATAGAGAAGGGGTATGTAATGAGGGGTGTACATGCAGACTGAGGGCTCAGTTTGTGTGGCCACTATATGTGGCTAATCCTAGTAATCCTTCCTCAGTTCTCATCTGGAAGAAGACTTATAAAGCATTTCTTTATCACCCACTCTGTTACTCGGGATGAATAAAATTCATATTTTAAGGCCAGACAAGAAAAATTTAAATACATTTTTTTTTCTCTGCCCATTGGGCCTCCCCACTCTCCTCTAGTGTGCGTTGTTGTATGGTCAGGCCACTCAGGATTGCTGTTCTTTTGCTATCTGTACGTCCCCTGCTCGAAGAGGCCCTGCTTCACTCACATGCTTATCCAATCCTCTTAATTATAGGGCTTAATTAGTAACTACCTATGTGCTTGCCCCCTGCCCCAGCTGCTGGTTTCCTTGGTAACTGATGAGCCAACCTGACGTCATTTCCCCCCTATAAACAGTATCCTCCTTCTGCCCGGAGTGGGGGAGGATTGTTGCCATATCCTGACTGTCGTCTGCCGTACACAGTGGGACGTCGCTCCCTGACCTTTGCCTCTGACGGGTAAGGTCCCCTGTCCAGTAAACTGTTGACGTCTCTGTCGCTGTCTCTGGGATCTTTCTTCAGTCTTGAGGCTGGGCAACTACAAGGCCTACAGGCCTGCGGGGTGCAGCCCAACGACTGGCAAGCCAGCTAGGAGGCTGAGGAACCTCCTGTGAGCTCCAAGATGTCGGGAACTAAGGATGGGAAACAGAAAGTTGAGGGGTAGTTCCGAGGGGGCATCCACTAGCATGTGGGGCCCTGTGGGAGCTGACGACTGTGAGAGATGTCTTTCTCTTCCATTACATTGTTGATATCCTGTTAGTCTCAGAATCTTTTTCTCTTTAAAAATAGCAGCCCCGCACTCATGTCTCATCTGACTGCATGGGGATGGCTGGCGAATACAGACAAAACACACGGGCCTGGATTATCTATCAGATACTTGAGTGTTATCTGGTTGGGTAAGACAAGCATATCTCCAATTGATCATCCCTAAACAATTACAGACACAGGCTTTAGAAATATTAACTCTGGAACGGGCTTGTGAATTGAACATGACAGTTACCTAGAAGAGTTTGGTTGGGGCCTGTGGCAGCAGCAAAATGAGTCCCCTTTGACTTCTGGTCCCAGCTATGGAAGGGGGCAGAGCAACGATACAGTGTGATGGAGCAACAGCTATATGCCAGCGCCAATGTGTTCCCGCAGGTGAAAGACACTACAAAAGGCCCACCCGTGTCATCAAGCAGCGCAGAAAACGTGTGCAACATGCAGAACCCCCGTGGACAGCGACAGCAGCCAAGGAGCCCACTTTGCCGGCCGTGCAGTTGAGGATGGGCTGATGAAAGTGCCATACGCGGGTGTCTCCACCTGCCTGACAGCCCCTCTGCTGCCGGGCTAACGGACGGCTTCCGCAACAGTTCAGATGGAAACCCGCTCTCTCAACATGTGGACTAGAGGCTGACTCGGGCCTCCGAACTATAACTAAACGTCCCAGGTGCAGTCGTCCCAGTGCCTGCGCCGTGTTAACCCAGAGGCAGCTAGTCAACACCACCTGAGTTCAGCTGTTGACCACCAAAGGACTGGTACCAGCTATCAGTCAGGACAATAACTCTCTTTTGCCCTTGCCACAGCATCTGCCGCCGGGGGGAGCACACTAGGAAAAGGCCCTGGGACTGGCAGGTAAGTCCCTGGTGATTTGGGTTTGTCGTCCCGTGAGGAATAGGATTAAAAAGGGACTTAGAGGCCTCACCTGTCTTCTGCCCACCCCCACCTAAGATGCCTACGGTAATTCATCCAGGCCCCTTCCTGGAGAAGGGCACCATTGTATTAACCCTGTTGTCTGTTGTTATGCCACCTCGCTAGTGTTTGGCACTGGCTGTGGGGACTGTGGGTGGACAGGTGGTCCGGTGCTGCAGGCCAGGACGAAAACCACAGGCAGGCGTGGTATTGGCTCAGAATGCTGTTACTGCTTGCATTTTGCCTAATGATCATGATCTTCCTCTATTTTGCCTGTTAAACATCTTACATAACATCCCTAGTCTAAGTGAAGGAACTCTGTTCACAGACTGGGTGACAGTGGGGGCCTCACGGAGAAGTGAGTCTGATTGCTGTTGTGGTCCTCGGGGACCCCATGAGAAATTGACCCAATAAGCGTCTGAGTTACTGCTGGTTGTCTTCAGCTGCTGACGCCTATATTGCATTTGCGGTATCTGGTTGTAGTACACCTGGATGTACCTGACCCCAGGGACACCATGGAAGAGGAGCAGACCGAGATTATAAGGGTTGTGCAGAGCAAGTAGGGGTGAAGTGTATGGTCAGGCCATTCAAGATGGTGTTTTTTTGCTTTCTATGCATCCCTTGCTCGACCAGTCCCTGCTCCACTCACATGACTATCCATTCTTTTAATCATGGAGTTCAATTAGTAACTGCCTATGTGCTTGCCTCCTGCCCCAGCCTCTGTTTCCCTGGTAACTAATGAGCCAACCTGAGGTCAATTCCCCCTATAAATGGTCGCCTCCTCCCCCTGGTAGTGAAGATTGTCGTGTCCTGTCTACCGTCTGCAGTACCTGGTGGTGTGTTGCTCCAGGACCTTTGCCTCTGACATGGATAGGAAATCTTACAATAAGCCACAAATGTCTCGGTCATTGTCTCTGAGCTCTTTGTTTGATCTTGGGGCTGGGCAGCTACAAGGCTTGCAGGCCTCTAGCTGCAGCCCAGCATTTGTGCATCTGCACTCTGCATTAACCAGACCTTGCCAATGGCAGAAGTACCTGCTCAACTATAAAGGTGAATTTCCTTTTCTGGTACCTCCTTAGAAGATAACATTCCTTTTTCAATCCTGTAAGGGTCACGATGACCTACCACTCACCTCTGTGTGTGCAGAACTTTATGTATAATGCCAATATATCTTTTCCTGTTAGGACAGTAATTGGTATGAAACAGACTGGGTCAAATAACCTGGAGAAATACTGGCTGCACCTACTGGATGTTCTTAGCTTAAATACTTACTTATGACTTTATTAATGTTACTAGCTAATTACTTGTATTCTGCCTATTCTACAAGATTATTATTTCTTGCATTACCAAATGTGTGACTGAGCCTCTGATAAAAATAGACTAGGCAACTTGAAACAATGGACCAAATATATAGTTCTTTAAGATCAGTGACTGTAATAGTGTAACTCTAGATGTGGGAAGAAGCAACAAGAGGGAACCATTTCCTGGACCATAACAGACTAGGAAGACAGGCAATCCAGATGCTTTTGGCTACAGTTAACAGGCCCTAGTCCAGTAATAGCACATTGAGTGGCCCATTAACAAAATCCTCGCCTGACCTGGGAATGAGCATTGCCAGAGCCAGGGACAAATTGGTCATGAACCGCCTCCCAGATCTTGGTAAAAATTAAGACCAAAGGAGAGGGGATTGTAAAATAATGCTGCACACCATCTAGTTCTACAAGGATGAAGTCACTGACCTCTGCAGCCGCTGACCTGCAATACACCCCGAAGGGAGATCAGGGCAAAGAGCAGGATGAGGCACTCGGCGCTCTGGAAAACTGGCAGAACCGGCGCTCAGGTAGTTATTTTCAGGAGAAAATTTTATGAACCCAGTTTCTTGAATCTTCCCGTACATATAAAAGCAGGAAAGCACAGAAACCATTAACTAAGAAACCTGTTTCTCATGAATAGCAGTAACCTCCTACCAAAATGTGTGCTTGACTACACACACCCTTTGCCAAAATCTCACATGTACTGGCCTCCCTCCTCATCTCTTCAGAACAGCCCTCAGAGCTTTCTGAAAGACTGTCTCCTGGGTTATAATCCAAAGGTTTGCTCGAATACAGTTTTTTCTTAGATTGACTATTAATTTTTCATCGACCCTCAAAACTGCGGTAGGCCTCACTTCGGAGAAAATGTGTGTGTAAACTTACCAAACAGGTAGGTTTGGGGTAAGGGGTAGACTTATTCCATTATAAAATGGGGGGGGGGGGGGGCAAGCACTTTTCCAAAAAATTTATTGTTAAGGTTATTTAAGTAGCAAACGCCTGAGGTGACATTAGCATAGAATCAATTTTGCAAAAATTGAACTTCATTCAATTTTCCAAAGGTGACAACCCATGAGACCAAACCCTAGGACACTGATGGTTATAGAGTGAACATTCTGTAATAAGAGGACATTTTTCAAAAGTTGACATATTTGGTTCGCATAATTAGACTCTTAAACTGACAATATACCTGATCACCTCAGCCAGAGCCAAAGGATGGCTATGAGGCATGGGGTGAAAATGTGGCATGTGACCCTTCTAATATTTGGCTTTTCTCTATACCCACAAAAAATACTACATTATGATTGAAAACAGAATATGGACAATGAAGCATTTTTATACCAAACTGTTAATTTAAGATGAATGCCTTTAAAATAAAAAACTAGGAAACAGTTTCTGATTGTCTAGCGTAGGAAATTTCACTGCTGATTCTTAGGGGTTTTTTTGTGAAGAAAGCAATGATTTTGCCAAGTTTCATAGTTCAGGCATCAGAACTCTGCTGCTGTTCCAAAAAATAAAAATAAATAATACCTAGTTAAATTAGTGTTTGGGGAAATGGATTAGATTGTAATGTATGCAAGCAATTAAGCAACACAGACTTGATTCACTGTGATGTCTAAAATGGCATTTTAAAAAATGAAAGTAGCTAAATTTGGCCCTGATAAAATATATAGCAGCAATGGGTTAGGAATTTTGCAGTTTTGCCCAAAGAGTCCAATCAAACAACCCATATATTAGGTGGCTGTTAACATGCTGGCAGCTGAATTTTTTACATCAGTTTCCAAGGTTGCACAGTAATTACATCTACTGTGAGTCATTTTTGCAGCATATTTTATAAAACTTTTACAGGTTTGCTGGGAAGGGATTATTCAAAGTCACCTTTTATAGATTCTGCCATGAATATTAGACAGTTCTTTGAAAATGTTAGTGTTTACCACTTCCATTGCTTCTGGTTTAAGCACGGTTGGCATCGGAGGGTTTAGTATAGTATATGAGTGGAGCTTCCTTTTCTGTGTAGACCTTCTGTTCCCTAGCACCGCTGGTTTATGTTCCCACTGAGCTGCCGCCAGGACAAAATAAATCCAGTTGCCTTTTGCTGCTCAAGGCCAACCGAGCAACCATGGAAAGAATTAGTTGCTCTGAGCACTCGTCCTAGGATGTCATTGGGAGGTGGTGATGTGCAGTTTCAGGGTCAGTACAGCCCTCAGAGGGTTTGCTCATTTGAACTGCTGACTAATTTAGATTTAATATTTTGGTACTTGCTCTTTATTCTTATTCTCAATTATGTCCAGTCAGTGCGCAGAGATGTATTGAAGACTGTGATTGGATTAAACTACCTAGGCTAACGTTTAGAACCACTGCTTATTAAATCAATTGTTTTAGTTTATTCTGTTTGCATTAGTACATTTTCACACCTGAGTGAAAAGTCCTGGTTGTTTTTCAAATTAGCATTTTAAGCTTATCTTACTGTTTTATTTCATGGATGGCACTGTATTCATTTTAGAATAAAAAGCCTAGTAAGAAATAAGGTGTTACATTTTGGAGATGGTGCATGATCTTACTGGGAGGTGGAATCAGTATTGGGGTTTCAGACGGAGGAAGATAAACGGCAGAGAAGCTGGGGCTCTGTGAAAGCTAAAAGGCAACGGAGAAGAAAGCAAACTGGTCCCTGCTGGGGTCCTCGGCAGCCTCAGCGCCGTCTGCAGTGAGGCTCAAACGAGGGGGACAACTCGAGCTCAGAAGGCGTGGGGGTGGGAGGCTGTGGCTGCACGGTAGCACCAACCTCCTTCACTCTGCCGCTCGCTCACGGGCCCAGAAACACATGTGATTGTCTTTTCTACACTTACTTTCTGCTGTCTGTTGTAAGCCTGGTTTTGAGCTCTGCTGACACCTCTGCCTTTGCCACCTTGAATCTTCTTGCCTTAAAAGGAACTGATCCTGACCACTGCACCATTGGTACTTCTTTTTTTCTTCTCCTCATTCAAAGGAGAACACAGTTTCGAAAATAGATTTCAAACCTTAAAATTCATAATTAGCAATTTCAGTATTTTTGGAAACTTCATTCATTCATTCAGCCATCTGTTGAATATCTACTCTTTAGCAGGAGCTCTTCTAGGCACTGAGGATTCAGAGATAAACAAGACAAAGATGTTGGGCTCATGAAGCTTACATTTTGGTGGAAGAGAAAGTTGGTAAAGAAAGAAATTATTATTTTTATTGAAGTTTAGTTGATTTACAGTGTTGTTAGTTCCTGGTGTACAGCATAGTGATTCAGTTATATATATATATATATATATATATATATATATATATATATATATATATATATTCTTTTTCATATTATTTTTCATTATAGGTTGTTATAAGCTTTTGAGTATAATAATATATAATTGTGATATTATTATAATATATAATTATAATAATTGAATAATATTGAACATAATTATCTGTGAGTCTCTATCCATTCTGTAAATAAGTTCACTTGTATCTTTTTTTAGATCCCACATATAAGTGATACCACATGGTATTTGTCTTTCTCTGACTTACTTCACTTAGTATTATGATCTCTAGGTCCATCCATGTTGCTGCAAATGGCATTCTTTCATTCTTTTTTATGGCTGAGTAGTATTCCATTGTGTATACACACACACACATATACCACATCTTCCTTATCTAGTCATCTGTCAGTGGACATTTAGGTTGCTTCCATGTCTTGCCTATTGTAAATAGTGCTGCTATGGACACTGGGGTGCATGATCTTTTTGAATTAGAGTTTCCCCTGAATATATGCCCAGGATTGGGGTTGCTGAATCATAGGGTAACTCTATTTTTAGTTTTTTAAGGAATCTCCATACGCTTCTCCATAGTGGCTGCACCAAATTACGTTCCCACCAACAGTGTAGGCAGGTACCCTTTTCTCTACACCCTCTCGAGCATTTATTATTTGTAGACTTTTTAATGATGGCCATTCTGACCAGTGTGAGGTGATACCTTATTGTAGTTTTGATTTGCAAGAAATAAATTATTAGAAGTGCAGCAGAGGTAAGTAGAGCAGAGCAAGGGAGAGAGAGACAGGGTAGTGGCTATTTTAGATACAGTGCTCAAGAGAAGCCTTTGTGAAGAGGTGCCATTTAAACAGAGACTACAAGAAGTAAGGGCATGGATGCTGCAAAGCTCTGGGAGAAGAGCCTGTCAGAAGGAATAAAGAGCTCCCACTAAGGTCCCAAGGCAAGAACAAGATAGGCATTCATAGAAGCAGCAAATATAGCAAGAGCTAAGCAAGCAAACAAAAAATGAGAAGGAAGTAAGAATGGAGATACAAACAGTTGTTTGTATCAGATTATGGAGGACCTTTGAGGTCACACTTAGGAATGATTTTAAAATCCAACAAGTAGGTTGTATTTCATCCTGAACATCCCAAGTTACCACAAAAGCTTTCAGGCAGAAGTAACGTTTTCTGATTTAACCGTTCTAAAAAACTCTCTGCCTGCTATGTGAAGAATATAGGGTAGGCATTGGGGATGGAGATATAAAAGAGTGGAAGCAGGAAGACCCATTAGGAGACTTTCCAATCGTTTATGCTAAAGATGTAAGTATCTTGTTCTAGGTTGGTAGGAGTTGAGGTGGTAAGAAATGGTCAATATTCAAGATGTATTTTGAAGGAAGATCTGATAGGATTTGTTGGTGAATTTGGATGAGGAATGTGGGGGAGGGGAGGAGGGAAGAGTCAAGGATGCCTCCTGGCTCTCCAGCCTAAGCAAGTGGATATACACTGGTGCTGCTTATCAAAATGTGGTAGCCTGGGGAGGAGTGGGTTGGAAGGCAAAGGGAAGTGTATTAATCAGCACCGACTGCCATAACAACAGACTGTATACTGAGCTTAAACAACACAAACTTACTTCTAACAGTTCTAGAAGCTGGGAAATCAGAGATCAAGTTGCCAGCCACTTTGGGTTCTGGGAAGAGCGGTCTTCCTGGCTAGTGGATGGCCACCTTCTCACTGTGTTCTCACCTGGTAGAGAAAGTGCAAGCTCTCTCGTGTCTCTTCTTAAAAGGGCACTAATCCCATCAGAGTTGGCTCCACCCTTGTGACCTCATTGAACCCTAATTACCTCCAAAAAGCCCATCTCGAAATACCATTACCTCGAGGGTTAGGGCTTTGACATTCATCTTGAGGGGGACGTGAAAATTCAGTCCTTAACAGGGTGATGTGGTTTTGGCGATTTTCTGCTTTTCTTTACTGCAGTTGCTGACAAATGTATCAACCATTTAAGTAAAAGTGAGTAGGCGGATACACGAGTATGAAACTCAGGGAGAGTTTGAGGCTAGAAATATAAACATGGAAGGCATCAGCATTTAGATTTTAAACCACAAAAGGGATGAAACATCTAGGGAGACGAAGGCAAAGGAAGAAGGTTAAGAACTGGGGCTCCTGTCAGAAGTAAAAAGAACTGTAGGATTCAGCAAAGGAGACTAAGGAGGAGAGGCCTCTGCGAGGCAACAGGAATGCTCACAATGCACGGTGTCTCAGAAACCACAGAAAGAAGAATGTGTTTCAAGAGACACAGCTTAACTGTTAAATTCTGTTGATAAGTCAAGGGAGATGAGAACTAAGAACTGATCTAGCTAGGAGGAGGAGGCTGGGGGTCCTGAAAAGGATGGTTTCCGTGGAGCAGTGGAGAAAAAAGCCTAAATGGAGTGGGTCGAGGGGAAAAGGAAGTGAAGAGGTGGATATGGACAGTATAGACACAGAAGCCTTTTGAAGGTTTTACTGCCAGGGAAAGCAAAGAAATAGGACAATAGTTAGAGGTGATGTGGGGCCTGGGGAAAAGTACTTTTTTCAGTGGGAGGTATTACAGCCTGTCTTCTGGTCGGGCATGATCCAGTAGAAAAGTAGAAATTTATGATATAAGAGAAAGGTAGGATAAATGTAGGCGTGATGTCCTGGGAGGTCCAGAGGGCATGTAAGCCTGGTCCCAATGGAGGGGTCAGCTTACCTAGGAACGTGGTTCCCCAGTGTAAAGGAAGAAAAGACAGGGCACATAGAGGCAGGTTTGATAGTGAGAAGATGAAGGAATTCTCTTGTTCCTCAATTCTGAATTGAAATAAGCTGTTAAGATCATTAGCTGAAAGTGAGGAGGAGGGGCAAGTATTAGAAGTTGGAGGAAAAAGGAAAGAGTGTGGATGTGAACCTGTTAGAAAATAGAAGAATACATTGACTAGATAAATGCAGTAGGATTGTTGAAGGGCGATTTAAAACCAGTGAATGTAAATCTAAGATGAGACCAATGAGGATTTCTTTGAAATGAGGCTGTCTGTGTTGTTTAATTAACCACCTTTGCTGTTTGATGCAGGCAGGGAGTAGGTGGAAAGTTGAGTTTTAAGAGAATTAAGGTTTTGCTAGGTGAGTCAGATAGAAGTAAAGAGAAAGGACTTTTAAAAATTATTTCTAGTTGTCTTTTTCTAAAATCAGTTTCCCTAACAAAAACCCATTGTGTATGCTGGTATGTAGGCGTTCAATTTTTTTCTTAGTCATGCCATAACTAAAAAACTCAAAAGCTGAAAAATAGCTTTCCCAACATAAGTACTATAATTTTTTCCATCTCTCACTTATTTAATTCAAGCTGAGGACTCTATTTTTTAAATCTTTTTTTTTACCGATTTTTCTTACATAATACATAACAGCATAAGCTGTAGAGGCATAATCACGGATGTTATTAACATTGGTAGTTCTAAGGTCCAAAACAACTTGTTAGAAGAATGTTCAGAAAAATATGCTATTCATACAGGGAGGTTTATTTAAATTTATTCAGATTATATTTAGTGAATGCACCTAACTCCATAATCCCATGAAAACCATAAATGAATTTGGTTTTATTGGGCACCATGATGAAGGCAGCGATTCAAACCTGATCAAGCGGATTTGGGCTGGGGATGGCTGTATAGCCTGATCACGGTATGAAAAGCAGAGACCTTAGTCCATTTGCAAAATAGCCTTTTGGTCTCATGTTCTTTTTTCCCTCATTTCTGCCCTCCTATCCCTGCTAGAGAGGGGCCAGGATACAAACTGGGCACATACAGAGAATTGGATACAGCAGAAGCCTCGAAGTTGTCGCAGGTGGACCCCAGGCAATGGCAGCCATCCCCTTCCCTTCCTGCCTGGTTGGAATGTGGTGGTATTTAAGTATTACCTAGGAATCCTAAGACTTAAAGTGTAAGTTTTTTAAATAGGAAAAGCAAAGAGATTATGAATCTAGAAGACTTTTTTGTTGGATAGATTTTGGGTCCTCTAAGTACCTTTGACCTTTGATGGCTATAGCTCCACATCCAGGCCTAAAATTTGGAAAACTGGCTTGCTCTAGGCTCTTAGCTAAAGGAGAGTGAAGAAGAAAACTTCCCTTCCTTTCTTCATTGTCCAACTAATTTATCAAAAGCAGGAATGACAGTTATGATGCAGGTGGATACCTTATCCAGAATTTAAAAGGAAGCATCCAACAGAAGCAGCCATTCTGTACATCTCTCCTGATTAACTGGATGATGCTTGCATAGGAGCATAAGGGCCAAGGATGAATGTCAGCATGAGGCTTAGGAAAGCATCAAAAGAAGAGTCAGGAAATCAGGGAAGAGAGTATTAAAATACTCTCTAAGAACTTCTGTTTAAATAATCTCAGGTAAACTTGTCTGCTTATTTATTACCAGTGGTTCTTAACTTCTGGGAGGTAGGGGTGGTCACGGATTCCTCCGAGAATCTAATAAAGGCTTTGGTCCATACACACATGCAAACCCCCCAATTTTGTACAGATACATAAAACTTAGAATGCAGTGGCAAAAGTGCATGAACCCACGGGTAGGAATACCTGCATTGTATGATCTTAAAAAGGCAAGCAGCCAATAAGTGATTTACGATGTGAAGTTCTGAATTTGATGTGGGAGTGTAATGATGTCTTAGGTGCATGTGTTTTTGTGACTCATTTGTATTTTCTTCATTAATTGAAAGGTTTATATGCTGAAACAGAAAAATCAGAACAGCCACTAACTGAAAAGTTTACAGCCTAGTTAAAAGAATGCCGTCAGAAACATTCCCAGATATTTTTCAGGCCTAACAATCAGTATTCACCCTTCTCAGCCTCAGTCCCGTCTCAAGCTATAGAAACTGCTTTTCTGAAACAGATTGTGTAATAATCCTGCATAATCAAGATCCAGTCTACAAAATCAAAATTGCAACCGTGTCTGTCAAGTTCTTCAGAAGATAGTGTTTTTAAATCTCCAAAATATAGTTACATCTTTTCTCCAGTGAAATGTTCCTATTCAGGTTGTATAAACTGGATATAATTTCTAAGCTGTGATGCTCAGGAAATTCCAGCTCTGTGACAGACACCTCCCTTGTAGATGTTGAGGTTAATACCTATTTTCAACACAGAGCGCCTGTAAACTGTTCCTCTATTCACGGCCCAGTGGGGCTTTTCTGCGCATCAGATTTCAAATAGCAATAGGATTGTTGGGGCAAAGGGAGACAAGAGTAATCAGATCAAGGCAGATAATCCATGTCTCCAAATCAAAACGGAGATTCAGAACAGCCCTTCTCACATAGCTTGAATGAATCTGCATTCCCTAGTCTTTGTCTACCTTTGGACCCCCCTCAAATGAGTGAGCCCCATTCCACCCCGTGCCCCTTCCCCCACAGCCTCACACACACAGGTAGAAAGTTCAAGTAGTGCTGTTTTAACCTTACACTCAAAAGAAGGTATTGCTACAACTCTTTTCTCACATACTTCAAATAAGAGGATTTGAATGTGAACATTCCAGACATTTAAAAAAGGAAGCATTTAGTTTATACTTTCTAAATCAATTTTTATGTTTTTGAATTGTAAAAACAATCTTGATGTCGGCCATGTATTTCATATTTAATGTCAGAAAAAGTTATGGTTTCCTTAAACCTGAGCTGGGTTTCTATAAGAGAGAATCCAAGAGTCATGAAACATTCAGGATTCCCTTAACTTCTCAAATGTGAATCTCAATAGCCATGAAAGAAGATAAAGTCATTTAAGTGTGATCTGTGGAGGGGACCTTGGTCAGACACCAAGTTTGCACCATATCTTTAGACAAGATAGGTGATTCTGTAATACAACTTTCAAGATAAACTTTATTTAAAACATTTCAAACCATGCCCAGAAAATATAAACACTTAAAAATTGGTATAGGTTTAATTTATTTCAGTGAAACGTCTATATGATTCAAAGTAGTAATAATAGCGTCTCATAGAATAGTGCCTTTCTTATGGAAGAACAGATGATCCAAACAAGACTGAACTTCATCTGGGGTTACCTTTCCCATAAATGTGACCCAGTCTCCCTCGAGCTGAGTGTCACTTTTACGTGCACATCCAAACATGATAAATGTCATCTCGGCATGTGTTTCACATAAGGACGGCCAAGCCCATGGCTAACACAATGCAGGCCTGGAGATGTGTAATCTCCCTTTGCCCTTTATCCTGGGGATTCACGGACCAAGACAGGGAAATGTGCTAGAAAGAGCAGTGGACCAAGAGTGGAAAGACTTCGTCCCACCTCAGCACTTTCTAACCATGTGAAAGTAGATGAAACCCTAAATCTCAGAGCTTCGATGTGCTTCTCTATAAAATGGAGGGCAGTTACGCCTGCCTGCCTCATAGAGTTGTTATGAGAATCAAACGAGATAATGGAAGTGAACACACTTCAAAAACCACACTGCACACACACAGGGTAAAGGAAAATCTGGATTCAGACTTTTATGGTTCTCTGGCTCTTATTTGAGTTATGAGGAGTTTCATAAATCCAGTCCTTTTTTATGGTTAGCTCTAATACTTTATAATGATGCAAAAAGGGTTGGGAATGTGTGCTGTAATTATGCCAGGGAAGATCTGGTACTTTTTCTTTTCCATCTCAATTAACCTCTGCTGAAGGTCACAGACAGGCCCGACCTAAAGGTCCGTTTTCCTTTTTGATCCTGTCATAGCTTCAATTGTAAAGGGGAGAAGTAGCCAGTTGCAGAATCTTCAGTTTTATGAAATACTCTGAGGGGATAAAAGAATATTTTCCTCATGTGGCTCCTTTATTCACATTTTTCTTAAATGAATAGATTTTTTTCTGCTATCTTCTTTGCCTCTTTGTCTCAGTCAAACTTGTGAGCGTCTGATTATAATCATCAATGGTCTGTGATATTTCTGCGTGGTATCTTACAACAGTGTAGGGCCAATGTGTCTCCGGGGCCTCGTAGATTTGATAATGTTAAGGCTACTGTAAGTGAAAGGAACTTACTACTATAATAATCCCAATTTCGTAACAGTTCAGGCAATTTGTCTTATTGGTATTCCTTTCAGTCATAATCAAAATTTAAAAGGGCAGCACTTTTTAAAAGGTATACATTGTTTCACACTGGGTTAACATTTGTCACAGAGACAAAAGTCTTCTATTGTATGTGCAACAAATACTGTTTAAACACCTACTATGCGCTTGACAGTATGCTGAGAATGATTAAATAAGAGTAATGGTAACAGTATTAACCATTGGTTGAGACCCTACTATGTGCCAGATACTGGGCTACAAGCTTTATATGAATGATCTCATTTAGCCCTCACTAGTAAAAATTCTTGCCATTGACCAGTTGAAGAAATAAGACTTCACAAAGATCTGTAACTTGTGCAGGCTCACCATTCAACAGATACTTTCTGATTGTGCAAGTCAGATTATCAGTTGCACCTTCCTTCCTCTGGAAATATAGGTAAGATTGTCTTGAACCACTCAATTATGCAGCTTTTGAATCCCAATGCCTTCCCAAACTTTCCTGCTAATTCCCCTGTCTGCCTTTGTCTCGGGTTCCAGCTATGCCTCAGCCCAAATATGGAACTCCAGCCTTTCCAGATTTTCACAACAAAATCCCCTGCATCAAGCATTCATGTCATTTGCTGATTTTTGGTAGATTTTGAGGGGTCTTCTGAAGGGCTTACATTACTCATAATCTTCCATTCATTCACATTCTCTCCTCTCTCTTTTCTTTTTCCAGGGCTGCCTGAATTTTTCTTCCTTTCATTTAGACCTCTTTCATTCTCCACAGTTCCTGGGTCAAACTTAGATTCTAAACCCACTATGATACTCTGCAGAACTAGAGAGAGGTCTTCCATTTCAGAAGCTCAGTACTTCTTCAGAAAGATGTTGTAATTACATAAACAGTGTGGATTCCTGATATAAATTCCTGTTGGGTGTTAAACCATGAGAAATAGTTATATACAAATACTGGTTATGCTTTTTTTTTTTTAGTTCAACAGCATCACTAAACAAAGGACAGGGCCTAATTCTACATATTCTCAGACAAAAAAACTGTTTTTAAATTTAAACAATAGGAGGAAGGGGAAAAAGAGTATATCAAAAACTCACATGCCCTCTACCTTTTCCTCTTTCTAAGTATATATTCTTTAGGTCCATTATGGCAGTAGTTGGCAATTTTTTTCTGTAAGAGGACAAATAGTAATTTTTTTTTTTTTTAACTTTCAGGCAATAGTCTCAGGCATAATGTCTTACCCATCTTCCTACAATGGCAGTGGTCATAGACAACACATTAACAAATGGACAGGGCTGTGTTTCAATACAATTTTACTTATGAATACTAAAATTTGAATGTCACATAATATTTGCATGCCATTCAGTATTCTTTTGATTTTTTCTAACCATTTGAAATAAAAAATATAAAATTCATTTAAATGTATATTTAGATGTAAAATTTAAATAAAAAGCCATCCTTTGCTTGATACCAAAAAAAAAAAAAAAAATGGCCATGAGGGCTGTAGTTTGCCAACCCCTAGGTCAGGATTATCTTTCATAGTTGTGAAAGAAACATACTAACTGTTGTTACACTTTTTTTCTGCCCTGCGCTACCTAAATCTCAGAAGAGTTACTATACGTTCTAGGGGGAAAAAAGGTACTCTTCTAAGTACAATAGCCCATCATTTCTTACATCTTCCTCTCATCTCAAAAATGCAATGCAGTGATTTTTCTCGAGAGATGGATTTTAGAGTAATGGGTTAAGAAAGGTGTACTCTTCTTTGGGCTAGTATCTCCTAAAGTCTATACCACAGAACTCCAACTCCCCTGGGTTTTAAAGTATAACACCCCCCCCCCAAAAAAAATAGACAGGGAGACTACCATTTAAATTAGGTAAATGCTCACAGGAGTAAAGCTAAACATGTTCTCTTTTTATAGACCCTTAGGTAATTCAGAGCTTTTAATATCAACGTCAGTTGTGACTGTTGCCAATTATGACTCATCAAGAAGATGATGTACTGTGCAGGGCTCCTGTCTACTAGCCGTAGAACTCTTCTTTCTCGAAGCATTTCAAGGAGCTAATATTCTCAGGTCTAGATGTCTGCTACTCAAAATGTGATCCATGGACCAGCAGCACTTGTTATATCAGGAACTTGTTAAAAATACTCCCAGGCCACATCTGAAAACTACTGAATCAGAATCTTTTATTTTAATATGACACCCAGGTGTTTTGAATGAAATATTAAATTTTTAAAACACTGCTATAGACCGTAATTTTGTAAATAATACTTTAAGCTAAAAGAACAGCATGGATCCAGAAGCTAAAATAAATCACAACATGAATTACTAGAAATTTTTACTACTATGAACATAAAATCCATTACGAAGGGTTAAAGTTGAGTACCTCCAACTCATTACTTACATTTTTCTGCCTCTTTCTTTCTCATCACATTCCAATGTTTGCTTTTATTTCTCTTTTGTTATTGGGTTAGGAGAACAGGAGAGAGACAAGGCAACTGATAAATACAACTTAACAAAAAGTATAGTAATTGACTCCATGTTCTGAATATCTTCAAAGCCTTAAACAAAAATGTGTTGGAGCTAGAAATGCAGACTAGAAAGAAGCCTGTATTTTTTTTTTTCTGATTCTCTATAGACATGCTAATCATCATCGTCATCTTTTAATATATCCACAATTCTCTCAAGAAGCCTTTGAACCTTTATTCCTGCTATTAAACTGAGTGAATCAATGATTTTCCAGGTAAAAGTCCTAACACACGTTCTTCACCACAAGCTTGCGTATGTAGGTAGGAGTTACAGCTAAATTTGACTGATGTTTACTGCAAGTAAATTTCTAAGGGCCTTGTATAAAATTTACAACACAAGCTCTGCCTTCCAGACATATACCTGTTTAAAACCCCCATGATCCTTGGGCAAATAGTTTTCTTATATGTGTAAGTGTTTATTATGAATAACAGCTGTGAAGTTGTTCTGTACTTCACTATTGGCAGATACCTGTTTGGAAACCAAATGCAATTCTTAAATGAGTTCATATAAATTTTCATTGTGTACCATTAGTTCAAATAGCTAAGGAACTTCTCTATAGCTATTCTTAAATCCACCTTTTCTTGTTACTGTCATTAAACTGCACCATATGATAAGAAATATGTTCTTGATTTTATTCTCCAGTTCCAGCTCTGGATCTGTCATTCTCTCTCTCTCTCTGACACCTTTGAAAGTATAATCTGATTTTAAAAGGTGGACATGAGACACAGTTGAAAATAACATTGACATTGTCTGTATTTGCACAAATCTTTCTGATTTCCAATTTGTTGATCCCTTTTGTAAAATAGTCTGGCATGTAAGATTAAAAAGTCGTAAGACTCCCGGTGGACCGGATCCTCATTCTCCTCAGAGAAAGCCACTGAGAGTATTCTTCATTAAAGAGATATGTGGGTCATGGAGCAGAACACGCATCTGGGCCACATGGATGGATATAAGTTAATAAAAATATTTCTGCACTCACCGTGCAGTAGTGGCACTGAAAAGACCCTGACTCCAGCAATAATTGTTTTACACAATTCTAGTGCAATGATAGCCTGTGAACAGTTGATTCTAGCTGTGGTCTGTTGCAGAATACTACAGTGATGCTTGTTCCTGTATACACGCCCTGACGTTTAAGGCTTTCAGTTGTAAAACTCATCTGCTTCAGTATGTCAGCCTAAGAGTCCTATAAAACTGAAACCTTTGGATTACATTTGACGATTCCAAAATAGTCAATAACTAGCTATTCAGGCATCTTAAGTATAAAGTAACCATCATGAGACCTCAAGTTCTTAAAGCGATAACATGTGACCCATGTTGATTTTTTAATTCAATTTATTTAAACAAAAACAAAAACAGTTTACCCATTTCTCTCACCCTCCATCCCCCGCCTCTGGCAACCACTGATCTGTCTCTTACCTATGACCTTGAGAGATGTATATATGTGTATGTGTGTGTAAGATTCCACATATAAGGGAGATCATACAGCATTTGACTTTCTCTGACTTACTTCTCTTAGCACAATGCCTTGGGGGTGTATACATGTTGTCACAAATGGCAAGATTGCATTCTTTGTATGGCTGAGTAATATTCCATTGTGTGTGTGTGTGTGTGTGTGTGTGTGTGTATAAAAATATATATATAACAATTTCTTTATTCATTCATCCATCTTTGGACACTTAAGTTGCTTCCATATCTTAGCTATTGTAAATTATGCTGCAGTGAACATGGGGGTGCATATTTCTTTTCAAGTTAGAGTTTTAATGGTTTCATACAAATTTTAGGATTGTGTTCTATTTACGTGAAAAATGCTGTTTGGAATTTTGATAGGGATTGCATTGAATGTAGGTCGTTTTGGGTAGTATGGCCATTTAAACAATATGAATTATTCCAACCATGAGCAAGGAGTATCTTCTCATTTATTTGTGTCTTCAATACCTTTCATTAATCTTGTAGTTTTCAGTATATAGGTATTTATCCCTAGGTATTTTATTCTTTTTGATGTAATTGTAAATGGGATTTTCCCCTTAAGTTCTTTTTCTGATAGTTCATTACTAGCGTGCAGAAACACAACAGACTTTTGTGTATTGATTTTTGTATCTTGCAACTTCACTGAATTCATTTATTCTAACAGTTTTTTGATGGAGTCTTTAGGGTTTTCTGTGTATAATATCACGTCATCTGCAAAAAGTGACTGTTTTTCTTCCCTTTCCAACTCGGATGCCTTTTATTTCTTTTTCTTGCCTGGTTTCTCTGGCTAGGACCTCCAGTACCACACTGAAGAGGAATGGTAAGAGTATGTACCGATCTCTCATTCCTGATCTTAGAGAAAAATCTCTCAGCTTTTCACCATGGAGTTTAATGTTAGCTGTGTCTTGTCATATATGGCCCTTATTATGTTGAGGTACATTCCCTCTGTACTTTATTTGTTGGGATTTTTTATTGTAAGTTGATGTTGAGTTTTTCAAATGCTTTGTGTGCATCTATTGAAGTGATTGCATAATTTTGATCTTTCATTTTATCAGTGTGGTGTATAACATTGACTGACTTGCGTATGTTGAACCAAGTGTTAAATCCCACTTGATCATGGTTTATGATCCTCTTAATTCTTATCATTAAATTCAGTTTGCTAATATTTTGTTGAGGCTTTTTGCATCTATGTTCATTGGAGATACTGATGTAAAATTTTCTTTCCTTGTGGCATCCTTGTCTGGTTTTGGTAATCAGGGTAATGCTGGCTTTGTAAAATAAGTTTGGAAGAATACCCTCATTTTCTGTTTCTTGGAAGAGTTTGAGAAGTCTTTTTGAATATTTGGTAGAATTCACCAGTAAAGCCATCTGGTTCTAGACTTTTGTTTGTGGGAAGTTTTTGATTACTGATACAATATCCTCACTAGTAATTGGTCTGATCAAATTTTCTGTTGCATCATGATTCAGTCTTGGTAGGTTGTATGTTTCTAGCAAAGTATCCATTTCTTCTAGGTTGTCTAATTTGTTAATATATAATTGTTCATAATAGTCTCTTATGATCCTTTGTATTTCAATAGTATCAGTTGTAATATTTCCTCTTTCATTTCTGATTTTATTTGAGTCCTCTCCTTTTCTTGATTCTAGCTACAGGTTTGTAAATTTGTTTATTGTTTCAAAGAACCAGCTCTTAGTTTCATTGTCCTTTTCTCCTGTCTTTTTAGTCTCTGTTTCATTTATTTCTGCTCTAATCTTTGTTATTTTACTTCTTCACCTAACTTTGGCCTTTGGTTTTCTTTTTCTAGTTCCTTGAGGTATAAAGTTAAGTTGTTTATATAAGACTTTTCTTGTTTCATGAGGTTGGCATTTATTGCTACGAACTTCCCTCTTAGAACTACTTTTGCTACATCCCGTATATTTTGGTATGCTACATTTCCATATTTATTTGTCTCAAGGTTTTTAAATTTTTTCTTTTACCTTCTTTGACACATTGGTATTCAGTTATATGTTATTTAACTTCCACATCTTTGTAAATTTCCAGTTTTCTTCATGTAATTATTTCTAATTTCATACTATTGTGGTCAGAAAAGATGCTTAATATAATTTCAGTACTCTTAAACGTATTAAGATTTGCTTTGTGGCCCAACATATGATCTATCTTGGAAAATTTTTCATGTGCACTTGAGAAGAATATGTATTCTGTTGCTTTTGGATGGAATATTCAGTAAATACCTGTTAAGTTTATTTGGTCTATTGTGTAGCTTAAGGCTGATGCTTCCTTACTGATTTTCTGTCTGGATGACGTATCCATTGATGTAAGCAGGGTATTAAAGTCCCCTACTATTATTGTGTTACTGTTTCTCCCTTTAGGTCTGTTATTTGTTCTGTATATTCAGGTGCACCTGTGTTGGGTACATAACTATTTGTAAATGTTAGAAGTTCTTCCTGGATTGACCTCTTTATCATTATGTAATTCCTTTATTTGTCTTTTATTACAGTCTCTGTTTTAAGTCTATTATGTTTGATGTAAGTATCAGCTTTTTTTGGTTTCCATTTGCATGGAATATCCTTTTCCATCCCTTCACTTTCTGTGTGTGTGTCCTTACATCTAAAGAGAGTCTGTATATGCTATAGGCAGCATATAGATGGGTCTTATTATTTATCCATTTAGTCACAATGTGTTTTGATGGGAGAATTTACTCCATTACATTTAAATAATTATTGATAGGTATGTGCTTATTGCCATTTTGTAAATTGTTTTGTGGCTGTTTGTATAGTTCCTCTGTTTCTTTCTTCTCTTTGTGGTTTTATGACTTTCTCTAGTGGTGTACTTACATTCCTTTCTCTCTCTGTGTGTATCTGCTATAGGTTTTTTCTTTGTGGTTACAATGAGGCTTGCATATAACATCTTTTATCTATAACAGTCTATTTTAAGTTGATAACAACTTAAGTTTCATCCCATTGAAAAGCTCAACATTATTACTCTGCCCTGCAACCCTTTGTTTTTGAGGTCACACTGTACATTTTTTCCTTGTGTATCCCTTAACTAATTGCTGTAACCAGAGTTATTTTAACTATTCAATTACTTTTGTCTTTTAACCTTTATACTAGCTTCGTAAGTGACTAAGCCACTACCTTTACTATATATTTACCTTTCCAGTGAGATTTATTATTGTGTTCTTGTTATTAGTGCCTTTTCTTTTCAGCTTACTGATGCCCCTTTAACGTTTCTCATAATGCTAGTTTAATGGCGATGAACTCAGTTAACGTGCTTGTCTTGAAAACTTTCTCTCCCCTTCACTTCTAATTATAACTTTGCCAGGTAGGATATTTTTGGCTGGAGGGGTTTTTTTTTTTTTTTTTCTTTAAGCACTTTGAATATATCATGCTACTCACTTCTGGCCTGCAAAGTTTCCACTGAAAAATCTGCTAATAGACTTATGGGAGTTCCCTTGTAGGTAACAAGTTGTTTTTCCTTTGCTGCTTTTAAGATTCTCACCTAGTCTTTAAATTTTGACATCTTAATTATAATGTACCTTGGTGTGGATCTCTTTGGGTTCCTCTTATTTGCACCCTCTGGACTTTCTGAATCTGGGTATCAGCTTCCTTCCCCAGGTTAGGGAGGTTTTTCAGCCATTATTTCTTCAAATAAGATTTCTGCCCCTTTCTCTCTATCTTCTCCTTCTGGGAGCCCTATGATGTGAATGTTAAACCATCTGACATTGTCCCATAAGTCCCTTAAACTATCTTTACTTTTTTCATTCTTTTTTTTTCTTTTTGCTGCTCCGATTGAGTGAGTTCCACTGCCTTGCTTTGAGGTAACTGATCCTTCCTCTGCTTCATCTAGTCTGCTGTTGAACCCATGTCGTGTATTTTTCAGTTTAGTTTTTGTATGTCTTATCCCTGTGACTTCTATTTGATATTTTCTTATATTTTCTTTGTTGAAGTTCTCACTGTGTCCATCCATTTTTTTTTCCCCAGTTGAGTGAGCATCTTTATGATCATTTCTTTGAATTCTTCATGAGGTAAATTGATTATCTCCATTTCATTAAGGTTTTTTAAATTAAGTTTTATATTGTTTTATCTGGAACACATTCCTCTGTTCCTTCATTTTGCTTGACTCTCTGTGTTGGTTTCTGTACAGTAGATGAAACAGCCACCTCTCCCAGTCTTGAACTAATGGTCTTGTGTAGGAAATGAAGCTTGACATTCAACCCTCCCTCAGGTCTTGGTTGTCTCTAAAACCTTTGGGTTTGTCCATGCAGCTTACTACATTAATAGCTCTCAGTAGTTGAGGATGTGCCAAGATCTGTTAGTGCCCCAAAGGGGAGGAGCCTAGATTCAGGCTGGCTGGAAGCCAGACTCTTAGACATCAGCCTTTAATAGCATGCAAATATACACAGTCCTGTGGGACCACCAGTTTTGTAAGTCCCACTGGCCACCAGGGTCAGGCAATCTGAAGGTGTACCTTGGGCAGTAGTCACAGTAATCAGGTCTCCAAACAAATGCAGGAGCTCATTTCTAGGTGATACCAATGAGCTGGAGCAAAGCAGAGGGGGAGCCAAGATGGTGGTGCTCTTGGGTACCAAGATGACCACAGCCCTGGTTCCATGAAAGCAGCTCTGTAAGCCACTAATTATGTGCCAAATCTGAAGCCCACCCGTCAGGATGAATCTCCAAGACAAGCAAAGAGTCCTCCTTCACAGGAAGACTCAGTCTGCTATTTTGCAGTGCCCTGGGTGTGAGAGCCAGCCAAGAACTGGATTGCCATAGTACCAAGGCACCCAGGAATGTAGGCCTCTTCAGCCACCAGAGCCAGGCAACCAAGGTGTGTACCCTGGGCAGCAGCTGTGTAAAACTGGGGCACCAGACATATGAAAAGCTCCCTTTCAAGAGACACCGGTGCTTAAGACCACAGCAGCTGGTGACCTTGAAGATAGCACCTGCCCTCTGAGGTCTGTGTAAAGGATTGCAGTCGGCCTCAAGATGCAAGTTTAATTAGAAGCCTGCCCCTCAGGTCACAATCACGATGTGCTAGTAGCGCTCCTTCCCAGAAAGACTGAGCTCTTGGGTCTGTTGCCTCTTGCTGTGCCCTGTGGGTGCTAGCTGTTTAAGAACTCTTTTTCCCTGGTCACAGTCCTGTGAGTTCTGCAGTGAAAGCCCCATTGGACACCAGAGCTAGGTGATATAGCATCGTCCCCTGGCAGCACTCGCAAAAATTGGGGCACCAGACAGGGGTATGAGCCCCTTTCTGGGTGACTGATTATTTCAGTCACATGGGACCAGTACCACCAGCTCCCCTGGCCTCCAGAGCCAAGCAATCAAGAGGTGTCCCCTGGGTGTTAGCCACAAAAATCAGGGCACCAGCCACATGTTAAAAGCTCCCTTCCAGGAGATATTAGTGCTCTGGAGAAGGGAAAAGGGAGAGTACCAAGATGGCACCCATCAGTCTCAGTCCCCAGAGGTGTTCAAGTAGGCTCCTAGGTGTGTGTGTTAAACAAGATGCCTGCCCCTCAGGCTGACGCCTTAATATCAGCCAGAGGGGCCTCCTTTCAGTCTGGTGCGATTGGCTGCCTCTGCGCTGAGCCCTGGGGTGGGTGAGTCCGAGTGTGTGAGCCCTTTAAGAGGCATTTCTCAGATCACTACAGTCTTGGTCTGGGGACGCAATCAAGCCCAGTTGGTTTTCTAAGTTAGACGTTTGTGGGGCTCATCCATCAAGTATATGTCTTAGAAGCCGAGATGCTTGATGAAGGGTTTGAATCTTCACTCCCCAAGGAGAGGCTCTGAGTTTTGAGTTCCCTCCTGGTTATGGGGCATCACACTAGGTGAGGGTTTATGGCAAGACTGTGTCCCAGCCCCTCCTATCCACTTTGATGTGCTTTTCTTCCCATTTGCCCAATGAGTAATCATCACTCAGTCAGCATTTAGGTTTTTTTTAAGAAATTGTTCTGTCTGTAGCTGTAGACGGTGTGTCCATGGGACAAGGTGAGTTCAAGATCTTCCCATGTCTCCATCTTGTAGTAGTTCCTCCTGGGATACCTCATGTTGACTGAATCAAGATTTGTATGTTATTTTCACCCTTTTGCTGATCACCATACATCTTTCTGTACCTACCTCAGATTCTGCTGTTTCTATTAAATTATTTTTTCCCCAGTCTGGTAGCTCTTCCTCTTGAATCTCCCAAGTATGTTATATCTCTCTCAGGGAACATACAGTGCTGTTCTGCTTTGTCCCGTTTATGTTCACATGAAAGAGTAATAAGAGTATCTACTTCAAATAGTTGTTAAAAGGATTAAGTAAGTAAGTGTGTGTACAACTCTTAGAACAGTGTCTTGCACATAGTACATGCTGTGGAAATACTAGCTGCTAACATCAGCATTAATTGTAATATTTAGAAATCCCTTTACACTTCAAATTTGTAAAGGAATTTACCTGCCTCTTCTCCTAGAATGTTTATGATTTTTTTTACATTTAAATATTTGATTCGTTTGGTCTTTTATTCTAATGAACAGGGTGAAGTATACCACTTTATATTTCTTAACCCTGCTACTAAATCAGCTCACTAACATTAATTAAGTCTTCCATTTCTCCCCCACTGATCGGAGAAGCCACCTGCATCATACGCTAAATTCCTGCAGGTAACTTGAGTCTCCTTCATATGCCAGAACGACACAGCTCTTAAAGTTTATTTATAGTTTGTCTCCAGATCTGATAGGTGTGGTCTCCCCGTCACACATCTCCCTCTGGCGACCCTTGCAGTAAGCTCCCAAATGACTAGAATTAGCATGTTTAGTTTGGGAGAAGGGGGAAGAACAACTGAACCCGGTGGTATTTGTTAGGGAGTAAGGATCTTGTTAAATTTACAAACCAACATGTATGTGTTGTTGCACTTCCCTAAGTACGTGATTTGTCTTTATATTTGTTCCAAGTGTACTTTTGTTCATCAGGACTGTTTCCTCATATGGGCCTCTCACATTTTTTTTGTAGCATTTATTCCTAAATATTTTACTTTTGTTTCTATTTTAATGTCATTCCTTTTCTTCAGTTTTATCTTGTAAATGGATATTTGTATCATGAAGCCTTTTTTTCAGTATATTAATTTAATGTCAATCAACTTCCTAAACAATCTTACTGTATATAGTGGGTTTTCAGCCAAGTTTCTTGGGGTCTCCAGGTCCATAATCATATCATCTACAAACAGTAGAGCTCTGCATCCTCCTTTACAATTTTTATACCTGTCTCTTATATAATTTTCTATCTTTCTCTTACACAATAATATAATATAGTTTGGTATAATATCATTATAATTTCATATAATCACATTCTCTTATACAGTTGTGCTGCCTAATACCCCAGATCACTGCTGAATAGTAGTATGATGGTGAACATGCTTGTCTTGGATCTGACTTTAGGAAATATCTCCAGTATTTCCTCATTAAGTTAGATGTTGGCTTTGGGCTGAGATATATGTGTTTTATTAAGTTAATGAAGTGTCTTGATTACTTTTGTATTGAGTGCTTTAAAAAAAAATAGCTGTTTAATTTTGTCAAATGCCTTTTGAGAGCCTTATGGAGATGATCATGATTTTCTCCTTGGATTTATAATATGATGAATAATATTAACCTCTCTCCTGATACAGAACCATTCTTGCATGTCTGGCATAAATCTCGTAAAGACAGAAATGATTCTGCAATTAACAGTTGGCTTCTATTTGCTAATGTTTTATTTTTTGTTGTAATATTTATAAGTGACCTTTTTCTGAAGATGTTTTGTGCAATATTTGCCTAGATTCATTATTTCATAAAGAGTGAGCAAAACAATGATACTATAATTCTATAATTTATTTATCAGTCAAGAATTCTATTTATTATTAGATAGAATAAATACTTCTATAAGGAGAAACTTTCCTTCATCAACTACATGGTTACACTGAGGTCTAGTTTATACTGAAAAGGCAGAATAAATGTTCCATTTATCATTTTTTAGAATAATGAGTTTGTTTCCCCGTATTCTCCAAGAACCAATGAGGTTTTTGTGGATTTCCTTCAGTCTGTCTATGAATTCATGAATTTTTTATGTTTTTGATGTTTTAACCATTGCCATTATTATCAAAACTCAAATTGTCCCGTTTTTGGCTGCTGGAAGTCTTCAGCGTGCTTTCAGAGTCTTTGGTGTCCCTGCTTTCTTGTGTGTCAAGGTTTCCAGATTCATCCTGCACAACTTGCCTTGTAGGCCTGAGCAGCCAGATCCTCACACTCCCCCTTGTAGGATCACTGGGTCTGGTCCTACAAAAAAAAAAGTCGTGAGCTTGCGCAAGGAGTTTGTGTTTATAATATGTTAATTACACAGTTACATATTGAGACAGATGAGAATAAAAACAAAGTCACTTCTCCAAAAGCATCATAGCAGATCAGAGAGAGGGCTGAACCAGAAATCAGAAGACCCAGGTTCTAGACTCAGCAGGACCACATCTGCCTCTGGGTCCATAGAAATAATTAGCCTTTATGAATTGTACACACTTACAAGATATTTAAGAGATACAATTGAGTGCACAAGTTGATTAGATATGAAGTGGGAAGGGAGCAGAAAGAATCAAGAGTGACATCCAGCTTCTAATTTTGAGTAACTGGATGGATGGTGGAATTACTGGAGAGAAAATAATAATGCCAGATTATTAGGATCAATTGAGATAATGTACATATTTAATTTACATGTAAATTAAACAAATTCTACAAAAGACATTAACATTAAGAAAATGATACATAATGTTCACTGAAAATATGGAATGTATGGAATAAATTGTAATTAACTAAAAATGGGAAGTCAAACGATAGTACAGTCTTATACCATGTGAGGTAAGTGGAAGAAAAATAAAATAATCTTATTGTTAACTTAAAAGAAATGTCAGGAATAGATAGAGGATTTGTAACAATTTTAAATTTTCTATATTCTTACTTATCCTGAGGTGCCATTGGTCTTCTTATCTAACTTACTCATTATTTGTTCTGGAACAATTGCATCACAGTAAGAGTAGATAAATGTAACCCTGGAGTACTGTAGATCACTGAAATGTTGGTTGCTTTAAACAAAAAGTATCAAATCAAGTCAGTTTCTAGATTGCTGTTCTCCTGGGCACTAGTTCATCCTTCAGAGCTGCCAAAGGGTCTTGTCACTCCCAAGCTTCTGTGACACGCAGGACTAATTGTTTCTAGCCCAAGGCATGGCATGTCCTACTTTTAAAGGCATCGAGACAAGCATCTTCTGAATTATCTGATCACTCTAATTCTTCTACGTTAATGGCACAATAATGGTGTTTTAAAGTCCTTTGTTTTATGTTAATAGTTCTCACTCACCTGCTGGGGTTTAATCAAGTACTCATTCTGCCCACAGATGATTCAAATTATTTCAGACCATCTGTCTTAGTTTCAGATGCATTTTTAAGCTATTCATATTTTGAATTTCTTTAAAGAGCATAAAAAGCATCTTGATCTTTGGTCCAAACCTCTCAACAGTCTAGATATATGAAGTTTTTCCAAATTCCCCCTGCCTTTAGCGACCTGGCCACCTTCAAAATCCTAGAGAATTCATATGAATGATTCCTTCATCACAGCTTCTGCTGCCTGCTATTGTTTGCAGTTTTAAACGGTTACCCTATCTTTCTAACTAGATTGAAAGCCTCTAAAGACGGAAACAACCAATACTTATTTTTATATCCCTTGTGCATAGCATAATACTCTGCATGTTTTTAAAAAAAATGATCAAATCTTTGCTGATGATATAATAAGGTAAGATAGCACTGGGATTAAGAGAAGCGCCTCTGGAAGTAAGCTGCCTGGTGTGAAACGCCAGCTCTGCTTCCTCGGAGCTCCATGACTCTGGATAAGCCCTCTAACATTCCTGCTCCTCAGATTTCTCACCTGTTACACAGATGAGACTATACTGTACCTATCCACAGGAGTATTAGAAAAGGAAACAGGTTTATATGTCAAACATCTAGATCAGATTCTTACCATATACAAAGTAGCATATAAATGTTTGCTTGACAGGGATAATAATCTCTCTTTTGCTCTATTTAAATTTAGACCTTGATTTAGTCAATAATGTGATATCACTATATGTAATATACATTAAGCAGTGTTTCTTTCAACAAAAAAATAATCAGGAGCATCATCCTCACCTTAATTTTTCTAGAATTAGCTACAACTGCCCCCAAGACCTCTAGGAACAGACTAACATGAAGCTAGATTGGCAGGAGAGTCTGATTAGCTGCTTGGTGACATGCTGGATGATAAAGCAGGGGTGGACATTCGCCAGGTGAATACCATTTTAAACAAAGGACCCTAACCAATGTAGAGGCTCAATGTATCACTAATGTGCAGACCAAAGCAGTGCCGAGACACTACGCTGACAAACATGATAGTCTTTCAAATTCATCTCTGGTAGCACAATTAGTTGGGACTTCTGGGAGAGGGCAGATCAACATGATTATCTAGGAAAGAGAGGGGAAAAGGGAAAGGAAGAGAAGGGAAAGAATACAGAAGGGCAAAGAACGGTTAAAAAAAAAAAAGCAGGCACATGTGCACACATGAACACATGAACACATACACAAAACTATAAGCCATTACATTCATCTAAACTTTATATGCATTTTGGTGTTTGCCTTAAAGTGTTTTGGGTTTTTGTTTGTTTTTATTTGGGTTCATATCTATGAAATATTATACAAATACTATTGCAAAGAGGGTTTAAATGCTTCATTAGGCTATTTGTTTTTAAATCATTCCTTACTTTTAGAAATGAAGCTATTTAGAAGTGTTTTGTGCCTCAAAAAAAGTGCATCGGGAGATAGCTGGATATATAAACAGAAATATCTCTGGCCGCCCTTTTCATGGGCCATAAATAAAGTTGTTCTTCACTTGCTGGTTAAGGTCGCTTTAGAACTTGAAGCTATTTTCATCTCTGTGTGTCCCAGTGAAGACAGTAATTGTTTATTAAGTGTTTGGGACTGTATTGCAGCAAAGGGAGAAACGGCAGAAGAATTTTACAAACTAAAGGGATTTGTCACAAGCAGACAGGAAGGGGGAACACGTGCTTCTGAGCAAGCATGTTCTGAGCTTTCTAAAGGAGGCTGCCAGCTTAAAGAACACAGCAAGGGCGGGTCCCCAGAACAGTCACGTTGTCTGTGCCAGCTGACAGGCGCCCAGGCAGCATGTCCACCTTCTGAGTCCTCTGATGGAGAGTAATGGCAATTGTTGGTCTTCTTGAATGCAGGCCAGTGTGTTTTACATATAGAGGAGGTTTAGTTAAGAGATACTAAAGAAAGCAAAAACCAAAACTCACTGTGAGTGTAAAACATATAAAACATAGAATACCCATGTTACAAGAATACCATATTCCGATGAGTCGCATGGTAATGCAGGTAAGTACATAAATGGCTGAAGGGAAATTCACCAAATGTTAAGAGGTTATTTCTGTACAAAGGTGGAATTAAGATAATTTTGGTTTTCTTCTTTATACATGTCTGTATATTGTAGAAAGAACATATTATAAAAAGTGAATAATTACTTTAATGAATAACCTAGAGAATAAAGGAGATTAAGCTGTAATTAACCATAAAGTTAGGATCATTTCCCTATATTTAGATCTCAACAAAAGTCTTTGCCTCAGAATCCTTAAAATTCAAAGTTCTTACCAAGAAAAGAAAAAGGAAAAAGATAAAGCAAAATTCACTAAAAACCATATACCTTTTTAATAGAAAAACCTTTCTTCAGTGCCTTTTAAATTTATTAACAATTTTAGTCAGGTTCTAACTAGGCCAACAACTCTGTTCCTAAAGTACTTAGTTTATTAATATGACCAACAGCCAAGATTAACAATTGTGAAAATTTCCTATTTATTGGCACTGATTTGACATGAATTGAGTTGGATTTTTGAGAGAAAGGAGACAGAAGAAAAGTCTAATTCCCAAGGTAGATGAGAAAGATATTCAGCAAAAGACAGCTTTCCCATAAAATACTGTGCACTTACTGGAGGTGATAGAAGGTAAGACTTCTGGAGGAATGGCCCCCAAATAAGAAAATAATTAAATTAATATTTTAAATTAAAATTAAAATTAAAAATTAAAGTACCCTATGGCAATTTCTAACCTGAAAAATCATTAGGAGGTTAACAGCTTCATAAAGTTATCATTGACAAAACAGATTCCAGTCTTTCTGAATAGTTTACACTTTTTACAATAGAATCTCCCAGACTCTACGTAATTTCCAACTACATGTTGTAAGCGTTTGGGAGCTTCTTTTAAAATACTGTTTTGTTGCTGCTGTGGCTGTTGTCTTTTGTTTTCTGGCCCAGTTTATATCAAATGTAAGTTAAATTAGTTCTTCAGTGGCTCTCAAAATGAGCTTTCTTCAAGGAAGAATGAGGGTAAGACCTAATCACATTCTCCTCATATTGCTGTGATAAGATTTATATTTAGACCAGGTATATTTTAAGTCTGAGTTTATCTAAAGTCGAATGTACATAGATTTAGCAGGCCATGATTCAACCCTGTGTGCCTTCATTTTGAATTTTTATTTACACCTTTCATTTTGCCTGTGAAATATCATAGTAGGAAAAAAGCCCAAGGCTCATACCAACAAAGGGAGGATGGTGAGGTTAGAAGATCCAGTTTGGCCGTCTTAGACCGGGGGGGTTGCTGGGGTGGGCCGGGTGCAGTCCCCAAAGGCAATAAAGGAGATGGTAAGGGGTCAAGCGGGTCTAGTAGTAGGAGAGAAGGGTCTGTCCAATGTCCGCCCCCACCCCTTACTCTTCTCAGAAAGCAGAATTTCCTCCATTTTTTGAGGGATTTTTAGATTATAAATTATGGCCTGGATTAAACTGTTGTTCTGCTAATCCTCCCAAGGATCACATTTTCTTTGAGAAACCAAGTAAAACTGAATGATTATGAAATTGCTATGAAATGTTGACTAGAAAAGCCTGTCCTAAGGTCTCTGAAGCATTTACTTTGTGAATTTACCCCAACACTGCTTTCACGTGTCCTTAGTGCTCTTTGCATTTATGCCATGAGTCCAATGCCCACTTTGCTTACAGATGACCAACCTGAGGGTCTCATCACAGAAAGCTGTGTATACACGTGCCCCACACCCTGAGGAAGGTCCCTGCAGTCCCAGCCTCCTCTGTAGGGGGACGGCCAGCTGGGAAGTGGACACATCACCAAGTACTACACTACATCTGACCTGGTTTCCCTCCTTGTTTCAGATTTCAGGCATCTCTGTCTGGGTCTCAGTCTCTTTTAACTCACACTAGCACTTCAGCAGAACTGTTGTATCTTTAGAACACTTAAAATGTAGAGTTTTCAAGGTTTTTTTTTTTTTTTTTTAAGAACAGTATATATATTGGAATAGCTATATAGCTTCGCCCAGTAATAAATAACTCTTTGGGGGAAAAAAACGAGATGCTTAAGATGGATATTCCTGCAAAACTCCAGAATTACTGTGAAATCACATTTTTATCTACCATTTTTAGAGCCCATTTGATTTATCCCAGCTTGGCATATTAGAATAGACACGGGGATACAAACAGCCTGATAGTTAAAATTTTGTCTGCATATGAATCTCCTCTGGCTTCCTTCTCTGCCAGGAAAATTTTTCCTGTTGTCAGTCAACTGATCCTAATATCTTCTTGGAACAGAACAAACATTTTAAAGTGCAAAGCAAAAGTCCTCCCCCAGCCCTGGAAAGAGAACTTTTTTTTTCCCTTGAGCTGTTGATGTCTTTAAGAGAAATGACTTTAGTTGGTTCAGTCAGATGATAGAGGACACAGTTAGTTCCATATAAAGGAAAATGTTTGAATACCAGTACCGCTGATTTCAAGGAAGGGTTATTTGTATAATATTGTTTAAGAAGATAATCTGAGTCATAAATTGCTCAGCAGCTAAATTCCACTTAAGCAACAGCAGAAGACTAGTTATGTTGTAGTTTTGAATTTTGTATCTTTACTTTGGAAAAGTCCCGTATTAGTATGCATTTTGAAATATTTCATCAGCTTAGAAAGGAACTCAGTCCCCCTGACTATGGACTGCATTGCTTTAATTAACTGATCATTTCCAATCCTTTTTGGAGTTTTGGTCAGAATTAGTTACTCTGAACCCAAAGAAGAAAATGAAGACACAGCTTTACCTTAAACACTAGTAAAGGGTCTTGTTTTAAGGTAAATAAAGCAAGTCTTTTTAACACAGCCTTATGGTAACTGATCCAGAATCTTTGAGCTTATTTCAACTATTATCCCAGCACACATTATTTTAACTGTTGGCAAAACATAAATTGATAGAAAATAGTCACCAGGGAGAATCCTTAAAAACCAAACATAGTAGTGATAGTCACAAAAAAAGAGATTGAAATAAACAAACAAAAGAAAACTGTTAGAATTTCTATTAAGCTCTTCAATGATCTTGTATTTTAGAAAATGAAGTGTATGTTAGGGATGATTCATAGGCTGGATAGGAAAGTGGTGAGGAGCCAGGTGGAGGTAGAGAAAGAAACTCAGGGGACAGGAATATTGGGTAGAAAGAATAAATTCTTTTGAGCTTTTATAGTTTTTATTATCAATTTGAGCTAAAAGGAATAAAACATTTTGGATCAATTTAAATAAAGCAAGTGAAAGGTGCCCAAAATGAGAATACTGACATCAATCTATCTATAGAAAGAGATAAAAGAGATTTTAAGGAATTGACTTATCCAATTTAGGAGGTTAGAAAGTCTGAAGTCCACAAGGCAGGCCAGCAGCCTAGAAACTCAAGAGCTGATGTTGCAGTCTTGAACCCAAAATTTGCAATGCAGGCCAGCAGGTGGGAAACTTGGATAGTGTTTCTATGTTGCAATCTTGAGAGGAAGAATTGCTTTTTCCTCCAGAAACCTCCATCTTTGTTCTTATGATCTTCAACTAGTTAGATGAGGCCCACCCACATTATGGAGGATAATCTGCTTTATTCAAAGTCAACTGATGGTAAATGTTAATCACATCTAAAGCTATTTTCATAACAACATCTAGACTGGTGTTTGACCAAATAACTGGGCACCATAACCTGGTCAAGTTTACACATCACAATAGCTTTAGAAACCAGCCTTAATTTTGTACATTTTAGTTTCTCATAGTGATTAGGAAGAAAAACATGACGTAGTTAGTGAAATGTTAAATAGTATATATATTTCTGAGAGCTTGGAGTTTGGTGTGCATCTGTGTGTCTGTGTGTTAAAGTTAGTGCCATATGCTCAGAACTATTAGTGTTTCTAACTTATACTTTCAAAACAAGTATATGCTACCACAGCATTTCTCCTGCAACTTTCCAAAGGAATGTAATCTATACATTTCAAACATACAGTTGAATATACCTTCAATAGTAACATTTAATAAAATTTCATTCCAGATTCTGAATCATATGGCTAATATTTTTGAGGGGGGATGTGCCTAAACGTAAAAGAAATAAATGGTCCATTTGGATACATGACTTCAGTAATCTAGACATTGATCTTTTGTCCTTTGTTTTAACATTAGCAAGATAAAAAAAATCCATGAGAAAGTTTATTCAAGCTATTTGCATCACTTTTCAAAAGTGCTTATATACTTCAAGTGGTTTGTTTTGTTTCATTTTATTTTTGGTTTTTACTTGTTTGCAGAGTGAATGATTTGGTTGGTTGAGTGATTGGTTGGTTGGTTTTTGGACTCAAATACTTTATTAGGACAAAAAAAGAACCTATGAATATAAATGGGAATTTAGAGAATTATTTTGAAGAAAATGATCATAGATTTTTAGTTGGTTTTATTGAAAGTACCATATCTTACTAAGTATAAACAATTTCACTAGCTTCTAAAAAATAATGTATTTTTCTAATATTTGCCTTTTTGAAGTTGGATAAATAGTATATAAAGGAAAACCATTAAGAGTAATCACAATACATATATTTAAGTAAGTCAGAGTATCTAATTTGCAATTTATGTAATGGAGATAAGTGGTTTAACAAAAATGGCACCAAAATATCAGAGTAATGGGTTTAAATCATTTAAATGATTAATAAAACTAATCACATTAGCAATTTAAACATCTATTTAACTTTGGTACATATATTCAAATCTCTTATAGGTATTCAGACTTATATCCATCCCTGTTGTAGTAAAAGCCAACAAAAAAGCATTGTCTTTCTTTGCTAGGTTTATAAACACTGGTTTCATTTGAAAATACAAAGAAATTTCTAGTGTTATCCTTAAGGATTATCTTATTCCTTCCATACTTTAACAGTCTTTTTTTTTAAAAGAAATTTCTCTATAGCTGCTTTAAAAATTAGCTCAAACTTAGAGGCTTAAAACAACACAAGTTTATTATCTTACAGTTCTGTAGGTAAGAAATCTGAAATAGATCTCACTCAGGCCTCCAATCCTTCAGGACACTCTAGGGGAGAATCTGTTCCTTGCCTTTTTCAGCTTTTACATTCCTTGGCTCAAGGCCCCACTCCTCCATCTCCGTTCAGCAGCATCAGGCCGAGATCTTCTCACGTGGCCATCTATGTGGGTCTCTTTCTGCCTCCCTCTTGCACTTACAAAGATGCATGTGATTAGATTGTTCCCATCTGGAGAATCAGGTCAACTGATGAGCAACCTTAATTCTATCCATAATTCCTGCTTACCGTGTAACCTATCTGCAAGTTCCAGGCTTTAGGACATGGACATCCTTGCGGGAGCCATTACTCTGCCCTGTAGGTTAATAATTCTTGCAGCTAGGTGATGGGCATATAGGGTTCGTTATACTAATCTATCAATTTTTATAGATTTTAACTTTTCCAAAATAAAAAGTTAAAACATAAGTTTAGGATCCTCTATAACCCAAGGAACCATGTCCAGAAAAGAAATCTAAATTCAGTTACAACCTCATTAGTATTCAGCCTTTTAGGAAATTTCCATATTTATTTCCAGTGAGCCATCTGAAAAAAGATACAATAATGCAACAATTTCGAAACTTAAAAGTATAAAAACATAGGCATACATTTTGCCTCCAGCAAACAGCCCTTCCTCAGATTTCATGCCAAAACAAAAGTTTAAAATAAGTTTAAAAAATACTTATTACAGATTCTTAGAACCTTTAAGTTTGGAGAACTCATATATCGTCTGGTCCAAGCACTCTGATACACGACTTTTCTGCCAAATGGTTATCCATACTTTGACTGAACGTCTCCAGATGGGGGGCTGGGGGGTGGTCATCCCCTGCAAAGTAGTCTGCTGGACTCCTGTGAGTACCAAGACTTTGTTCCACCTGTATGGCTTTGGAGAGTAAGTGTACTGCTGCTTCTACATAACAGTATACTGCTTCTACAAGGATTTGAGAGTAGCTCATACATCACCCTGAGGCTAAATACCTTTAGCTCCTCTAGACATTGGCAACCTGAAATTGCTAAAGAACGAAAGCTCCATCCCTGTGGAACTTTATATTGGAGGAAAATTTGTCTCTTTACATGAAAATTCCCCAACAACTCATTTAGCTGATAAACTGAATCACAATAGCGGGGGAAAATCTGGAGAGAATTTTACTGGTTCTATTCTCCAAAGCCATCCTCACACACTTTCTGGGATTCTTACCTTCCGTAGAAAGGATATTTCAACTGGGTGGTAACTATTTTTGTCCTGGGTTAGTCCTGGACGTAGCTGTCTGCACACCTGTGAGCCGTGAGCACAGATGATTGAACTAGGGAGATCAGAGGAGCTCAAAGTGATGCGATTGATCTGAAGGGCTTTCAACCTTCACTGAAGATCTTTCATTTAATAAGGGCCAGCTGAAGTTCTGCCTCTGTAACTTGAGAGGGGTGCTGATCTCTTCACCAATTAGCAGATTTGAAAGCCAGTTTTACCTGAAAAATAAAATTTGACAGAAATTGCATGTTCCACTTTTCACTTTTCTAGTACCTCGCTTGACAAGATGTGCTGTGAAGCTTACAATAACAAAACTAAACAAGGGGCCATGGCTTTGAAGCTTTTAAAGCTTACTTAACACATTTTATTACTTCGGGAAAACTGTAGTGCTAATAAAACCTATAGGAGGACCAGAGCCATGCCATTAGATTTCATTAGATGATATGGACAGAGTCTAGACAGTGTCAAGGGCATGGAGGGAGTGGGGAAAGCACTGTAGAGGCCCAGCTGATAGGCAGGAGGCTCAGCTCTCACCACCTACAAGACAGTTAACTGCCTCAACTTCGGTCAGTCAGGGTCTCATCCTGTACAGCTGATTGAAAATAGAAACCAATAAAAAAAAAACCCTGGTTAAGACATTTTGCTCTCAAAGCTGTTCAGTGACTTTTCAGAACTGAGACCTTTCCTCTCCGCTGGCTTGTTGTACACGTTTATTGACTCTGGGCGTAGTAGCTCCCGGTGCAAGTCTATCATTTATTCCATTCTCAGAAAGGACCACCTCTGTTCCCCCAAATCATACACTGACCAGGCCACTTGACTTGGTCACACACGACCCACGTGCCTGACCAGTTATTAGCCTTAGTTACGCAGGCCTTTAAACCAAGCTCTTGTGCTGTAAATGGCTAGCACGCTATCCTGCCATTTACCACTTCCTGGAGACATGGACCAGGAATACTTTCAGATTATGTGCAGCTTTTATTAACTTTTGCCTCTGTGGACAGGAATGCGTTGTGAGTCAAGAAGCATGAGTTCAACGTATACCACTCTCCTCACCCTGTCCCTATGTTTACACACAAGAAAAACCAGATTACTGACACAAGAGTTAGCGTTAGTCAGGATGATCTTTTAACACAGCACTTTATTTTTTCATACTTTGTGTTCCTCTCTTTTTAACTTGCTTCTAAACAGTCTTAGAAGCTTGTCTGGATAGACTCAACTAAAACTCCCTTATAACAAACTATTTGGCTGATGCAACTTAATTATTGCAAACTCAGCCCGAAAAGGCAACTGCCCCTGTTAATCACTGTCAAAGGGAAAGGTTAAAAGAACCTGAGAAAGAATAGATTATATGTATAATAAACTGAAACTAACACAACATTGTAAATCAACTATACTTCAATTAAAAAAATAAAGGAAAGCTTACATGTCAATCATTCTAAAACCAAAGGTAGTGTATTCGTTGTGTTGTTTAACAATAACAGGTCAACCAGCAAGTTAACTTGTTTATTTGGATTGGTATAAACGTTACAAATTAGTCATCTTGGCAGATATTCAGCAGTAGAATTATTAAAGATAGGCATTACATGAGGACTTCCTTAAGACTGTGTTTTGGTCAAGGGGGCATCTGGTTATATCTCCTTTAAAAAATATTTTCAAACAAAAATCCTATATACTATGCTGTAAGAAATAGGACACTAGGGCCTCTGTCACCCTCTCCTTACATCCCTCCAAAATCATAATTTTGAAATATCCTGGCCTTTCCAGTGGGTACAATTTCAAGCTGACTCAGGGGGTAGCGTGGCTTTCTCTCAATTGTTTTTTCACATCCACACAGATGTAAAGCAGCTCCACCGTCTGCCACGATTCACCAGGGTCTGCTCAGCTAGCTTATTCCTAACTCCGTTACATCCTCTCCCTCATCTTCTCTCTTCATTCACTCTCATTTTCACTCATTCTGTGTACGATTTTTGTGGGCTGCTTAAAATCCTCTATGTATATATATTTAATAAATAACTGAGTGGATGCACAGAGGAATAGATTGACAAATTTGTCCTGCTTAAGACTGAACCTGAGCCCTTCTCTGTAATACAGCTTAGCGTTTAGTAACACGCACTCCTGGAGATCTTTCTAACCTCATCTCTTGACATTTTCCACCATATCCTTCACACACCAACACTGAAGCGGCTACAACTCTGTAAATATACCCGTTCTTCTTTAGGGCACATTTCTTAACCATCTGGGACTTGATATTCTCATCAGAAAAGTGGAATTATACCTTTTGGGGTGATTGTAAGGATTAAAAACATTAATTTATGAAAAGTTCTTAACATGGTGCCTGGCACAGAGTAACTGCATAGTACGTGCTAGTTGCTACTGTGATTGTTGTCATAGTGATGGTCATATTTTTCCCCAGATCCATGGTTTAGCACATTATTTTCCCCTTCTTCCTAAAATACTGCCTTGTCCACCTGCAAATTCTTATTTATTAACCCCTATAGGGTTAACCCCTGTAGGACAAGTTAGGGTCTTCCCTCTCTGTGCTTTAAAACATCTTTATAGACATTTCTTATTTCACTGAACATGTTAATCTCTAATGATGTCTGATGCCTTCCCTTCCCCTCTAGATTGTTAAAGGTGGGGGTCATGTCTCATTAAGGATATTCCTGACACTTGGCACAGAGGAGATCATCAGTATTGATACAGGAGGAATGGAAGGAAGGAATGGGGGCGGGGGGAATGGAAGGCTAAGAAAGGAAAAGGGAAGGGAAGGAAGAAAGGAAAAAGAGGAAGAAAGGAGCAAGCAGATAAATGAATCCAGTCTTCTGGCAGCTGTCCTGTCCTCTATCACTCCTGGAAGATCCCCAGCAGTGATGCATTGATCTCATTTACAAATTCTGTCAGTGCACTGATTAACAGTTCCCAAGTTTATCACTCAGGGCATAAATAACTCTGGTTCTGCACGATATTAATTCGTTTGCAGTGACTAATTTGCCTCCTATTTGATGATAATGCCAACTATTGACTAAGGCAAAATCCCTCAGCTTGCCAACCAAAGGAAAAAAAAAAATCACTTATTCAGAAAATGGCTCACAGAGGAAAGAAGCAGCTGCTTTTGAAATTGACACAAATGAGCCAAAATTTGTTTCTTTACCAAAAAAAAGCTTATTGCGGTGATTCATTTAGCTCCAGTGGTGAGGTTTTGGTGAAGACAAGTGGAAAATGAAGGATAAGGGAGCACAGAGTAAGTAAGCATATTGATTTTCGTCATCATTTGCTTTCTCTCTGATGATGTTCCCCGTCTAGATGTCCTAAGTTATAGATGCAGGGGTCTTATTGATCTAGCCTGTTATACAGAGAAAGAAAATTCAGTCAGAAAAACAAAATTAATTGTAAACTGGAAACATTTTCTCATAAAGAGCAACAGTTTTTCTTATTTGACATGACAAAGACCCTCTTTACAAATATCCTATTTTGGAGACGCTGTTCATTGGCAATAGAACTCATGAAGGTGAGGAAATTTTTCCCATTTTATGAACCAGTAGTTCAAGCTCTGAAAATGCTATGAATATATAAGTTTTATCTGATAGCCTATCAGATGACCCTAATAGTAATAAAGGTTGCCAATTTTTTTCTATGGTGAAAAGATGTATGGTCACTAAAATGTAGACGAGGTTGCTTCACACACTTTCTCTTGCACGCGCGTGCACACACACACACACACACACGTTCTCTTGCCACCAGTGCAGGGAATGACCAAATGGAGACCACAAAGTCTTCTCTCTTCTTTCAACCCAGGTTCTTTCCCAACCCAATTTGCTGGTGGGACCCGCAAAGCTGGTGAATTCCACCCCTCGGAGCAGGCTCAGCCCTTCTCTCAGGAGCCCGTCGTACCTTCTCCTTTCTGCCCTCCACATCCTCTTCTCCAGACTACAAGCCAAGAAGCCTTCTATGGTTACTCCTTCTCCACTCTTATTCTCTATATCTTCACATTAACAGTTCTACTTTCTATCTGTATTTTGTTTGATCTCTATTCCTAACTCTTCTTGGCTCTCTTATGATTATTCTTGTGTCTTTTAACTCTTTCTCTCATACCCCCTCCCTTCCCTCTTTCTTACTCCCTAAATCCTACTGCAGGCAGGTGAGGTCTACCCCTTCCAGCCCATCCAACACACCAGTGCCATAGTATGTTTCCTAAGTCATAATTGAGAAATTCAAATTTCCTAACTCTTGTAAGCCTTTTGCAGTCTGGCCACACTGGCCTATCTTTTCAGCCACATCGCCCACCATTTGCACTTTTGAATACCACCAACCTCACCCAGACCTGCTCCCTCTCCAGTCTTCTCTAGATCAGTAACTGATATGATCAGCCAGCAAGTTACTCAAGTGACAAAATCTAGGGATTTTCTTTGAGTCCTCTCCTGTACCCCTGACATCTAGTCCACCACCAAGGCCTCTGACACTACTTCCATGATATTTGCCCACTCTTCTGTCCATTTGTACTACTGCCTACCCAAACCACCATCATCATTCAACCAGGCTACTCCAGGAGTTCCTCTGTGATCTCTCCTGCCTCTCCACAATCCAGCTCCCACACAGCATCTGAAGAGAGCTTTGTGAAAACAAAAATCAAATCACATCATGGCCCCTACTTCTGCCCTGTGTCATCTGGCTCGGGTGAACCTCTGTGACCCCAGCCTTTACCACTTCAGCTCCCACTGTGCACCAGCCATGCTGGCCTGCCTTATATTTTTCTTACATACACTTTCATCTGAAAGCCTTAGCCCTAGCTGCTCCTTCTGCCTGTGATGCCTTTCCGCCTAAACTCTGCATGGCCATTTATCTTTGTCATTGAGCTCTCAGCCTAAATGTCAGGATATTCTTTAATTATCCAATATAAAGTAGCTGCTAAGTCATGGTCATCACACCCTGCATAGAATTTATCTGATAGTTCTTTTGGTTTTTTGTTTGTATGCTTATTTTCACTTGTTCACTGCTAAACATCTAGAACAGTGCTTGGCTCTTGATAAGTATGTTTAATGAATGAACGAAACTTGCTTTCCCATCTCTACGCCCTGTCCACAACACTGGACAGTGTTCCTGACGGGGAATAATGGGACCAGCAACCAGAGGTGGACTGAGTAGCTATGGAGACAGTGAGGCTGAGGAAGAGGAGGAGAAAACAGCCTGACTAGAGGGGAGCATCTTTGTTGAGTTATAGTTACAAGACAAGGTCAACTAGGATCTTCAACATCAGATTCATAAAGTTTGAATCAAATATGATGTTCTAGAGGATTCTTCTTAAGCCAGGGGAAACAAAAACTATGCACTCCATGAAAGTCAATGATGTTGTTTTGGTCACTACTTATAAACTCAACACCTAGAACAGTACTTGACACATGTTGGATGCTCAATAAATAGTTGAAGACATAAATGAATGATAGAAGATGATATAATCTTTAGGATTCTTATTTAGAAATAGTTTAAAAGACCCAAAAGAGATAAGAAAACTATAGAATAAAACTTCTCAAAATCTAGGCAATGGATTATATTTAAATAATCTATTAAAATTCAGTTTCCTGTGCCTTTTCTAAGACCTACTGAATCATCTAAGACCGGGGTCAAGAATTCGAATGTTATGAGTTTCCTGTGTATTACTTATGTGCACACTAAAGCTTAAGAATGACCACCCTAGAAGAGGTAAGATGATGAAAGATCTAAAGTAGGGTCCATATTTGAGGGAATTCATTGAAAGACAAGTTGCCAGGATTATGTGAAGTAGGGGAAAGAGTCAAAATGACTGTTCACAACCTGGAAGGAAGAGAGAATTACACTGCAATTTGGTAACATATAGGAGACTTGTGCATCATTTGAAAAACATATTACGGTAATAGATTTTCACCTTTTGAAAGACAATGTAAAGGCATATGTACAGGTGAAATGTGAGACTAAACTAAGAAAATTATGTGTTCCCAAAACCATGGGAAGTACTGCACTATAATAAAAGCAAAGGTATTGCCACTGCATTCCACAGTGTGAGTGCTAAAGACAACGAAGTCTCATTTCTTTTTGTCAAAACCTTTATTAAAGTCATGTTACTCCTGTTTATTTCACAGCGAAAGCATTGCATATGTCTCAGTAAATAGTTCTTTGTGCAATAGATCCTTGAAATTGGCTTCCTCCCAGCCATAACATTAGACCACTGCTAGAAAGCAAGAAAGAAATGCCAGAGACCTAATTAGAGGAAAGATCTGAGTGCAAATGTCTCTGGAAAATAGTAACATTTTAGAAAGTTCTGTTTTCCATAGTTCAGATTTTATTCATAAGTTGAAGGCTTCAGAATCTAGAATCCATACTTAGAATCGGATTTTTTTGATATAAAGCTGGGCTGAGGCCAGTGAGTACGACTCATGAGAAGAAATCTTAAAACTTGGAACTACTTTTGGCATGTTAGCCTCTGTACTTTTGTGTTATGAGTAACCTGACATTTAAAATACCCAGTGAGTTGAATACCCAAAAGTAAATTAGCCCTTCCCACCATGATGGATAGATGTTTAATATATCCTTGCAGAATGATCATCATAAAACCACAAGTTCCTCTTGTCAGGTTCCAATTAATCACTATCATATGAAGGAAGTAAAAAAAGGAAGGTCAGCTGATAGAAGCAGTATTGGAACATACCTACAACTATACCCATGAGATGGCTCACTTCACGGCAGCCATTTTGGAGACTAATTTTTTTAGTCTGTTGCAAAAGGAAAGGTAAGATTTTAAAAAGATTCTGTGTGAATTGCTCTGCAGATAAGACCTTTCTGTTTTTTCTCTAACTTGAAGAAGAAGCAATCTTGACCCTGAATTTTTAAAAAATAGAGGGAAAAAAAAAAGAAAAGTACAGTTTGAAAATTAATGCCACAAAATTTGAGTCACATTAGTGAGGTGGGGGATGCAATAACTAATCACTTCATTGTTCCTGTCAGGGGAGCTGTGAGTGTGTCTTGCCAAAAAAAAAGCCAAACGCTAAGTAAGGCACCACACATGACAGTAACAATTCCCCCACCACCATCACCCCAAAAATGTGAAATCAACACACCAATGAAGAGAACATATTTAAACATAAAAGAGGACTAGAATTTGCTTCATGGAGTTCTTTGCTTCTTGCATGACCATTCCTAGGGCATCTTTCATACAGGAATTCTAGATCAAGAAACTGACACCTGATGAGGGAAACAGTTTAAATTCTTTACAGTGTGCTCAAAATTACTGCAGAACTATACAAACTCAAATACTGAAATAAGGATCTTGAGGTACTTATGCATTCCATCAATAAACATCCTGTGTACAACTTTATTTCTGCATGATATAATTCTGTTTCTGTATCAACTGTCAGACTCTTACTGAGCTTGATTTGGCAATAAGAAGGAAGTAAAATGATTCCTTGAAGATCCTCTGATTGTCTCAGGCTTAAGCCACTAATTACCATACAGCCTTTTGCATGGTCCCCTCAGTGCCCAAGCTGTCTAGGGGATGTCCAGTGCAGAAGCAGAGGAAAAGGAATGCAGTGATCCTTATCCAGAGGCTCAGAGCATTGGACATAAAGTCAAGTCAAATGTTTCAAGAGAAAAAGAGCTCTTCTGTGTCCTTGGTGTGCTGTAAAACGGCTAACTTAAAAAATATGAAGACCCTCTCCCTTCATCTTACTACTATAATACTTCTATCATTTTTATCACTTTCTCCCACATGGATAAAGATCTAGCCATACACTAGAAGGAAAAAAGTGTTTTCTTTCTAAAGAGAGATATGTTTTCCATGTGTCAAGGACAACTGAGCTCAGAAGGCTTAAGTTAGATTTATTTAGAGGCTGAATTTATATAAGACTAAATTGTGATATTTTATTTCCCTCAAGTATGGCCTTAAAACCATGCCACTTTGTTTTGAAGGTTTATTTTTATTTTTGTAGATACTAGATTTATAGACCTTTTGTGAATGACAGATAATATTGCTAAGTTTAGGTATATTTTAATCATTCAGCAATGTGCTAATAACCAATTGTATTTAGTTAACAAATTTTTTTAAACTTCAAATTTCAATTCTCTTTAAATCTGCTACATTAATATTGACATTTATTTATCACAGTGATTGTGTTACAATTACCTGGAAATAGTCCCTAACTAACTTTGCCTCATGGCTAGTCCTCCTCTCAACAATAGCTAATCAAATATGTTTAGAAAGTGAAAATTAAAAGTAAATTTCATTCATTATGCTCAACAACTGCAAAATGCTTTTAAAATTTTTTTGGCAGAAGATTATAATTTTTTTTGTAAGGCATTGAAAAAGTGTAGCACCAGAGACATAAATATAAGAGAAATGAATCGCTTTTAATAATTTAGTTTAAAAACAATTAACTCTGGGTCATTTCTCAAAGTCAGTCTTCTAGGTCAAGAAAATGAAAAGTAATTTAGAGACGCAGAATACCTTTTACTAAATATTTCAAATCCAGGACCTTCATCTATATTATAAGTAGGTAGACAAAGGATTATTTAACAGCAGTTCAGGCACTTCCAAGCCATGAATATCCACCTCGCAAAAATCAACTCGTGAGTAAAGGGATGTATACTTTCCTCTCCTCACTGCAACAAAGCTAAACTGGGGCTGGTTACGGGAACTTCCTAGCTTTCATCTCTTCTTGCTCCCTCCCAGCCTTCATCTCCGAGAAGACTGAGCACCAGCCACACAGCAGGTGAGCAGTCTTCCCTGAGCTCAAGAGGGACTCAGATCCCTTCCATTTATTGAGGCTCCCAGTATATGACTTTAAAACGCTTTAAAACGAGGTTACAAAATGAGGTAGCGTATTTTAAAAGTTCAGTCCTAAAAACGAATCTGAATGGCAGTGTGTATAACCTCATTACGAGAAACATCGAGAGTCTGAATCTGAGGCTCTCATGAAGATGAGAACAGACCACATGTCTCTCCAAGTTCGCTCTATAATTAGCGCAGCTGTTTACTCCCAGCTTTCATTCCGCGGCAGTTTTCTAACAGGTTGCCCAGCCACCAGCATTTCCCTCCTCCGGTCCACCCTCCATAATGCTGCGGAGGGATCTTTCGAAAATGCCCTTTTGATCACATTATTCCGCTGGCTAACACCGTCCTCAGATTTCCAGTCCCCGGAGGAGAAGTGAGGCTGCGTCCCGTGGGGACCGCAGCGGCGCCCGGCTGACCCCTCATCTCCGTCCCCCCGCGACTGCCTTCTCCCCGCTCAGCCTCCGGACTCTGTGCACCTGCATTTGCTCACACTGTTCCCAGCGCCTGCACCGCTCCTCCTTTAGGATTCACAAGCCTTCGTAGACTCCTTCCGGAGGCTCTGGCCACCTCCCGGCCCCATTTTTGGGGCCCCATTTAGCCCAGTTACCTTTTCCGCAGTCTGTGCGTAGCTGCTCATGAGTGTGACGCACCTTACTTGGAGTCTTGTGAGGGCAGGGACCGTGTTTTATTCATTTTTGGATCCTCAGCGCCTGGAGCACAGAGTACTAGGTTAATCCATATTATAATATTTTCACCTCTGCTGTTGCTGTTTGGTTTACTTGATTTTTCTTCACACGTTTCTTTTCCTCTTTTCACCGTTCCATTTTTGAATTTTAAAAAGCACTTTAATCGTGGCTGGTAAGAGTTAAAATAGTGTTATTCAAAGACTTTTTACCATGGATCAGCAGAATTATGTTTTGAAGGAGAATTCTATGTAATTTTTAAAAAGCCATCAGCTTTTAAATTCCCTTAGACTATAAGCTTCTCCATGACAATTTCCATACATCTCTTCATCTTCTCATACTTAAATCTGCTTCTCTTCAAGTGCTGACAGACAAGAAAATTTTAAGTTTTTATTCAGTTTTATTATTTCTATCTTTGGTTTTATTGCTGCAATATTTTTTTCTGCTTCTTGTTCATTGCAAATGTATAATGTTTCTGCTACATTGTAAATTAAGTGACTTCCACAGGCCGGCCTGCCAACCCCCATACCATCCATAATAGCTTTTTCTGTGGGGAATTGTATTTTAAGTTGCAAACAATATGCCTCAAAATTCTGGAATTTAGCATATTCGCAGGTTGTGGATTTGCCACTAAAATTCTCCACTGAGATTAGAAAACTTGATATGTATTAATTATTCATTTAGCAAGTATTTGATTAACAACATGGCAGAATGAACTTCAGGCTTTGAGGAGAGGGAGTGAAATGAATTAGGTCCCTGCCTTCAAGGGGTTTGCATTCTGCAGATAAATTCTGCTGAAAATCAGCCTGCCTCTCCAGTATTTATTGCCCCTCATGAAAACAGATAAATTCTATTTATGATCTTAGTGACGTAGAAAATAGCTATTATGAGAATAACAGTAACTTCCATCCTCCTGAGAAACACTTCATAGACACAAGAAATATTTTGTCATGTTTGTTTCTTTAAATACTCATGTGAGAGCCTAATTATCCACAAATGTTTTCCTTTTTATGAGCTTCCCTCCACCTCAAAGAGATTTGTGCGATTTTGTTATTTCACAATATCTACACTAATTCTTGAATATCCTTCTGGAAGGAATCCTCAAATTGTACACTTATTTTCGTAGCCCTCTTTTTCTTTAGTCTAGATGGATGGATCCATCCACTACTTAAGGCTCTCATTTATTGTCTTCTACCAAGAGAAAAAAGATAATGGGTCTGGAGATGTAAGGTCTTTAACGATGTACATTCCTAAGCATTTAATATGTGAATTAGTGGTCTTAAATGGTTATCCTTTAATCAGATCAGAATTATTCTTGGCAACTAACGGATGTATCTGTAAAATAAAATTTGTTCATTAATGATAGAAAGGTTTCTAAAGATCTTTTAACATGAGATAAATAAAGCAGTAGATCAACAGAAGATAGGTACATTTCATAATAATCACTCTGAAAGAGCTATTTCAAGTAATAATTACCTAGTCAGGAATGATGGGGAGTTTCTAATGCTATAACTATAAGAATCACTTACCATGTGGCAAGAAAAACCTGCTATTTCTCCAAGCTTAAAATGGAAACATTCTTTAATGGGAAAATAATGTCTTAATTCACTATCTTAAAACTTTTTAAAATACATTAATGCAATGTTTTCATCTCTACGGTTTCACTCATTAATTTCCTAAGGATAATATTTTTAAATGTATCTTTCCAAGAATTAAAAGCTGGCAAAACAGTATATTTCTTTCATGTTTCCACAGAAGCCTTCCTTTTATAAGACATAGCTTTCCTGATAGTTATTTCTTTAACCTTTTCCACTTTTGCTGGTCTTTTTCCCTAAATCTCCAATTTAAGTCAGTTGATATTTTGTGGCTTGTCCAATTGTGGAGATCTCCTTCCCTGAACTGATCACACTACCCAGAAAAAACAAAAGAGTACAGTTTTTTGGTGCCCGTCTGAGAGGAACAGAGAGGCTAGCTCCTACTGTTTAGAGCTGAGTAAAGAGAAGGAAATTGGCACCATCTTTCTTACCAGTTTATTCATTTGTTGCCTTATTCATTCAGCTAGTATTTACTGAGTATTTATTCTAGACAGGCACTACGAGCTTAGGGAACTGAAGCCAGGGAATGACAACACACAATGGAAAGTACTGTATAATACAGGACAAAACACCAGAACTTTATTTGTGGTGCTCCAGGTTAGGGAAGGAGCACCAGACCCTCACAACACCGTGACAATGATCATTAAATAGTTTTGTCTGCCTAGTAGATTCTACTCTTCCTAAGATTCCATGGCTTTTCTTACCAGGGAACTTCTTAATTATACGAGTCCATTAGAAGATTTGGTGCAGCCATTATGGAAAACAGTATGGAGATTCCTCAAAAAACTAAGAATAGACTTACCATATGATCCAGCAATCCCACTTCTATATCCAGAGGGAACTCTAATTCAAAAAGATACGTGCACCGCAATGTTCACAGCAGCACTATACACAATACCCAAGACATAGAAGCAATCTAAATAGCCATCAACAGATGACTGGATAAAGAAGTTGTGGTAAATTTATACAATGGAATACTCCTGAGCCATAAAAAAGAATAAAATAATGCCATTTGCAGCAACATGGATGGTCCTAGAGATCGTCATTCTGAGTGAAGCCAGAAACAGAAAGAAAAATACCATATGATATCACTCATATGTGGAATCTAAAAAAAAAAAAAAAGACACTATGAACTCATCTACAAAACAGAAACAGACTCACAGACATAGCAAACAATCTTATGGTTACCAGGGAAAGTGGGTGAGAAGGGATAAATTTGGGAATTTGAGATTTGCAGATGTTAGTCACTATATATAAAAACAATTTTTAAAAAAAGTTTCATAAGTATAGCACAGGGAGCTATAGTCAATATCTTGTGATGATCTTTAATGAGAAAGAGTATGAAAATGAGTATATGTATATCTATGCAAGACTGGGACATAGTGCTGTACACCAGAAATTGACACATTGTAACTGACTGTACTTCAATTTTAAAAAAACTTTTTAAAAAGTCTGTCAAAGGATAGAGCTGACTTCAGAAACTCCATGGAAAGCTTCTAAACATAAGCCCTCATATGATTTTTAGAGCATCTATAAACCTACTTGCTAATGTAGCCTACCATTATTTGTATTGAAAAAAAATGCATAGCTCCTCAGCAACCAAAGGCTGAATATTAATGATTTTTACTGTTCTCAAGTGAATTCTGTTATAAGAAATCCACTGAATTTCAAGCACGTACATATGCTTAAGGCATCCATTGAATGAAACCTAGTGGAGGTCCCCTGGAATCTTACACAGCTAACTCAACCAGGCTTGTCTGAAACCAGGTTTCTCAGTTTGGGTGCCATGGAACCTGAAAGATATTAACCTTAAGAAGAGTTAATGTACCTCAAGTGTCAGTCAGAAGCCTGACTCAGAATCCCACCCTATGTGTTACACTCTCCTTTTGTACCACCTCTAGCCCTTGAATTTCTGGTCAGGAAGACCTCCTGACTGCTCTTAGTGATGTAGCTCCTCCTTGCCTGTCCCCCAATAATCCTAGTTTGGGTATTTTTCAGCCCTGATCTTTATATGTTGATTTTGACATGTCAAAGACCCAAAATGTATATTTTTCTAATTTAAACATATAATGTGTGAGACACTGTTCTTAGGACTTTGCAAATATGCACCCATTTAAGTTGTGATTTGTAGTTTTTCTGAAGCAAGAACTGGAATCCCAGATACATCTAAGATACGTCACTTAACCAGTGAATGAACCTACCTGACTGTCCAGTATTCGTATCTCACCATCTAGCACCTCACTGCTGTTCAGCTTTGTTTCTTACTTGTTTTCAACAATAACTATCATGAAGATTTATGAAGAAAATGACTCAAAAAGAAGGCCAGCTGCTAAGGCTGTTGATAGAAATAAACAGGAAGCAAAGTAATTTGGGGAAATAATTTTTCTTAGAGAGAAAACAGAAGTTTTCAATAGATTAAGTTGTGGAATGTTGAATCTGACAGTGGATTAGATGTGTAACATAAAAGAATTCACAGAACCTTCTACATCAAATAAAAGAAAACCATTTTAGGGAGAAACCATTTCGTGTCCCAACCAATGCAGTGGTTGCACACCATGGGGAAGAAAGGTCAGTGAAAGTTTATTTTGTTTCCTTGGTGTTAGGAGGATATGTACCAGAAAGAACTATCAGTGCAAAAGTAACTAGGGAGAAGGCCAGAAGTCAGCATAAACACCCTCATAATACATAAAATTGGGGATTCATAAAGGTCTCCAAGTCTATCTTTGTAAATGTCAGGGGTCTACCACACTGTTTAAGATCTTGAATATAACATAATTTTTGTTATTTGATGTGAATATTTTTCATATTTTGGTAAAATAAAATTTACCATTTTACCCATTTTTTTAAATGTACAGTTCAGTGGCATTAAGTGCATTCATATTGTTAGGCAATAATTAACCATTATCCATCTCTACAACTTTTTCATTATCCCAAATTGAAATTATGATTTCATTAAACAATAATTCTCTTTTCCTCCCTCCCTCCAGCACCCCTCCAGTAACCACTATTCTACTTTCTGTCTCTAATGAATTTAACCACTCTAGGTACCTCTAGTAAGTGAAATTATACAATTTTTGCCCTTTTGTGTGTGGCTTATTGCACTTAGCATAATATCTGCAAGGTTCATCCATACTATAGCATGTATCAGAATTTCGTCCCTTTTAAAGGCTGAATAATATTCCATTGTATGTATATACCATGTTTTGTTTATCCCTTGAAGAATATCTCAGTTGTTTTCACCTGTTGGTTATTATGAATAATCCTGCTGTGAATACTGGTGTACGAATAGCTGTCTGAGTCTCTGCATTCCTTTCTTGAGGGTATATCCTCAGAAGTGGAGTTGCTGGACCAATGGTAGTTCTATGTTTAATTTTGTGAGGAACCTCTATACTTCAACACAAATATTTTTAATAGAGCTAATGCAGTTAGTAGCAAAGCTTAAATTTAAATAATAATTATCCTCACTACTGATTTTAGTGAACTAATTAAAACAAAAATCATATCCACCCTTGAATAGCTCCTATTTGCTGGTGCAAACATCTTGCATACATTCCACTCTTTCTGGACCAGGGTGTCTGTAGCCATATGTGTTCTTCTCTCTCTGGAAGCTGTCCATTGATTTTTCTTGGCGATTCATGGCCTCTGAGTCTTAATTATTAACTCTATTTTGATGGCACAAACCCAAAAGCAGAAGAGTTATCTACTGTGAAACTTGTTCATCAGAATTTAGGTTCACATTTTCCTTTGCCTGTAGTTTTTCCTTATTTCCTCATATAAGTCAGAAATAAATGACAGTTATGATCATGGTCTGTTAACTTTTGATAGTTTATTTTGCAGTGTTTTTCTGCCCATATTTATAAGGAAATTACTTATTACTTAGTTCTTTCATCCTCCTTTGATTACAGCACTGTCAATTGTATTTTCAGTGGGTTTCCTGAGTGTTGTAATGTCACAGTACAAACACTATCCATCATAATAGTCCCATAATAGATTCAGAATCCTTTCAGATCAAAAGCCTAGGTCAAATATTCAGTATCCACTACAATTATACATTTGCGAGAAATAATTTTGACCTCAAAGTTTGTATAGGAATCAAATGTCAGATAAGCTGTTTTGTGTCTCCCATTAACAGCAAAACTGTTTTGTTTTAATACAATAACATCAGTGATTAAATATTCAAGGAAAGCAAGGAATTAAAATTTAGTGAAACTTGTCCCCTAACTTATTTTATTTATTCATTACATTGCAGCCGAATAATGACCCAGATTTCTGTAATAATACTTACTTCACTATCAAAATATGTGCAGTATTACACATGATAGTATAATCAAATTAGATATAATATTCTTATTCTGGGGCTGTGACAGTATATTACTCCAAATTTGAAATCTACTTAACTTTCTTTGCTTCAGAGCCTTAAATCAACTCAGCTCTTTAAGTGTGTAGCTTCATTTGTTCTGAATCAAATATAATTTCCTTTTTAGGAAGGGAGTATCTTTAAAAGGCTCATTAATAAAATCCTAATGCAGTATCTTGGACTTCTGAGAATACTCATGTCACTTTTATGAGTTAAGTACAAAAAGTTATAAAATATACAGATAAGATTTCCTATCAAACACACAATGGCAAAATGTTCCTGACAAAGTCAGAACATTTCTAAAATAGTTGAAAACTTTCTAATGCCTTTGAAAAACACCAAAGCAATTATGCTGATACTTCATGAACCAAAAGGCTTATTTTCTCATTGTGACTTGGATTTAGCTGACACACCTTTAGAAAAGAGAAAGTGACACTCTTCATTGGATTTGTAGCCCAGATGGCCTTACAGCTTTTAACTTTGAGGATATAAATGTTCTATTTCTAGAACGTGTAAATACACAAATAAAATGCATGCCAATTTACAAAATAATAGGCCCAGTTGAAGAAATATAAGAACATTAACAGGGATCCAAGATCTGTAATAAGTTAAAGCTGAAACTAAAATACATATGTATGTGTATCTACATATTTATAGATATATATAGATATGACATACTTTGGATAAATAATCATTGTGATAAAAGCAGAACTTGAACCTAACAACAATAAAACATTACCTAAGGCTATTAGTTGACATCAAATTGAGGATCAGTGATAACAGGAAGGATAAGAAAGGCCTAGAAATTTTGGAGGCTGTTAAAGTCGTCAAGGCTCAAAGTGCTTTTTTAAATTTAGAAACAAACCCATTCTCCAGCTAGGCTCACACCTGGCCTTATGCCCACTGCAGTTTCAGATTGGCTGTTTATAGTTTATTACTGGCATCTAAAATACTGACGGAAATAATCACAGAATCACTGATCCGCAAAGAACCTCAAGAAATTATCTGGTACTGCCCCCACAAACAGGAAGACACCTAAACCACTTAAGAGAAAATATCAACTCTCTAATTTAAAGGTCTTCAGGAGAATTTCCACTGCAGTTTTTTCGGTTCAAAGGTGACTTAACACATTTACTTGTTTTACGTTGTAGCTCGAGCTCAGAACATAAATTACAATTATGTTTAATTAAGCCAGCTTAGAAACTTTTGGTTTCTGCAATTTCTCTTTATTTGATCGTCAAAACTGCTGAACTGATTTTAATATTAAAAAAAAAAAAAACCAACTTACTCCTAGGCTGTAACCCTGCATGACGAATTCCAGCCCAGAGCAACATTTTATGATCCACTGTCAAGTTCTTGAAAAATGAAAAATGAGAGGAAAGAGAGGTTTAACTGTAACATGGATACACTTTGGACTGGATGTTAGCCACTTGAATAAGGTGTGTGTATAATCATAAAAACTGACTGTATTTTCCTTTTCTGGTTTGAGCATGAAAAACCTGTTATTTTCATAATCGGGGCCAAATGTATTGTGTACTGAGAAATTGAACCAGAACTCAAAAGGGGGAAGAAAGAACATTACCCATGCAAGGAATAGATTTGAGGCAAGTTTTAATTGAAAAGAAAAGCCCCACCATCTATTCATTTTTAAAGCATGAGTTGCATTCAACACACAAATCCTTCATTATTCATACATGGAAGTGTTTAATTATGGAGTCTCTAAGGATTTATTTGATAGAATAATCTAAATTTCTTTTTTAAAAGAGTCAAATGAAATGTGGTTTTTAATTCTTTAAAGGACAAGTTTCAAAGCATACAAAAATGTAACACAGGCTCTTAGTTTTTAAAACTGTATCTACAATTTGCCTATCCATTGGTATGTTCATCTGGATATCAGTAACATACAGACTTGATCTCATAATGGCTAATTATGCAGTTGTTTATCAGCTCATTTGAAACATTTTGAGATTCAGTCTAGCTCAGCAAATTACTGTGCTTAAGGCAGTTCTATATTCTAGAAAATTATAATATCCCCAGAAGGCAAAGAATTAATAAAAATCCTCTTTTGTAAAAGATTATCATTGCAGAGCAAATGGAGCAGATCTTCCCTATCCTACTGCATTTAATATTCTCATTTTTCCCCTGAAACTTTGATGGAGAGGCAATGAGAATATCTCCGTTTTATTAACTTATTAAGAGGCACATTTATAGAACTTGTACACTATATTGATTCCTAAAGCTGCGGTGCTGCGAAGAGCCGATAATCACAGGAGAGCAGGATGATTCAATTTGTTAACCCAGGATGTTTCCGAAACTTGGTAGAGCCCAAATTTTCACCCAATTCAGAAAGCCTGGTTATTTAACTTCTGTAAGCCTCAATTTATTCATTTGTAAAATAGAGGTAATAATGAAAGGCAGCCTCTGAATATTGTGAGGAATAAGTGAGACAATGCTTGCGTGTAGTAAATAATGTTAGTTTGGGTTATTGCTACGGTTAGCATTATCATTACCTCTTGTGGTTCAGAAATCAAAGATGTATGCGTTTAATTAGCCAGTTGCCTAACTAGTTATGCAATTTTTCCATATAAATACTTTCGTATCAGCTGAAAGTTTAATATGAAATTTCTGCTCCAGCACTTTTTAACCCAGAACTGCCTCACCAAGCTAACATCAAACCAGCCTGAATAGGTGGCCTGACTACGATGCAAGATAAATCACCTAGGCTGTAGTTTGGAGTCATGCCAACTTCCAAGCAGCTGGGCTTGACAACATAGTATTTTAAAAAGCACTTGATGTTGCCTCTATTGAACTGTGCCAAAGAGTTTTGAACTTTTTCTTCATGATTCAGATTTCATCACTGATTTTGCCACCTTCATTTCCTCCACATTGGATTATTGCACCATCTTTTAAGAAGGAAAAAAAAATCTTAAAAAACTATCCAGATACCTGAACTGGAACATATGAGACTATGCTTTATAGCATTATTTGCACAGAATATATGTACTACTTCATTGATTTTTGTCAACCAGGAAGGACTGCTTTTGGACTTCCTGGTAAAATTCAGTGTGCCACCTTTAGTTTATAAATATGACTGAAGACTCTCTGTATATAATTTAAAAAAAAACAGCAACTACATCTTCATTTGTATATGTGAAGAATTCAGTGAATAAGTGCTCCTCAGAAACCTAAATTCAACCCTAAAGGTGAACTCTGGAACTGACAGTGGCCCAGTTTCCCAATTCTGACTTCAAGATATCTCTGCCTCTCTTGGTTCAAGAAAACAACTCGTGCTGCAGGGCATTTCACCTGGTGGACAGTGGACATACTGTTAAGCTTTTTTTTGCCCTAAAATGTGAAAAGCAGCTATCCAAGCAGCAGGGACTAACTACAGAACTTAGCTGCTCTTCACTTCACTCGATACCTAGTGTTTGACTTTTTTTTTTATTTTAAAACATGCAACCAATTTCTCTTAAATTTAAAAACATCCAGGAATAGCTTCTTCTCCATTATTATTCCTCAAATTTTCCTAGGGAAAATGGAATCCATTACAGGGGCTGCATATGTAGAAGAGAGAAATGAGACCAAACACTAGAAATCCATGTAGGATGCAGAAGCTAACAGCTGTGAATGTGAAGACTTGCTAGAGAGCAGTGGCTCTGGAATGCACGTTTACTCTGTAGACAGTGAGACTTCAGCATTCTGGAGAATGTTTTGAGCCCTTTCCATTGCTAGAAACGGTTAAAATGGGTTATTGTCACTATTTATTACAGAGGAGGTTTAGGGAAAAAGCTAGCCTGGAAAGGGCAAAGTATCTTTCACCAAAGGTTTCCAGAGTCCCAATCAAACCCATTAGCATGGGGCCGTGAAAGCGCCACCTTATCATCACTACCATCACAGCTGTGGTTGTGTTGTTGTTATTGTTTAATCTCTCTGTGTTTAGCCTGCTATAATCACCATAATTCACCCTAATGTTATGTGATTAGCAGCCTCAGTTGTTGTGAAAATTAACCACCACTCACATAGCGTCTGTGACCTTTCACCCCTTGTGGAATGGGCCAGGGTTGCACTGGCTGAGAGACAAAATGCAGAAACTCACATGGTGCCGCCTGCTCTCTCTCAGGCGGAGGAATCAATGGGAAATTTCACTTTCCAGTTCTATGTGTTGATCCCTCAGCAGCCATACTAAGAAATATTCAATTCTTCCTCTATTTAATTTATTCTCATCCTGAGAAGATTGCAAAAGGATTTTGTGAAGTACTGCTGTAGTGCCTTAATACAGAGGCAATGTATCATTTTTAATAGAAGGACAAAAGTTACTCAGTTTCATTTGCAACATGGTCTGTAGATTAACTGCATGTTGGACATATTAAGAGGAGGTCTGGAGAATCTGATGTTTCTCGGTCTTACACTGAAGTCAGTACAGACACGAAAAACTCACTGAATGACAACAATTGCCAAGAATGTACAAATAATTAACCATCACCTTTTTCTAAAAAGAATACACTTCCTTCAATACTAGAGTCCTAACATTTGTGGAACACTGTTAACAGTAAATACGATAAGAGTCTGTTACTAATTTACAGACCTTTCAGATCATAGCAGCAATTAGTCAGAATTAGAAAATTATTTCCTGACAACTAATATGGCAGGGTGAAAAGTGGTAAATATTTAAATAGATGAAAATTTAGGCATTAGAGAATGTTGCCTTTTATCACACCTGTACTTTTAACCAGATTGATAATATGTGGCATGGTGAGTTTAATTTTCTACAGCACAGTACAAACTCTCTGCATTTTTTCTAATTACCACTTCCTACACGTCAGCTCAAATAGGAAAAGACGCAGTTGGTTCAGCTCAATTTCCACAGCTTGACAGGCACTGATATCAAAATTAATTCCAAAATGAAACTTCATAAAAGAAAATCCCGTTTGACAAAAGAACTACTGGGCTTGAATCTCAGTTGCATTTGCATTGTGAAGTCCCATTTTTATTTTTATTGTATATAAAATAATGCCAAAGGAGAGATTGAAGACCCAGAGAGAGTTCATTTGAGGCATCCTGATAGTATCTGCCACATGCAAGTAAAGCAGAAGCCGTTTTTATGACACCTTCAGAACTTGAAGATTGAATTACAGTTTTAGTAATCATCAGTTCCCCTTCTCCAGTGTCACTTTTTGGTAATATATTGCATAGAAAAGACTTATGGTTCCAGTTTTATAAGCTTGCAATAAAAATATAACAACTGTTGTATTAAATTATTTAAGTTGTAAACCATTGTGAAAAAGGAGAGAAAGTTTTATTGACACGGAGGCTGAAAAACTGATTATAATGGAGAGCAAAATGTATTGTGCTGATTATTCCCAAGTTTTCCCCTCGATTAGAATATTGTAAATCTTCAAGATAGCTTTCAAATCAAGGTCTCGGTATATGGGGTTCTTTCATTTGTTGCCTACTTAGAACTGGCCATGGCAAAAGAAAAACAAAACCTATGTAGTTCCAGGCTACCAATTTATTTTAGCAGAGTTGTGAGTGCAGATAAAGGAAGGAAAAATAATAGAGAGACGCAAGGTTAAGTAAAAGATGCTAACTGAAAGAAACCTAAATATAAAATGACTACATTCCTCCAGAGCAATACAGACTCAAGACATTATCTGATCTTTCCAGAAATGCTTTTTTCTTATTTTATATTGATTTTACGGTCACTCAGTACCCCTCCTTTCTAGCATACGAGACTAGCCTGCTGCTGTGTACAAGAGGTACTAGGCTAAGGTGTCTGCTCTTCTCCAGTATCCCTCCGTTCCTCTAGTAGGGCTTCTCTTCCAGTGCAGACTTCTTCCAGAACTTTGTGTCCATAAGGTGCCTCCCTTGCATTTCTAGGCCCCACCCAGGAATCTTGGAGCATCCTCTGTCTTGGTCAGAATGTCAGCATTCCATACTTTTCACTCCCACACTCCACTCCCTCTCTGCCTCCGCTATTGCTGGATATTGAAAGATAGCTCAAATCAGTCACCCACACACACACCTTCCTGGCCCCTCCCCTACCCCTCACACACATACATATACCTTTTGGCCACCTGAAAGAAAAAAAGGATCCACTTGATCAAATAATCAGATTTTATTTCTCTAAAAGAAATTAGAATAAGGAAGCCCCATATTTCCACCTGCTAAATCAAACCACACAGAGGATGCAAATAACTGTGGGTTACCTGATCCGTTAGTCTTGTCCACAACAGTAATTCTGGCGCTCTTACCTGCTACTCCAGATGTTCTCTCTCATCAAGACTCAGCAGCAACAAACTGGCCATAGTCTCACTTTGATGGTGATGATGATAATAACAGTGTAATTTGTATGCGCTGGGCTCATGTCAATTTACTCAATCTTCACAACATCCCAATGAACTAAGTATTATTCTGAATCTACAGGCATTTAAGACGTTTAAGTCTTGCTCAAAATCACATAGCTAAAAAGTGTCAGAATCATGATTCAAATTAAGCACATGGCATTCACATGCTTACCAACTATACTATATTAATGTGGAATGATTCAATCTCTAAATCATCATCACCAAAAGGAACGAGTAAGACTAAAAGAAGCATGGAAGAGCTGGTGTTGCTCTCTGGTTTCTCCTATTCACGCATTTGTAATACATTTGTTGAGTGCAGGTAATGTGCCAGTCTATCCTTGGTCTGAGGATATAAAGATAATAACATAAGGTTACTGCCCTCATTATCCACTGAGAAGGAAACCAGGTAAACAGCTGCAGTTCAGTATGATGCTGTAATTGAAATGTATACAAGGTGTCATGGGAGGACTGGGGGAAAAAATAAAGCCCAAGGAATTCCATGCTTTTATTAAACTTATTGACAGCCTATCTCCAGGAGAATAGTAATCCTCTAAGGGAGAATCAAGAATAGCTCCATCCTCAACTAAGAAGTTTTATGACAATAACTGTCTGCTTCCTCTTCCCTAGACTAAGAAGAGAAAACACTTAGCTGGGGCAATTCCACTCATGTACTTGAAATCAGAGGTTCTTCCTTCTTCCTCCCACACCTACAGCTTTATGAGCCAGGAGCACCCAGATCAATGGGAGCAATTTTTGTCAGCGATCCGGAATTGGCTACTTCCCTGACACCTGGAATCCATGAAGTTACACCGCTTGATTTAATTAGACCCTCCCACACCTACGCTTCCAATTCTATAGCAGTGAGACTTGAAGTTAAGTAGCCATAGACATATGGATAACTAATAACTCCCCTGGCCCCCTCCAACACATGATCTCTATTACTGAGACATTCTGCCAAGCTAGCCTCACTGGATATACATGGCCCAGGAGCAGAGAACCATGCTGTTTCCTCCACAACCCCCAAAGGTTACCATGAGCTCTTCCTGAGAACACTTCAGAAAGCATGACATACCTCCTATGCTTTATATTATTAAAAACCACGAACTTGAATCCACAGTACAGCAGTCAGTACAGGCACTAGCCACTACATTTAGCTTCCTCGGTGTATAGTTTCACAGGAGAGCCAGAAATGGAAAACACCTTAGTAAGACAAGCAGCAAAACTTTGTAAGTGATCCAGGACAGCTAAAATCTCTTTTCTCTTATCCTCAGGAACCAAGGTTCTTTCTCTCCTAAGAATGGCTAGTATCTTTGTAATAAAAGTCTATTAATTTTCAACCAAGTCAGGAAAGAAATAGTGTTTGGCTCCTGGCAACAAAATTTATGGGACTACAACTAGAAAGATCTAGAAAACAAAGTTACCTGACTCACCCTGAAATAAGAAGGCTATTAAGAGCTTCAGCCAGACTGAGGGCTGAAGAAAGAGCATCTTCCAATCTTTGACCTAGTGTGATGAGATCAGGGCCTACGTGCCACCCAAGAGACCACCACAGATGCCCAGGTTGAGGTTTAAAGCCTCCGAACAAATGAGCAAGTGAAGGATAATCATCGCACCCAAGAAATGCGAGCAACATTTCCTTCAGGGACGCCATTTGGATGGAGGACCCAGACCTGAGTTTTTATTTAGAAAAGACCTGAAAGGCAAATAAAGGAAGGAGATACACCCATATATATTCCCTAGAAAAGAAACACTTCCATGGTTTATTCTACAAAGGGAGGAATATATAATAGCTTTGGTTTCATTTGCAGGAAAATGTCGCACAGAGAGAAATACTCAATAACTAGATACAGCAGGCCTTGAAGATAACAACCATTATTGTTTACCATGGGAGATTATAAATATGAACATATCTATGAATAACTAGGGCTGCTGCTGCTGCAGTATTTTTTCACCTTAAATATACTCACAGACAGTAAGTGATAATGTCTCTGAATATAAGGAACAGTGAATTTATGTGAGGGACATAGTTGAAAGTACTGGTTTGTTTCACACCAGCTGTCACATAGGCCTCTCGAAACTCCTTTTAAGAATTGGAAATCGTGACCTGGGGGTGAATGGCTTATAGCACAGGAACTGATCCCTTGAGCCACCCAGATCCCAGTCCCTGACGATTCTGATTAATCCATGCTGACAAACCAGATTTGGGTCAATAGAAATTATCCGTAACAAGAAATTAATTGTGTATTTAGTAAGTTCAGTGCAATTTTTGGTGGCTTTAAATTTATATGTAAAAGACCCTATTGACTTTTGAAATCAAAATTCATACCACATTAAGGCAATATTGCCTTGGGTTATAATAACTTATGATGTTCTACTTTCTCTCTTGAGTAATGTGTGGTCTGAAGGCACCTAATCTGTTTACCCGTAAACTAGGAATATTCTTTAATTGTTACGTATGGAGACTTCAGGTCTATTTACATAATGTATAAAAGCACAGCACATGTACCTCTTATACTACTTTCATACACCATCCCTGTTTAAATGAAGCAGGAAATCACAGCCAATTTCAAGCCACGTTACAATCTCAGCTCAAATTATGCAGTGGCTTAGAATAGTAAAAAGATGTCCCTAAAGTTGCATCATCTTTAGGAGACAGGAGACCTCAGGTGTTAGAGAGCTGCTGAGAGGCAAAGTGGATGAACCAATGAACCAGTGCTGAATTTATATTGTACTTTTCACACAGGAAGATTATCTAGGCCTTCAGTACACCTACACGTGAATCCATGTGTGACACCTAACTCTTTTCACTTAATTTCCTTATGGACCATTTTTCTGGAAAGGAAGATGGAAAATTTCAGCCAGCCACAAATGGACTGAGACCCGCCAATCTCATTTCACATCGAGCAGGTGTCCCAGACTAAGCTACAAAGGTGAGAAAAAAAAAAAAAAAAAAGAAAGAAAATACTATTAGAGCTAAACAGACGGCCTTTTATAGGAGCTGTGGCATCAACTGAAGATGGGTTTGTCTTAGTATTGAGAGTCAAGCCTTGCCTCATATTATTTTGCAATTCAATATTATTAATATACTCTTTTTAGCTGAAACTGTTAACATACCTGATAGAAGGACCTTACTAATCATTTCTCTCTCGAGGTCACAGGTCTGTGAGGGAATGCTGCAAGGTCTGCACTTCATCAAATGCAGGAACCACACGAAGCCCTCACCTCTTAACCAGGCTGCTCTTTTGGAGGCCAAAACCAGAACTCTTCAAACCATTCTTTGCCTTAAATGGATAAAAATCCCTTTGAATATTCACCAGAATATATTAAGGGCTTTAAGCAGACTATTAGTATTTGCTCTGAATAGTTGCACCACGGTACCGAGCACATGTAGGGCAATAGGTGAGAGGGTAAAGAGCCCTTGTTTAATAGAATTTACATGCTGTGTGAGTCTAAATTGTTTACTTGCCTGATAGAATTTTCATAAAGCCTAAAATAAATATCCATAAACTTAACAGATATGCAGGAGAACTAAAAATTTGCTTGTTCTATTTCTTCAAAGGTCACACTTTTTTCCCATGACATAACAGTAAACAGCATGATAAAATGCCTTCAATATATCATAAATTATGGAAAATAACCATTGACTTTTCAGGATAGTTTGGGATATAAATATTTGGAGATTAATGTTATAGATGCTCTTCAAATACAAGCAAGAAATATTGCCAAACTCATAATTGTTCAAATAAATTATGAATGTGATATAAATTAAAAATTAGAATGATATTAGCCACCGTTAGAAACAAATTTTTTAGACTAGTCCAATTTACTCATAAAAAGATACAAGTAATCCCTCAGCTACTAATGTGCTTGCAAACTGTCCTAATATAATTTAAAAGAAATAAAGTAAACTCAACCTTAAGAAGATACAATAGTACCCTAGGCTCTCTTCAAGAATATTTAACTATCCTCTAACCCACATCTCCAGCCCTGCATTGTCACAAAGCCCCATTCCTGTGTCATCATCTGTGGATAGCATATTTCCAGTTGAATTTTCCTCAGTATTTCAAACATGATAAACCAAGGGTAAGCAATCTATAACCAACGGCCGACTTTGGCCAGCAGCCTGTTTTTGTAAATAAAGTCTTATTGAAACTCAGCTACACATTCATTTACATATTGTCTATGGCTTCTTTCGCCCTGCAAAGACATGGCTGAGTCGTACCAACAGAAAACATACAGTCCACAAAGCCCTTTACAGAAAAAAAAAAAAAAAATTGTCAACCTATTATAAACACAAAGGAAAACTTAGGATCTTTTCCCAAAAACATGTGCCTCTTTTCAGTTCCTACTATGATAATGCTAATTTCGAGGCTTATTATGACACATTTAAACTACTGCATAGCCTCCATTCTAGTTATATATTGCTGCGTAACAGTAATTCTGAGATAGAAGAACAAATATAATTTAATTTATATCTCTTTAAAATAAAACTGTGATAAGGGGGAGAAAGTGCCATAAAAAAGAAGTAGGTATAACTAGCTAATTTAAGATTCGATCTCTTGACTATGTCCCACATTTCTTATGCCCTGGATCCATATTTTGTTAATTTTGTTTCACCAGCACCTTAACGGTGCTCGAAACATGAAGGATATACAATAAATACCTTAACTGTCTGAAGCTATCTATTTGCCACGCTTGTGTTCTATATGCTGTAAAACCAAGTTAAATAGATGATGTTACTGCTATCTAGTTGCAAAACTATCTTAAGAAAGGGACTACTTTAGGCAAAATTGTTCCATTTGGGGGTTATATCTTGCACAATAAGTTACAAATAAGAAAATCTGCTGTAATATTTATAGATTTAGAACCAAACAAAGTATAGCTATTTTGGATCAGGATATGGCTCAGTCTGAGTTTGTAAAATCTGGTATTCCTTAACCAAGCTTCTGGTATTCCAGCATGACATCAGAAGGAGCCCTGCCTTCTCTTGCAGAAAAGCCTAATAGCTAGCTAATTTTGAAAATGAATTTCTTCCCTGCCGCTGCTCTTAACCACAGAGACAGTCATTTGAATGCTTTACAAAAAAAGGCCTCAAGCCTCCTCATGTTTCACCTTTTCATTGCTCTGCCGATCACTTAGAGGGCAGACTTGTTCCAGACAGCTTTAATTAAACTGTACCAAAGACGCAGATAGATGTCAATGGAAATGATCCATAACATGAGGCTAAGCATGTATTTAACAGTGTTCCGTCCAGTTCAATCACCTTCTAGCGTTTCAGTGGCTTTATATTCATGTAGCAAAGACTGAATGTGTGTATGTGGTTTTTTTTAATCCATCCCATTAGTGGCCATATGCTTGGGCTTCAATGGATATAAGAACTGTCTACAATCTGCCAGGGACTTAGGGACATCAATAATTTGTGAATAGTCATGTTGGTACTGGTCGAAGGGTTAAGTGCTCTGCACACCGGGGGCACCTCTTAGGGGACTTGAACTCTCAGTTGACTGTTAGGAACCTTATCCCCTGTGAGGCTTCCTTCTACACGCTGCTTGTCAGTGCGTCCAGCTGTAGCTGGGAAGCATTATTAGCTCTGGGATTTAAAGATCTGTGTTAAGTACTGATAGAATGGTGTCTTTGAGCTAAAAAGCAGGGAGAGTTTATTGTAGCAAATTCAAGGAGTTTTTCATGTTCCATGGGAAGCATATGTTCTTTCCTTTTGCCTATTTTTTCATACATTCCTTGTGACTAGACAACATAGCATCACTTCGAGAAAGAGTTTATATTTAACATTTGTTACTGCAACTTTCTGGTATACTAGACTATATCAGCCAAAGTAGAAAGACCAGTGTCTCCCTAAAATAAGAGAAATTTTGCCATAAAAAGCTTTTCCTCCCATTCCCCTACCTAGAGGGTGAGGAACAGGTAACATGAATGAATTTTGAAGTTTGGTCTTCAAAAATTTTTGAAGTACTGGTCTTGCATAAAGATTTCTCAAATAAATAATATAAAACATATTTCTCAAGTACATTTTAATACTGACAGCAAAAGAGATCATATAAAACCTTCTGCCTTATGCACTAGCCTGTAAATCCATGTACACCTAAGCTTTGTCTGTCTTCCTATTGTAGCCCTTGCACTTGGCATATTGCCTGGCAGAAAGTACTTAATAAATGCTTTCTGGATGAAAGGATGGATGGATGGATGGATGGATGGATGGATGGATGGATGGATGGATGGACAGGAGGAAGAGAGGGAGGGAAGGAAATACTCAGGAAAATACTTTTGTATATCTGATGTGTACGCAAGTAGTTGCTCTCTAGTATTTTCTAGAAGCTGTTTTGGATCTAGGAGCGGATGGTTAGCAATAAAACTTGTTTCAACAATTTTAATGGATACAGATTTCAGAACAAATTTACATTATTATGACCTCTTAGTAATACTAGCGCTTAGTTTCCTTGTTGGGTAAATCAGGAAGAATCATGTTGTGATGACAGGTTTCCATCAGACTGTTTTTTTCTATCACATATCTAGTCGTGATTTTGTTTTAATACGACTGAATACTCCCATAGTAAAGTGTATTGTGGTTTCTTAAAGGGAAGCAGAGGGATCTTTAGTCTTTCTCTCCTTGATTATCTAACTGATCTTAAAGATAGTTTGTCTAGTTTACAGTTGATAGTCTGTCTGTTTGTTTCCAGTAATTCCAGCCTTCTTACCCTGGAGTAGTTTTACCCATCCCTTAATTGTCCCTAGCTGATGTCTAGAAGGTCTTTTTAAACTTCTTAACTGCACAGTGAGGCCTCAGTGGGCACCTAGATTGTGTCTGCTTGGGAAAATGCCAAGCACTAATGAGTATTTTGTTTAATGTAATGGAAACTGAAAGTGCATGGCTTCTTCCTTGACTGATCAATGCCCACTTCTGTTGTTTGAATGTATCTATACGTTCTGAATTCTTTCAAAGAAAGGTCACAAGAGGGCAGACCACTTAGTGTCTGCCCAGGAAGGACTTAAAGATTCAGAAGTTGCATTTATATGGAGCTCAGTATAGGTAGAAAGTTAGTATTTTAGTCCCTCCTCCTCTATGTTCAGATATACCATCCTTTCTTTCAAACCCAAATTCCATAATCTTAAACTTTTTCATGTTAATTCTAAAATTTTCATGTTAATTTTAAAATATATGAGAATGAATTATGTTGTTAAATTCTAGCCTTAAGCAATATATACTTTTTGTAATTATCTATTTCATCATTATTTTATTATTATAAATATTTGGTATATACTATTTACATTATTGTTTGCTTTTTTTTAAGTTTAAGTCACAATGTGTCCAACACACATTTTAAAGTAAATAATTAAAACACTATTTCTTAGTTATATAAATAAGATTTACTGAAAAACCAAACCTTAAATATTTCAGTAGGCCAACATGATCAGGTATGTTTGAGTAAAAAAATAATGATTTCCATGTGCTACTAGTGTTCTACACACAACTAAGTGGAAAGTGTAGAGGGTGTTTCTGAGATTTCATTGAACCATATATGGTTGAATAGATACAGAGCTCCCTTTGGTAGTATTTATAATTTATAAGCTTCTTGAGTGTGCTAGATAATTTTCAAAAGTAAACATTTCAAGACATTAAAAAACTTAAGAGAGATTTACCTCTCAACTAAAGCTTCCTGGGTTTAAAGATTTCATAAAAGGTCTGAGGAGATGGTAAGAAAAGATGGGTTTTGAATCTGGAGAATGGAAATAATTTAATTCCTCAACTTTGAGTATAATGACTCACTTTCTCTTTATTTATTTTTAAGCTACCATCTTGCTTCAATCATACCATCATATGCCTTTGGAGACTCTGGAACTATGCCTCCCAGGCCTCCCTGAATTAGTTTATAATAAAAACCTTGCCTGACCCTTAATAACTGTTACTTTACTGAAGTACTGTAATACCTAAACTAAGTTGCTTATTACACCAAACATGAAGCCCTCTGACCTTAAATTTCAATATCGATCGGCCCTACTTTTGTCAATACACACCTCTAGTGTCAACAATTTTCAATGTGGAATAAATTCAGGAATGGATAGTCTTCTTAATCCACAAAAATTCAAAATATTTCATTCCTGTGCATTACAGTTTTTATACAGTTAAATAATTTGCTTACTTCTTCCAAACTCTAATTGTTTGGAGCCTGGGCATCATTTTGAGTATATTGTTAATTGTGATTACAAAAAAGAAGTTAGCTATAAGTGATTATTATACTGGGTACAGGACTCATCTAAAATTTTTCAATGATAAAATATTAGTCTAAAGAAGACTTAAAGCAAATATATTGCAAATTCAACAAAAGTGGCTGAGCTATTTTTTAATCCTGGGATCATGATGGGGGAAATGCTTTTTAAAAGAATACTCAAATGCTTGCTTTGCCCTTGGATAATGCAATAGAAGGTTTTTTTTTTTTTTTTTTTTTTTTTTAAGCTGTGGTATTTTTCAGATTGTCAAATGCATATCAAAGAGCTATTCTCTTGGCAAATTTTATGAATTTCAGTTCCGTTTTCTTGACAATTTAAAATTCAATTATACCAATTATAACTAAAGGTCATTAGTCTAATGTGGCAACTTCATGACAGTTTTAGTTACAAAAGAATTTCTCAGTTTAGAAAGGAAGCTATGCCATATAAGATTTTTTATTGTACTAAGGAGTTGGAAGATATTTGAAAAATTGTTTTCTTCTTGTGCTTTGTTATTTATTTTAAAAAATATACATTAAATATTTCTTCCAATCCCAAATTTATAATGTACAGTATCTCATGTTTCCCTTCTATGATTAACATAATCAAATTAATAAGAAATGCCTTCTGATATTACTGGTTTTAATCTCATTGGATTTTTGTCTTAAATGTTGTTTTAGGGTTGCTTTATTTTTATTTTAAATAACCTTAACCTGAACATCAGTTTCAGATCTAGGAAAAGGCATTTTCATTTCAATCATGTTACAGGTAGAATTTCTCTTAAGATGTAAAACCAGAAAAGTTGGAGATCTGGTAAATATTTTAACATTGGTTCCATTTGGTGTGATCATGGAGAACTCGGGCAAAACAGAACACAGAGCCAGACACAGCAGGTGCTGGCTGTCAGACCCGTACAAGATACAAGAATCTTTATCCCTGTCCTACCCCCAAAGGAACTGATTTTGCAACGGTAGGTAACTGCATTTAACAGCTGTTGACTGTGCCCCTGCTCTGTGATGAGTGAAAACTCATCATTTTTCTGTTTTTGCATTTTAGAGTTCCAGACATTTTTGGAGTCAGAAATGGACAAGATGGCACCCACACTGGGCCCGGTACCTGTGACGCATTTACCCAGAGGAGGAATTATCCGTGTGGCATGCCGGCTTAGAACTCAGACCGCCACGCGAGAACCCCCCCACTCTGCTTGAGGAGCGAGCTCTTCACAGTAACTGTCCTCAGCACTCCTCGGAGATGCCTTTCTCTCACTGAGGCAAAGCTGTGCTAAGGATTTTGATACTGCAAATGCCAGGCCTTTTGAAGACTCCAAATAACCTTTTCTGTCTAGGTATAAACATGTGTTTTCCTTCAAAAATATCCCCTATCAACACAAACTCTCCAAACTTTTAGTTTCCTGCTAAAGCAGGATAAAGTCAGCTTCTTCTGAGCCACCAGTTGTAACTTGTAAATGAACTGATCTTTCTGGTATGATGGGTTACCAGTTCCATCATCATCATCTCTTGTCCACTGACCAGAGAGGTTGTGGATGACAGTTGTATCTGGCATTCTATATGGTTTCCCTATCAACTCACTTCCGAGGCCCAGCATTTGGCAGAGAACGCTCCACATGATGGATTGTTATTTTCATCACTATTGAGCTGAGCATGCTTTTTATCTGCATTATTTCATTTAATCCTTACAGTGATCCTCTAAAGTACAAAGAAACTTGAATGACCAGGACGTGGTCATTACAGACAGAAGAAACGGCTTGAACCAGTGAACTGATGCCCGAGCTCTTGTTCTTAACCACTTCATTTATGCTTCTCCATGAATGGTCTTTCTTATAATCAAAATTATACAATGGATTTTAAAAATCTGTTAGAAGAGTAAATTCTAAGAACATAACAACTAACTCGTGATCCAAATGGAAGTTTTTCATTAGTGTACGGAAGATAGAGCTAGAGAGGTGTGTACATGTACTTCTAATTTACAAGTTGGTACACAAGAGCAGAAAACACAGTGATAAAAGACTACTTCTGTCTTTTTAGACCCTTAGCATCTTCTTCTACCACCTAACTGTTTCGATGCATATTATGCAGTGTCCTTCAGCTTCCCTACCACAGTCAAATGGTTCTGAGCAGCTCTTTTGAGTGTATGTGATGAGGTTTATTTTGAATAAAGGGTGAATGTGACTTTCGTTTTTCCCTGTGATATATAAACACGAATCAGTAAGGATTTCTCTTGAAACTTCTCCAAGGAATGGCATGCATTTCCAATTAACCTTATAACTTTTAACTGTTTGGCTAGATTCCATAACTGATAGATGTTATTTTAATTCAGATAGAGAGAGAATGCTCAGGCCAGAAAATGGGGTATGCATCAACTTATAGACACATTTTGCTCCCCTAGTCAATCAATGCTTTTTGAGACCCAACGTACTTTGGTTGATCTCTGTGAGTGACTGTTATTGTCAGTTCTTAACAAATTGCAAAAATGACTTGCCCTAAAAATCCATCAAGTTGGTGACAAAACTCGCATAGTGTCTAGGACATCCAGGCTATCAATTACCTTTCAAGGGTGCAGGTCAATGGAAAATCACTTAAGCCTCTATAAAAGATGGCTTTTAAGGAGCAGTTTGGCTGATGGAAACTGGTGGCCTGGGAGAGAGAAAGCACCTGAAGTCTGGCTAAAGATGTGTGATGAAAATGAGAAAAACATAAGGGCAGAAAGTAAGTAAATATTGGGAGAATTTTTAAAAACACATTTCTCTTCATTACTGCCTACACGAGAGCATCCAAATCCTTTCACTCAACATTCAAGGCCTTGTACAAGTTGGTGCTAACCACTTGTCAAGTCTTATTTCCCAGAACTGTCCCATGTGTTTCCCGCCCTGCCATCACACTGCAGGCTTTTTCCCAGTTACGTGGCATACACCTTCGTGTATAGGTGCACCTGGTGTCTTTCCTCCTCTGCCCTCACCTTATCTGCTTAGGGCTCGCCCACACGACTTAATTTTACCTTAATTACCTCTTTAAAGGCCCTGTCTCCAAATCCTGTCACATTCTAAGGTACTGCCAATTAGGGCTTCAACATACAAATTTGGGGAGGACCCAATTCAGCCCGTAACAATATCCACTACCTCATTTATCCTCACCAGCAATAGCTGTAGCCTCCCTGTACCTCTGCACTGTTTTCATGGTGAGCTTCTTCAAAATACAGCACTTTTATGCCTACCTCTACTTCGGGCCTCCACAGTCCAGACCTCAAGTCTACTTCAGAAAGGCTCTGTTCCTTAATGAGCGAATAAAGACAATGCTTCCAAATTCTAGGATTTCTTACAGAGTTCAAATTGTCAAAAGCCAAGCCCCCATGTCAGTATAAGAAGAAAACAGAAAAGCCACCTCCTTTTTTAGCACTGAGAAAACAGGAAAAAAAAAAAGGTAATACTTTTTTGGGGGGTTAACAGTCATTAACAGCTTGCATAAGGGACTTAAAAGTGCAAATGCTGGCCTAGTTAAGAAGGATGACTAGTACGTACTACCGAGTATACAGCCTACACTCTGACCCTGGGACCTGTGAAAGGTACCCCTGACATGAATGCCTCCTTTCATGTGAAGAAAAGTGCTAACTTTTCAAAAGGGTCTTAATTCCAGGCCAGAATGGAAAGCACTGTGTCTACTACAGTACATTGACTAGATTAGAGTTCTGCAGACTTCCTTGTTTCCACGCTCGTCAGGGGTAAGCAGGGGACTCCTAGGCAGCATGAACACATTAGGTTTTGCAGGTCTCACCCATTTCTCTCTCTCTCAAATCACTCTCAAATCGTGCCCAGAAAAAGCAATCCCCTGCAATCCAATGCATTTCAGCACTGCATTTGAGCTCCAGGTGGAAGACACAGTGGATGAAACATTCACCATGACCTAGATTTGGAGCTGGCCCAACGTGAAGCCTGCCGTACTTCAGAAGGGGAGTCACTATCTCCTGTCCTCTTTTCACTCAGGTGTTGAAAAGTGGGGAAACAATGCAAAGGTCCAAGACATGATCATATGATACCTCCTGTCCAAACAAGAATTATTTCCCTTTCTTTTATGAGGTGGGAAGATTTGAATCACCCCTGTGGGAAGGATGTTTTTAAAATGTTTTGGCAGGTGAGGGGCTGCTGATTCTGCCCTTACCAAGTCACTGATTATTTCTCTCCCCCTTTCTTTTCCCTTTCACTTCCTCAGGCTTTTAATAGGAACAGTTTATATAAATATGATGATGCAACTTATGTGTGAAAATAAATGCAAACAGCTATTAAATGTTCAGGAAGTAGCATAACCGTCTTTCAACACAATTTCTACTGGTGAGTGTTTTTTCATAATTTCCCAGATCTACTGCCAAAGAGCATCTCCCAGAGATCTTTGTAGCCGTGTATGCATCCAAACTATGGCTGCAAGAAACCCAAGGTGCTGTATGGAAAGGAACACTTTCAAGATTTGAAATTTAAGAAATTTTTTGCCATTAGATGATAGACTTTCACATCAATATTTAACTAGCAAGGTTTTCATCTTGGGGTACATGAATATATATTTGATTTTTGGTTCTGGAATCTTCTAAAAATATATATGTGGGCCAGTTTGTTTCCTTGATTTTATTAACCATGCCCTCTTTTCAGAAGAATTTAGGATGGCCAATAGGCACATGAAAAGATGCTCAAACATCGCTAATTATTAGAGAAATGCAAATCAAAACTACAATGAGATATACGCTCTCACCAGTCAGAATGGTAATCATCAAAAAAGTCTACAAATAATAAATGCTAGAGAGGTGTGGAGAGAAGGAAACCCTCCTACACTGTTGGTGGGAAGGTAAATTGGTGCTGCTACTCTGGAGGGTCCTTAAAAAACTAAAACTAGAGTTAACCATATGATCCAGCAATCCTACTCCTGGGCATATATCCAGAAAAGATGAAAACTTTAATTTAAAAAGATAATTCGAAAAGATACATGCACCCTAATGTTCATAGCAGCACTATTTACAATAACCAAGACATGGAAGCAACCTAAATGTCCACCAACAGATGACTGGATAAAGAAGATGTTACATATACAATGGAATGTTACACCGCCATAAAAAATGAAATAATGCCATTTGCAGCAATATGGACAGACCTAGAAATTATCATACTAAATGAAGTAAGTCAGATAAAGACAAATATCATATGATATCACTTATATGTAAAATCCCCCCAAAAATGATACAAATGAACTTATTTACAAAACAGAAATAGACTCATACACATAGAAAATAAACTTATGTGTTACTAAAGGGGAAAGGCAGGGGAGGGATAAATTAGTCTGGGATTAACAGATACACATTACTACATATAAAATAGATAAACAACAAGGACCTACTTATGGCACAGGGAACTATACTCAATATCTTGTAATAACCTATAATGGAAAATATGAAAAAGAATATACGAACATATGTGTGTATATACACATACATATATCTGAATCACTTTGCTGTACACCTGGAACATAACATTGCAAATCAACTATACTTCAATTTTAAAAAATTAGTCAATGATGACTATTACAGCATCCAAAATGCAAGGCTTTGTTAGAAGACTCTATCAGTGCACAAAGTTATAGGCAGTTATGGGAAAGTAAGCATTTTTCTTAATGAGCCTTGATTTCCCCCTTGCCTATGTGTATTGGGCTGTGAAAATACCTATTAGTATTTTTTTTCCAGATCTGTGCTGTATATGTGCACGTCTGCCTAGTATGTCTCGTCCTCTCTCTCATCACTCCTTAGAGCTCTTCCTGTTCTGTCTCTAATTGTTGGGCAGTAAGAGAGATGGAGGGTCAGGCTAAGCAAGTAGAGCTTGCAGAGAGCAGAAGCAGATTTACTAACTTTGATGATGGCTCCTAGTGAGTCCTTACCATACACATGGCTGGGTTGCCATAAAGCCAGCTGAGCCGATCACCCTAAATAGATTAAAAGATGACATCGACAGATTTTAAGCAGAAATGATTTCATTCTCTCCTCTCACCAGTTACATGGTTAGCTGCTTCACGCACTGATTTGTTATACCACATAGGGCTGGCTCACAGTCCCTGCCAGCCTTTTGAAGTCTTGATGGCATCGGAAACTGACTGTCTCCTGGGAACGCGCAAGAAAGGAGGTCTGAGCTCCTCTCCTTCAAGGACACTCTCTTCAATCCATTATCTCCTACTCATGTGCAACAGTCTAGTCTATCAAAATATGGTGATTGAATAAAAACTTTATTTCAGATAACGAATGCATTGATTTAATAAACGGTTTGTACTACATGGTATTATAGTTCCCTAAATGAACACTGAAATGCTAAAATAGGAAAATTTATCATTGGTCCGAGTTAAATCATAGCCACTTCTTTTAAACTGCATACACTAATAAGATACCAACCCATTTGATACTTTTAAAAAAATGTGTTATCTTATATAAGTGCTTAACATTTTCCAGCTGTTTTAAAGCCAACTGTTTTTCCGATCGTAAGTACATCTGGCATCAGGCAGATTATAGCCATGGACAACTGACTAATTTATGATGTTTTTATATTTTCATATTTTTGGCAGGCTAATCCAGGTTGATATATTAGCCCAGCTTTCAGAAATGAATCCTGAAATCTTGTACTCTTAACAACCCTTTTACCTTTTTCTCTTTCAAACTCTAGAATATTTTTGTCATGTCCTAAAATTCAGTTATAAAACAGAGACAGGGAGAATGAACTGAACCGTTAAGTTCTGTCCATCTAGTGTCCCTTCTTCAACTGACCTCCTAGAAGGAATCATCAAGCTGGGTATCAATGTTGATTTTGAAAGATCTTTGTACTTTTGATCATTCTCCTTCCTAAAGTCATTGGGCATGCGGGCACTTGTGTTTGCATCCTTATTGTGAGAATTGCATTTCTGTCCAAACGCAATGGGAGTTTGGTAAGTCAAACCAAGCAGAAGAAGAATTAGTTTCCTGCTTTCGAAAAAGAAATATGACGTTTTAAGCCACAGGGAATGGAGGCAAGACTATTTTCTGTGGTGATTCTGTTCCTGCATCTTGAATTAGAGAGACCAAGGCCACTCACCTTCTCAGAACATCTTTTTCATCTGACATCCCCTAGTGGGCCATCCCTTAGCTATTTATGGGGAATCATAACTGCTGGGTTGAATATGGCATATTCTTCCTTTAAATATCCACCCAAAGCCCCTAAGTAATGGATGTGTTTTTAATAAACCTCATACATAAATCATCGATCAGATACACTTCAAAACAGAGCAGCTATCAGAACACCCTGAAAGATTCATTAGAACTTTTTTTTTTTTTCTTTGCTGACATGTCACCAAGTTAAATAAATGTGTATCAACTCAAAACTGAGATGAGAAATGGCAGAGTGCTTTATGGATTGAGTCAAGAGGATAGGAATTCTAGTCTTGTCTCTCCTGCTGACTTGTTTAATGACTGTAATAATGTTTATGACTTACTCCTAACTACTCTTCCTTCTAGACAAAAAATAGACAATGTCTACAGAGGATTGTTGAGCTTCTAAGAGAATGCCCTAGGCAAGTTCAGTTGGCAGTCATAAAGCCTGGCCTTTATAAGCATGGAGTTAGCCTGCCTGGATTCAAGTCCCAGCCGCACCACAGCCTCGTGCTGAACCCTGAATTAATCCCACACCAAGGTACACTAGGTGGTCTCTTGCTAGTATACATAACACCACAGTGAACATCTTTCAACATAAAGATACGTTTATGCATTTATATGATTATATCTGTAGGGAGAATGCCTAAAAGTGAACTTCTTCGCTTTAAGGTTAAAGAAATTCAAAATGTTCACATAATACTGTTAAAGAGCTTTCCAAAGAGTTTAAATCAAATTTGTACTCCCCACAGTATATGTAGATTCCTATTTCTCCACACCTTTGTCCACACTGTTCACTGGCAATTTTCATTTTTTTATCTTCAGCAATTTCAGAAGTGAAAGATGGAATTGACTTTCATTTGCACTTCTTTAATCTTGAGTAAAGATACTCATCTTTTCATATTTCAGTAGCCATTCATTAGCTTTGCATACCCCATTCCCCATTTTCTACTGGATACCTGGTGGGATTTTTTTAAATTGCTTTATAAAGTACTTGATAGATTAAGATTAAGATCTTTGTAAAAAAAAAAAAAGATAACTTGGGAAGCAATTATGATTAATTTCAGTCATGAGGGATATTTATAAATTTGACAATTTTATGGCAATTGGCAGTACTAACTGAAAAAGGACAAAACCTCCCCAGGCATGAAGAGTGAAAGGATATCACCTGAGTTATTACCACAATAATCATTGAAATAATCTAGATTATATGTAAAGCACAATGCAAAGAAGTCCAACGTGATCTGCCGTTAAGGCATTCATAGTAAAGAACAGAAGACCCACTCACATCAAATAATAATCTGAGGCAATAAATACCCTAGGAAAGCTCATCCTTGTTGGAGTGGCTACAGAATCTGCTTAAAAGAAAACACATGCTTGAATAGGCAGAGAGAAAGATTCAGAAGTACAAAAGTGAGAAGCAAGGAGAGGAAGCAGTAAACACAAGGGTGAATGGAACAGAGGCTTGGATGTGAGAACAGGGGTAAGTTTACACATGGAAAGGTAGGTTGGGGTCAAATTATTGAAGGTCTCAGCTATCTGGTTTGCTTGGATTCAATGCTGTAGGAACAAATGAATGTTTTTGAGATGAGCACTGATATAATGAAAATAATTTTTAGGATGATACTTTTGACCTGTGAATAATGAATGACTGAATAAGTGAAAGAATTGAAAATGCCAAGTTGGGAAAGGGGTTGACTACTGCAGTAATACTTTCTGTGGGAGAGAATCAACTAGTTCAAAGGAAAAGTGGTTTGTATTTTCTTCAATTTATAATACATAAAGCACCATGGAACATAACGTTCCCTAAGAAAACAAGACTGATCCAAACTCAGAATTCTCCGTGCATATGTTGAACATTCCGACGCAGTACCTTTTACTAAATCTGTGATTCAGCTTTCGTACCCCTCCACTCACTCATTCTAATGACAGTAAGCCTTTCTTTGTTGAGTCTGGAATTCATACCAGTTTTTTCACAGACCTAGAAATTCCAAACACTCTATTGTCATTACACCTCATCTGTCATCCTAAGGAAAGGCTTTATTTATTCTTGTGATTTGGAGAAATAAGGTGATTGTAGAGGGGCTTAGAGTAATGGGAGGAAGGTGTTGGCTTCACAGAACCAGCAACTCCCTCCTTCCTTCATTTCCTTTACATGATGGAGAGGGTTAGGTCACTGATCGGAGAAGCCCCTGCACTGTGACACGCAGCATTCATTCAGCAAGTATTCACTAAGCACCTACGATGTGCAGGCACTGTGCACAGCACTGACTGGAGGAGAGTTTGAAAAATAGAGCCAGTCCTTGTTCTTACGAAGCTCACAGGCTGGGGGGACAAATATAAACAAGTCCACGTTGTACTGCTGCTGCTCTTCACGGGTGACAAAGGGCTGGGCTCCTCTCTCAAAATCGCCCTACATGTAACAACCCCGCTCTGTTGTTAGCACTCTGAGCAAAACAGCTCTAGTTTACTTCATGTATTCCTATGTGCACTGAGGTATATATAATTCGCTTCTGATGAGCATAAGAGGATAAAAGGAATTCAAACAATAAATATCTGCCAAATGCTGCAAAATACCAGATGTGCCAGTGGCTGTGGAGATCACCAAAGAGTAAAACATGGAACCAAACCACAGAATTGGAGAGATACAGGAAATGCATTTGCAAAAGTAACCTTTCTGATGCTGGTGACAGGTGGACGGCACAGACAGTAGGTGCTATGGGAACTTAGAAAAGGAGGCATCACTTCCAGAAGGCACTGTGCTTCAGAGGACGGGTTGCATTTGAACAGGCAGAGGAGACAGGAGGCACCTGTGGGAGGCAGTGACAGCTGTTTCAATTGCCAAGGGGAGAAGCCCAATACAAACCGACTTCTGCAGAAAGGGCGGTCCTGGGGCTCCCAGCATGGCTGCAGTCGTGGGGTCCCACAGTTTAAACTGGTTTCCTTCCTCTCTCCACCTCTTGGTTCTGCTCTCCTCTGCACCAGCTTCAGTCTGCGACTGACTCTACATGGTAGCTGCCAGGCTTACAACTTGCTCCTTTAACCACCCAAAACAAAAGACAGCTTCTCTTTCTCAATAGTTCTAAATAAACTCCCGTGATATACCCTGATAGGACCAACTTACAGCCTTTTCCCATCCCTGAGTCAATCACTGTTGCTAGAGGGGCGGAATTTACAGACTGGCCAGGTCTGGGTTATGGAGCAGAAGCAAGTGGGGTCAGCCCCATCTAAATCATGTCTGAACGAGACCGGGGAAGGGCTGGTTCCCCAGAGACAAACATTATAGCGCTGTAGTTAGAAGTATAGCAACAGTCATCATCATCATCGCAAAACTCTATAAAAAAGAACTTACTATGTACTGAGTACTATTCTGACCAACTTTTATATATTATTTACTTACTCCTCCTAACATCCCTGTGAGGGAGGTAATCTTATCCCGTTTTCAGGTAGGGAAACTGAGGCATGGAGCTGTTGAGTAATTACCACATTGCTAAAGTGGCAGACCAGGGAGTTGAACCCAGGCCATCAGACTGCCAACATCACTACAGTGATCTTACCCACTACAGTATATTAAAACTGACTTCTGTACACACTGAGAACTAGTCAACACTTAGGCTCAGACCTGAGCAACGTACATGAAAAACAAGAGAAAGCCAGCCATTCAGAAAGACGGTGATTTTGGGCTATTCTCACACCTTGGAAACAGTATCCAGAGAGCTGATAGACTATGCCATCTTCACAAGAGGTCAAGTTCTGACCAGATTCAGGCAACCACTGACTGAACTTCCAAAGGGAATAAACTCACGGAAGACTGAATTATTCCGCAAAGGCTACTCCAGCCCAATCCTCTCAACAGCTTGTGGTTCACACTTTTATACAATTTACCAAGGACTGATTTCATACCCATGTCTGAGTCTCAGTTGCCTTCTCTCCTGCTTTGAAGCATCCTTCACAGAACAGATACAGATCTTAGTTAAAACTAACAATGCATGCAAAAACACACACCAAATCAAACGAGTGCCATCTGGCATTGTGGAACAGCAGACCTAGGCTTGAGTCTGTTTACTGTGCATTTCCTGATGCAAAGAAAAGCAAGCGCAGGCGAGGAAACACCACAAAGCATTGTATGGCGACAGCTCATGCACTTCACAAGAGAAATGGATACATTAGGAAAAGTTCCTCTCCCTTTGATGTAGAATATGCTATCTTCTTTTTGTATTAAAATGGGAGTTAACTTTAAATAAATAAAATTCAGCCTGTAGGCTTCAGAAAATGAATGCTTTATTTTGACAGTGTCATTTCTCTGATCCCTGAAAGCATTACGGGAGTTAACGTGGGCCTTCATCATGATTTTCCTTTATGGCATGGAGAGCCCGTTATTTTTTCATCTCTGTTTTATTCATTTCCCCTCACCTCCTCACACATTTTCTCCTTGCAAGCTGTCACTTCGGCCCCTTGTACGCCCCCCAGGCGCTGAGGGCAGGTAGAGAGAGTTTCTCCCATGTCTTCGGCTGCGGGCGGTCCAGGCATTGCTGCCTTAGTGCTCCAGCCTCAGGGGAAAAAAACTCTTCCCTGTGGTGATTTTTTTAAAAATAAGATAAGCCAAGGGCCCTAGCCTTGCCTTCCAGAAGAGGTCAGAATGAGCCTCATGTTCCTACAGCAAACCAGTGGAAAAACGTGCCATCTGCAGTCGGCATGTCTCTAACTGGAACTGAGGACGTGCCCCTCCATTCAAGATGCAGAGTGCACGGGCCTGGTAGATGATCAAACTGCTGTTTTCTTTTGTGATTTCATTTTCCCAAAAGAGCCCTGAATACTCGACTATCAGGTGATTTGAGCCCTCTAGAATTTGGTAATAAAACAACGCTTTTTATTTCTTTTAAACAAAATTACTTTAAGGTAAGTGAATAGGTAGAAATCTCAAATAAGATGTGCTATACAACATGAGAAAAAACACTGATAACAAGTGTTTATACCCGTGTAATTGTCCATTTTGGCCATTCTTAGTGTTCTAGCAACTGCTTCTAATGGAGTGTATTTGAAACATGCAAGTGTATAATTGGAGAAAAAAAAATCTTTAATATAAAACAGCTGCGATGATTAAAGGGTTTTTCCAGAACTTCTTGATGGTTAATAAGACTTGGAAACTTACAGCTTCTATAGTTTAATTTTTTAAAACAAGAGGTATGTTTGTTTGTGAGGAAGGTGAAGACTCATGAAATTATATGCAAAACTGTGCGTGCATATGCATATGTTCGTGTTCTGGAGAAAGGTTTCGTAGCTTTCATCAATTCTCAAGAGGGTTTGTGACAGGAAGAATTCCCACTTTCCTTCCACACACCAACCCTCCCTTTCTGCTTTGCAGTCAGCACCATTCTCTCTGTCTTGCCAGCTTCCTATTCACCCCTTCCCAGATGAACTGTTCTTTTTGTTTTCTCAACAACTGAGCCAGGGGTGCTCAGGAGCTGGTGCCCTGATGATGGTGGTGGCAGACAGGTGGCAAGATGCTGCGGGTGCTGCAGCAAGTGACCTCTGGGTGAACTGTTAGGAAGACGGATGGTGCCACCTGAACCCACCCTGAACAGCATCTTCTAGGAAGGAAGTGGGGCATCCAAGATGTCACCCATGTAGTCAAACTTCCAGTACACTGAGGATATGCTGAACGGGAAAAACTGAACTGGGCAGTAGTTCTCCCTGAATACTTCACTATTGTCTATTTTTTTTCATTTAATTTTATTTTTTATTTAATGTTTTGGGGGTTGGGGGGGGGAGCTATTTTCTATATCCATTACAACATCCTAACACTCTAACTGGCTTTCCATGGGACAAACAGGAAGTATTGCTTCCGGCAAGATAGGATTTCCTGTCCTGTTGATTGATGGGTTAATTTTTATTGAGCACAGTGTGCTACCAGCAGAACCAAAAATCCAAGACAGAATTCCAGCTCTAGGAATTTATGTTCTAATGAAAAGTAAGACAGATATATGCAACCCTCCCAGTTTCTTTCTCTTGTAAGTATTCCCTTCTATTTCTCTCTTTTAAGATAAGTCTACACAAGCAAGAAGTGCGTACTGAGACAAATGGACAGATAACTTGGGGCCCAGAAACACGCTATTAAAAAAAGAGAGAGAGCACCAACTGGATCAGGCAGCTTCAGAGGGGTAGCAGTTTCATCAGAAGAGTTTTATTAATTGCATTCACTGAATGGCTGTTCAGTGTTGGACTTTAAAAGCGTCAAACATACCTCCAGATTCTTTTGGTTCTAACCTATGACAAGTTAGATTAAATTATGTCAAGTTACATTAAAGAAAGTTACACTTTTAGACCATCTAGTAGTTTAACCCCACACAGAAATCCCTTCACTGAACTACAACTCCATCCCGCATGGCTTAATTTCATGAAGGGCTGACGATTTTTAAATAGTCATTTGAAGAATGTTCCATGGTCCCTCCATGTCCATGATGTAAAGATCCACGGATCATTTCTGCAGTAAATTAGTGGCCCCTCAAAGGAATTTCCCTTTCCAAACTATTCTTTCCTTTTATCAAGCACTCAAAGCTAAGTAATGCAGTGTTTTCCAATTTGCTCAGAACAAATTTCAGTGCTCAAATGAACTGCTTCACCTCTGAACCAGTCACAGTATTTCTGAGCCACCAATTTCCTCACCTATAAATGAAGTGTATTGGAGATGATGATCTCTGATATTCCTTCCAGCTCTGAACCACCACCACCAGAACCACCACCAGAACCACCACCACCACCACCACCACCATCACACACACACACACACACACACACTTACACACATTCTTCCATGATTTCTGATCTCATTCACATCTTTAATTACAACAGAAGCTTCGTAAGAGCCCAGCCCATGTCTGTCTGGTTTACCTCTGTGCCCCTGGTTCCAGGCACAGAAATGGGGTACACTAAATATATCTCCAATGAATAAGTTACCCAGTGTCCGTAGCAGTATGTTATGCTGTATGATGTCTTGAATCATTCTTTGGAAGGGAGCAAAGTCCACACTATAAATTCTCATGATTTATGCGTATATAATTCTTACATCATATTTTAAAATCTTACATGTATTCTGCCTATGCAGCCTCAGCTGAAATTTTGTCATTTCTTTCTTTTCCCTTTTTCTCCTTTTCACACTTTTTCATTAAAGTCCCAATTTTAAAATAAAGCTAAAACATAGAACATGAAATTTGCAGGCAGGTGACTGGAGCTTGGGCTGCTGGGAAAGAAGTGAGCATGTCCCCACGTCCACGGACGTCAGGTCTGCTGCCACCAATTCTACCAGATGATAGCCAATCGATCCAACAACTCACAGAAGGAACAAGCTTCTTGCTCCCTAACCTGACAATGTTACACGGCTCTAGCCCCAACAATGGGTCTGATCCTGGAGAACTGAGCAGAATGAGCCAACCACAGCCTCAGAGGCCTGGAGACTTCCACTGCCCACTGAAAGGGTCCGAGGTGAGGGGTAGGGTCAAAACACCTCCAACAAGGTTAAATGTTCTGATTTCATTTTTTCCTAACGAGTCAGAAGCTTTGCCAGAATACTGAGAGTGCGTTCTCGGAGGGGTGAACAGCAGGGAGTTAATGGGTGGATTATGGGGAAGACAGAGGGGGAACGAGAAACTGAGATGGGAGAGATGTACCTGTGGGGCTGACTATCTCGCTCTCCACCTCAGTCTGCAGCGTGGCCGTTCCAGCACATTTGATGGGCAATGCTGCCCTCTAGTGGCCACGCAGGATGAGGACAGGTTCCAACTAAATTCCCATTCAATTAAGGGGCATTTTTTGCTGTGTGGGATTTCATATCCAGTTTTAAGACTGTTTTGTTTTTAAATCTTCAAATGAAAAAACACATTTTACCAAAACATATAACTTCTTGCAAAACAACTCATGTGGCTTTTCTCCTCTTAATTTCTTCACTTATTTTACCATGATGTCCCTTTATATTTACTTAGGCAGTGTTGGGCCTTCCCCGCAAACCACTCCACTCCTGTTCCCCGAAATGGCCAGGGGAGCTGGGCACCTCTATACACCTCAGGCGCTGCCTTCTTGAGAACTGCCGGGAAAGACATGGGGTGGGAATTTGTCCTCACTGCTGCCTTTGGAAGGCTCTGTCCTTACTTCCCATATGGCTGTTTCCTTCTCATCACTTAGCTCAGCCCAGGTCCACCCCACCTGCCCAGGGTGTCCATCCCCAGCACATCATTCTTCTGGCTTTATACAGCTCATCACTTTTCAAAATTAAGTTGCTTATGTGTTTCTGTCTCTCTCTTCCGGGAACCCTATCTGATTTCTCAACTGATATACGTCCAAACACTAGAAAATTTTGCAGGGACTTGGCACACAGCATGCTCTCAATAAATATTTTTGAATGAATGAACGAATGATAGAGAATATTTATCTCCTAAGCTTTTTCTTCCAAAAGCAGTATTTTTATCTAACATCTTACCATCTCTGATGTTAGAAAAGTGGAGCATGGAGATGCAGAATTTCACTTGGGAACCATGAGATGCGAAATCTCTGACCACGAATCAGCAGAGGCAGCAGATTAGGAATGGCAATTACTAGAAATGTTTAAGTCTGTTATGTATGTTTCTCCATGTCTACTCAGCAAAAAGTCCTATTACATGCAGGTACAGTTTTCTAAAACAATAGATATACACAGAAAAGATATAGAAAAGAATAAAATGACAAAGTTCTCACAGTCTTGTTAATAATCTTTTTAATAAATGTCAGTTGGCAGTATTACTCAGTTTAATTGATTTAAGAAGAGATATAAACTTAAGAGGACATACAACCTCATCACCGCAGGACAGTTTTTAAGAGCACTGAACCCTTGTTTGGCAATACCAGTATATACTATGTTGTAATGACCACAATACCTGCCTCCATTTTATCTTTTAAAGCAAACATTTCACAGTTTCATTACATAATTGTAGAACCATCTTTATAAGACCTGGTTTAATAGTCTGCTTATATCAAGGCTTTTTTTCTTTTTGTTTCATTTTTTTTCTTTTTCCCCCATATAAAAAATAATAATATAACATGCCACCCAGTGCATAAAACAAAAAAGTTCTGAGCTGCTCTGGTGAAAGCCATGTGAGGGACCCAGAGTCCTGCCCAGTGAGCCCCCTCCACCACTCTGTCCCCCAACTCCTACCCTCCTCTCATCATGAAAGCCACTGAGTTCCCTCTGTGGGGCCATAGGGTTCCTGAACACAGACAGAAGCCAACAGGGGCAGAGTATACACAGAGTGATCCCAATACTTTAAAAAATATTATAATATCCTATTATTAATTATGGCTAAAAGCAGCATTTTTTTTTCTTTTTTTTTGTTTTGGTTTCTGTTTTTACCATGTGTCGGGCTCTGCTAAGTACTGGAAATGCCCGTGAAACAGACAGGACCTCTGCTTTCACAGAGTTTAGTGCAGTGGGAGATATAGATAAACAGTCAATTATAATAAAAGGTAGCAAATGTGATGACAGAGTAAATACAGAGGGGAGCACGTGGGGAGTATAGCCAGCAAAGGCTTTTTGGAGGTGGAGATACAGAATAGACAGGGGAAGGGTTTGGAGAGAGGTTTCCAGCTCACAGGGTAACAAGCACACACAGGCCGGGGGTGAGGAAGAGCGTGGCTCAACTGAGGAACCGGAAGAAGCTCTGTTTCAATTGAGCATCAAGTGTGTGGGGGACAGAATGGGGAGAGAGAGGAGGGGAAGACAAGGCTGGAGAGGTGAACAGAGTCCACGTCACAAAAGGTCTAATAAGTCACTGTAAAAAGTCTAGACTTTAGCTGGAAGGCAATGTAAACCTCTTGAGAGATTATAACCAGGGAACTGATGTGACCAATTCAGCTGTAGTGTGAAGACTGGTAGCAAGACTGATCAACGCGATCAATGAGGAGAACGTTGTAGCAACTGAGGTCAGAGGCGACGGTGGTCTGATTCAGCAAGTGGCCGTTAAGACGGAGAAGACAGATGGACTCGAGATACTCAAGATGACACTTTCCTGATTGAACGTGGAGGGTGAGGGTAAAAGGATGCCACCCAGGTTTCCAGCTTGAGCCACTGAGTGGATGGAGACCCTATTGCCAAAATAGGGAAACTAACATGGGCAGAAAGATAATCAGTTTTATTTGGACGTGTTGTGGGACACATCTGTGGGACAAGCAAATGGAAATAATGGGGATGTAGTTGTGTGTGTGGATTTGAAACTCAGAAAAACTATGGGCTAAAGAGAAAGATTCAGGAGTCATCAGCATATATATTGTGTGGTCCTTGAAGACACAAAAATATTTAAGATATCCAGATTTTGTAGAGAAAGAAAAAGAGGATCTAGAATAGAACTTTGTGGGACAACAATATATGCAAAGGGTGAACAGAAAAAGAGGAGCCCCACAGGAAACAGAGAAGGAAGACACAAGGAGGCAGAAGGCAGATTTTTAGAAGCCAAAGGAAGAGAGTGTTTCTAGAAGGAAAGAGTGGTTGACTATGTTGGATTTTGCTGAGAGACAACTCAGAGATGTTTTTTGGATTTAGCCAGAAGGCAGTCATTAGAGACCTTAGAGAAAACAGTGGAAATCATAAGAATAGAAGTCACACTGTTACACGGTGAAAGGAAGGTAACAAAGTAGAGACAACTGTGAGACAATTCTTAGGAAGCTTTACTATAAAAGAAAAGTAAGAGAGATGGTGATGACAAAATATGAGATCAAAGGAGGGTTTTTTTATTTGGATTTATGCAGAAATACTGATGGGAAGGAAAGTAGTATCATTTTTATGATACAGAGAATCAAAGAGGTTAAGCAACTTGCCCAAAGTGGTATTACCAGCAAAGTTAGGATTCAAACCTAGGTCTGGCTGACTCCAAAGTCCTTGTTCTTAACTATCAATATAGAGTATACAGTTCAGTTCTAGGTACTGGCTTCCCAACAGAATTTACGATATTAGAATCATAATCCAATTAGTGCTAGGGGGAAAAAGCACATAACACATACCCAGCCCTATTTAACAGACCAGGAAACTGAAGCTAAGAAAGTCTGGCTTAAGCTTGCACAGCTCACTAGTGGCAAATCTCAGCTCTGAAGTTGAGCGCTCTTTGTCTTCTTTTATTCTAACTCTCGTAACATTTCCACTTGGTTTAGGAGCAGATTTGGAGCTAGAGAGAAAAGCGTAAAATACCTTTATATGACAACCAATTGGGGTAGGCTAGTTAGACTTGCTGTATGAATATCTATGTCATCCTTTGTGAGGCTAAAGTGAGCTCTAAGAACCCAGCTCAGCTAAGGTATAAGTAAGTAGAATTCCAAAAATAGATACTGAACCTTCCATATATTATATTTCTAGTAAAAGTTATCAAAAGCAGCACTTTCAACCCGGTCTCAGTTGGTGTTACTAACCTGGCTGTACAAGTTTGTAATTATTGCCAAAGTTATCCTCGGGGAAATGAGTGTATCATTTTGCATTCCTTGTGTGGTTTCCCTAAAAGATGTGTAAGTACGGATTGGATAATCAAGGGAAGTTTTAAAAAATGGGAGACTGCAAAACCATAATGAAATGGAAAATAATTATGTATAAAATTCTGCAGTAGAGGTGGGCAACATTTTTGTAACACAAAACTCTTAAGTCTGTGTGTGGATCAGATTCAGTTCAGTAACACAGTGGTTTAAAACACGGAAGTGAAGACGTATGGAAGGGGTGCCACCCAGACAGGGAAGCCCTTGGTGCCTACCCAAGTACCTCCTAAATAAACCTACTTGCACCCAAGTTTTTATCTCAGACTCAGTTTTCAACTAAAAAAATTTTAAACTAAAACACTACTTACACAGAGCATGCGTTCTGGAATAAGATTGCCTGGTTTAAATGCTAATCACACATGTACTAATTTTGTGACCTGAGGCAAGTTATTTAACCTCCCTAAGTCTTGGTGTACTCAGTGAATATGACGAACAATGGGGACGTTGTTCTCCATGAATCTCTCGTATTTCTACATATCTTATAAGACACCGACTGCCCTTTGTTCCAGACTACCTTCTCAAGGATTTTGCAAAGCAAACAGCTGTGGAAGATAGAAATAGCATCTTCCTCAGAGCAAAGGGCAGGCATACTTACTGCCCATTATAAAAGAATTAGCTCTCCTAAGTTTAGGGCTCCCCTCCTGTAACACCATACACTATATGCTGGTTTCCCCATGGGACTGCAAGGCCAGAGGAACTATGCACATTTGCTGATACTCATGCTGAAAGGTGAGTCATGAGTCATAAAGTCCTTTGTCTCTGACCCAGGAGTCTCGTGTCTTCTGCCACCTAAAAGCTTGCAAATAGAGCACCATTTCAGACCCTTTGCAGTTCTTGACACCTTATGGAATTTAGAGATGAAATGAATGTGTTCACTGAAAATGTTTAGCAGACATCTTGGGACTTGGTAAGCACTCAATAAATGCCAACTCTTATTATAACCACCAGAATATGAGTGTTCCCATGAGAGCGCCACATAAATAAAAGTGTGTCTACACTGGAGCTCCCACTAGCAGACATTCAGTCCTGTGTGTTAAGGCTTTGTGTATTTCCAGGTGTATATTTTCATACACTCCAGGTACACATGCCCTCAGAGAGGTGACTTATGTAACTCTTCTTTGCCATCAACACCTCAGTGACCACTTGGACTCATTTCTTACAGCAGAGCCTGGCAGCGAAGTTCTTAGGACATGTTCATTTTATGTGACTGGGAGAGACTTTGAACGTGAGGTATCACCCAGATAAACAGACCTGAGTAGGCGCTAAGGGCTTACCATAAGGATGGTGTCTATCAGTCTCTATCTTGCTTAGTATTGAATTTCCAACTTATAGCACAAGGCCTGACCCATGGTAGAGGCTCAGAAAATCTTTGCTGAAGAATGAATGCTATCCCAGAGAGAGGCGGAGGGAGCCTTTCTCTGCCATCCAGAAGTAGGCTTCCAACTCACTGAAGTGTGCCTGTCCTCAAATTATCCCCACCAAACACGGCGACCATTTTACCTACTAAAAAGAACTCCATCAAAAGTCTAAGGTAAAAAGAAACAATAAAACAACAAAACAAACCTTTGACCTACTTCGTTCTGCACCGAAAGGCACACTTTGGCAGACAAAAAGGTTCAGTGCTATGTAAGTGTCATCAGTGTTTCACTTAATATTTTAATGAGCTGAGCAACTGACATCCTGGCTGAATACATGCCTTTTGTGGGTCTTGTTGCTAAGCAAAAGAGTATAAAAACTTGTCCTTAAAACACACACACACACACACACACACACACACACACACACACACACACAAACTCCTTAAAACGTAAATACATCCCAACTGCCACTTGGATTCATACAAAGATGACTCCTGTCATCCTTTCTCCTGCCTTCCCAAGCCAGCTCTTCTCATATTTTCCTTCTCCTCCCTCAGAGTTGCTGAGTTGGGTTCCAGACTCCTGTGCTGGTTCCTGGATTCAGAACAGATCTTTCTGAGCCAGGACATGTCTGCTGGGACACGCAGTGCCATTTTTAGCTTTTTCTCTCCTCTTTCTCCCCAACCTTTCCTAGAAAAATACTGATATATTTATTTTAATATTCCTTCTTTCCCTTCAGCTGGCAAAGCTTTCTCTATATCTGATGTTTTTCTCATTTGCTCCATGCTTTTCTTTTGCTCTTCTCTCTTTTTTCCCCTTTTCTTCTCCTCTCTCTGTAGTGGGTGATAGACTGGAAAACCCAGGACAACCTTAGAGAAGCAGTGGGGAGAGAAGCAGAGGGAGCAACAGCAAACTGAATACCCTTTGAGCAGCATGGTATTTGCATTCTTTCTTTGCCAGCCCTTGAAGATGAGCATTAAAATTCTTCCCATCACACAGATGGGAAAACAAAGGACTGAGAGTTGAAGCCACCATGCCAAGTCTAACAGAGGGTAAACAGCAGCACCCAGATCCTGGCCCAGACGTGTGACTCCAGGACCCTTTCTTACCCCTGTGCTCACCCCTTGAGCTCAGACCTAAGGCATGAATATGAGTCACCTAAACAAATAAATAAAGGAGAGGGCAAGTTCTAGGTAGAGGGCACAGCATTATACAGAGGCCTAAGATGTGAACCAGCTTAACACGTTTGGGGAACCACAATGTCCACGGGGAAGTAACCAGGAAACAAAATCCCTAGTGAACTTCAGAGACTCATTTATGACAAGCTTGGGAGTGGTAAACACAGAGGGCTCATATTCAGGAGACCTGGGAGGGAATGACAGCTCCATTTCTGGGCAGTGTGTTATTTAACCTCCCTAAGCCTCTATTTCCTCATCTCTAAAACTGGAATGACACCCATTTCACAGTTTAACAGCAAAGATTTTAAGAAGATAACATGTGAAAAAGCTTGTAAACTGTGACGTTCTATGCAAATGTCTTTCTCCCTCCTGGCTCCTCTCCCTCTGTAATGGAAGGTAGGTTCAGAACAGGGACTCAGGAAGCAACTATAGAATAAAGGACATTCCAGGGGCCTGGGAAAACCTTGCAGGCAGCCTTTGGTCCAGAAGTAATTCTTTCTAGCCTGAAGTCTGGGAGGTTTATGAGACCCAGCCTAACCCAGCAGTACAGAGAAAACGGTTTTGCCAAAGGCATTAGTCAAGCATTTTTCCACTAGAGGAAAGTTGCACCTTTGACCTCCAGCATTTTATGGGTTTTATGAAATATGATAAGAACAGAAATGACTAAAACAAAGAAATACCAGGCTCTATAGCATAAAAACTGAACTTTGAGAAAATACAGAGGACCTTCAGAATTTGTATATCCATTCTAATCCAATGAACTGATGTAGGATGCAGGGTTGTCCTGGGACGTGGACTGGGGTGAGAGCAAGGCTGATCAGCAGACGAAGACATGGCTTGCGATTAAAAAAAAAAAAAAATGCCAAGCCCAACACAAGAGCCACTTCCCCAGCCACCACTGGGTTTCAGTACACGGAAAGATCTGGAGTCTTTTGCAAGTTGTGCAACACTAGCCGGAAGAAAAACTCAATCTGTCACGTTTTGAGGATCTCTCTCTGCCCCTAAGCTCCACTCTAGACACTAAAGATACAGCAATAAATAAGACAGGAAATATCACTGCTTTCTTGGAGCTTACATTCTAGGGCCCAGTTGGCTGGGGTTCAGGAGTGCAGATGAACAAGACAATTTCAGATAAATGCTAAATGACACATAGGAGCTGCTCAGCAGTATTTGTCAACTGGAGGGATAGATTAATGAGGCTAGGATTCTCTCAAAAGACCACCTTTGCGCAGCAAGGCAGTAACACCACCTGTCTTCACTGGCAATGCCATTCAAAGCAGTTCTTCAAATCCATCCAGTCATTCAGCAAACTGTTCTTATGTATGTAGTAATCTAGTTCTTATGTATCTAGTCCATGCCAGGCACTACGCCAGGGCACTGGGGATATACAGACAGAACATATCCCAGGCATTCAGTAACCCTTTTATTGAAAAAATCAGCTTCTGTTTCTTCTATCTTCTACTAACTTTGCCCTCTTTCAGATTCAGCCTGCAGGCCCCTCCTTCCAGGAGGGACATGAAAGGTTCAGTGCCAAAAGGCTTGCCGAGCCTGGATGCTACAGGCTTCCCTAATAGGAGAAGTGGGAGGTGACATCTGCACAAGGCAGGCGGCTCCTGGCTGGAGTCTTCCATCACACTCAGGATCTCATGTTGAACTAGCAGTGACAATGAAAGTTACAGATCAGCCAAGGCAGTGACCAATTCTCTCTCGAGCACGAGCACACATGTTATTTAATTTGTAAATGAGTGACCCCACCCCAGAATGTTCTGGATACCTAAGATGTCTAGAAAGCTAGAATGTTCTAGAAATCTAGAAGTTTGCCTTCTGTAAAGAGGAGTGGAAAATCATCACAGAAGAAGTCTTACTGGCTGCTCTTCCCACAGAGCAGAGCAGAGTCCTGTGACCACAGCATAGGTCCCCTTACCGCAGGTCTCCCTCTGGGCCCACAAACATGCAGAGGCACACAAATAATTAAAATGGCTGTGGGCGCCTTAGTATTAATATTTGAGATATATGAGGAAACAAATTCAGCCAGTTCTGTAGTGTCTTTTCTTCTCTAAATCCCAGGATGCCTTTGGGAAAAGCTTAATCTTTCTTGCCCTATATAGAGCTCTCTTCCAGGTGTCTGTTAATCCTCTTTTTTATTTTACTTTTTTAAGTGAAGAGAGTTTATGGAGCTGACAAAATCATTTAATTTGTGATTTCAAAATTGCAACCAGAGGAGGTTGAATTTGTGAGTTGTTTAAAAGTTTGGTGGAAAACAGCCCAGACGAGGAGCCAGAAAGGCTGAGGAGGAAATACAGGTGCTGACAATGAAAAATAATCTACCCCCAGAGGCTGAGTAGAGAGCAAATGAAAAACACAACACAGAACAAGAAAGAGCACATGTGTCCACCTGAAAATTGTTGTCAATCTCTTTTCTCCCCCTAGAAGATGATTTAATATGCAAGAACAAATGTGTGTGTCAGTCGGGGTTGCCTTCTGGAAGAAGTCGATGCATAAATCCAAGACATAAATAAACAAGCCACCATCTTAGACAATGTTCTTGAAAAACTGACAAGGCAAATCTGCTTTAAGTTGATAGGCTGAGGCTGGAAAAGTGACCCTGGATTCTGTTTGCTTTCCCCTGACTTGATAAAGGTCTATAATTGCTATCCTCCTTAACTTTCAGCCCTCCCCTCCCTCCACCCATACACAGGCACCCTCCCCAGAGATTAACATGACCACCTTTGTATATACTGACATACCATGTCGAGGTATCTCACTGGCCTCCTTGGCGCAGTGTTAGTTATGGATCCTAAGAGGCAGCAGGGTGGTTTTTCTAGATGGCTTTGGTTTGATTTCTGACTACTCCCTCACTTTAAGTTGTTTTTTATTTGATTTACATGTATCATCATAGGTCATGAGTGAGAACTGGAACATGACTAACGTAAATTTTATATTCTGTAACAATATTAGCACAGACTTTGATAACTCTGTGGGTTGATTTTTATTTTGCTTTGTTTTAGCTATGGAGTAAACCTGACTACGACTTCAGCTTTTCTTCAAGATGGAAAATTCTATCATGAAGCCTATTCAGTACTCTGAATAGGAACGTTGGCCCTACTTTGGATACTTGGTGAGGCTGATGTGTTCCTGGGTAGATGAGGGGGAGGGCGGTCCCTGAACGCAACCATTCCTCCAGATCAGTAGCTCTGTATCAGGCCTTAAGTGACAGAATAAACTCAGTCGTAGAAGGCTTGCTCTGAAAAATGCAACTGAATATTGTCCTAAAGAGTGAATCCTGGACAGGACAAAACAGACAACAAGGTGAGGGCTACCTTATCTGCAGTACCTCGTGCCTGGCATGAAAACGTTCCATAAATAATTTTCTGAATAACTCAATGTACCCTTATCCTCATTGGTATATTCATCAAGCATCTGACAAAACACCAAAAACTGAAATCACCACTTTATTCATATTTCTCAACTTCCCTCACTAATGGATATTTTGCCAGCATCCCCAAAGGACGGCAGAATGAACTGACTGGACCCTTTTGTGCCCAACCTCTTCCTCATTTTTGAAAGCTGAAGAATCTCTCACCTGTAAGACCTGAACTGGCCTTAGCTAGGTCTTTTTCTGTTCCACAGCCCATCACCACATCTCTACTTTATGCAGAAGAGCAGTGACATGTCTAAAGGCCAGAAAAACAAAGGTCTGGAAAATTAACAAATAACCTAACCAACCCCTGAATAATAAAATGTCCAAGGCAACGTTAAGGGTCAAGGGGGAGGGTGATTTTTTGTTGGCTTGTGCTTCACTATGTGTATGCGGTTTCGGGGTTTTTTTTTTCCAGAATGCCCTGTTTGGAATGTGGGTGCTATACTTTTATCCTACCAAGAGAAGAAGCTTTTGCACTTGAAAATATTTTTTTACTTGATAGAAGCAATAAATAGGAGAAAACTATTAACAGCTTATGTTCGCTTATGGCCTTCCTAACCCCCTACTCAACTTGTTTCTTTGCAGCTATTAAGTGTATTTTGCTTGAGTGTCACCATAATGGTGAGCACACACTCTGCCCCTCCACAGCCACCTTGAGGCCAGACTTGATACTCCATTGAATTAAAAAAGAAAAAGAAGGAGAAAGGGAGGGAGGAAGGAAGGAAGGGAGGAACGAACGAACGAAGGTGATAAATTCACATTTCCAAAGCATTAATGGTTAGTTTAGATTTTCTGAAGAATGTCCCAAGAAGACAGAGGTGTTCTACAGCACAGGAAAACTTCATCCAGAAACACCAACCACCAGGTCTTCCTTTCTATGTACCATTTGTTCTAAAGAATACACAGATAGGGCCCACGCAGACTAACTGAATTTGGATCTCTGCGACTGAAACCCAGGTTTACTAGTTTTAAAAACTCCCCAGGTTATTCCAATGTGTAGTCAAACTGAAGACCACTCTAGCCTCCCTCACATCTCACCCTCTCTCTCAAAAATTATATCCTCATCCCCTTTACCTCACCCCACAAACAAAGATTCCTCATTAAGATCTATCCTCAGAAGGCTATAAAGTCAGTGGAAAAGCAGTTTTCCCGATGACAAATAGTATCCTTCTGGTCATATGCAGAACCAGCATCTTTTAGAATGGGCAAGGCATGTCCCCTTTCATTGGATCCAGGAGGCAGAACCTGTACATACAGCAAGGACGTTGGTGTAGTATTTTACAAACAACATCCCTGGACTAGCCTGGAAAAATGCGCTCATTTATTCTCAGGCAGAAGGACTTGCACTCGAGCCCTGCTAGTAGGTGGGTATATATCTTCTTTGCAAATAATCCAGGAGAAGAGGTTTTACATTCCTTCAGCAAACTATGACAGTGTTAAACAAAAATATCTGCAAAGTATCAGTTTAACTGGTCTGAGGAGAAAGAAGCCATCAGATCAGATTCCTTTTCTGCAACCCCCTTCTCTGTTACCTTTCTCCTGAATTAACTGCCTTTTCCACGCTTAGAAAAGGCAATGAGCTACAGCAGAAAGGACAGGAGGCCAGTCAGAGTCGGGGATTGTGAGACTGCGAGAACGGAATTCTACTCAAGCTGGTTCAGGGCTCTCAACTCTTACACAGCAGAATCACCTGGAGGGCTCTGAAAACATGTCTGGTGACTTTCACTCAGTGGGTACGGGAGGGGAGATGCCTGCATTCACAGTTCTCAGCAGCCTCTGGTCTCTCCTCCTCTCTGCATGTGCTTCATTCCTGCCTCACAGAGCTAATCCCTTTGCTGGTTCCAACACTAGGATGCCAGAGGGCCTGTGCTTTGGGTTTGCCAGGACACCAATGCTGGCCCTCTACTCTGCAGAACCTTCCAGAATGTCTTTCAAAACTGTCTCTCAGTTCCAATTATACAGCAAATACACCTGCTCACTGCACAACTAATACATTGGTTCTTCTTTGATCTTTGTTCAAAGGTTGGTCCCACCACTTCTAGATGTGTGACCTTAACCATGAGATTTAGAACAGGGAAACAAATTTCCACTTCACCAGGCTGTTGTGAGGATTAAATGCAAATTCATACATTGCAACTATCACACTGCCTGGCACCTACGTTAGTCTCCATCTCCCTCCAAATGCAGCGGTCAGGCTAGGAGCCCGATTTGCTGTTTCTCTCTCACACTGACACCCGCGTCACCCCCACCTATACAGTCCTTCCAAAGACACCCACGATGTGGTCTAATGAGTCTTGTTGCTTCTCCCTTTCCTCACCGTTGTCAATAGCCATTTTCATAATTCATTAGTGCAGAGACTGGAAGGAAAGTTCTGAAACTCAGTACAGTTTGGTTTACTTTTGTTAGAAGTCTTTGGTTGAGAAGAAAATTAAAACTAAAATCTAAAATCAAATTTTTGTTTCAAGTGTCTGTGGGCTGACCCCATCTACACTGTCTTAGCTTGGGTTACTACAACAAATCACCTCCGAACGGGTGGCTTTAACAACAAGCACTTATTTCTTACACTTCTGGAGGCCGAAAGTTGAAGATTAAGGTGCCAGCAGACCCAGTATTGGGTGAGAACACACCTCCTGGTGCGCAGCTGGCTGCTGTCTTGCTGTGCCCTTCCCAGGCAGAGAACAGAGAGCACACACTCTCCTGTCTCTTCTTGCAAAGGCACTAATACCATTCATGATGGCTCCACCCTCGTGACCTAATTGCCTCCCAAAGGCCACTCCTCCTCTGAATAAAATCACACTGACGGGTTAAGATTTCAGCATCTGAATTCTGGGGGGACAAATATTCAGTCCGTAATAGCGCCATCCATCACCCCTGTGGCCTTGAAAAACAGAGACTTTGCATGTATTCTGTTTTCATTTTTACTTGTTTTAAATTTTGTAAGTCTTCTGAATGTGTATAAGATTAAACATGGGTAAGAAGTCTAAAATTATTTTTCCTCTCCTTTCCCTCTATCTCCTGACATGTTTCCTGTTTCTCTGTTGGTTAAAAGTAGCATCTTCCCTTAGTTTTTAATAGCTCCATAAACTCTCAGTCCTCCCCAGCCTTACTTTAAGTTATTATGTCTTGTTGCTTTCTGCTTTTGGTCAGTGAAGAGACTCTTCAGCTTGTCAAGATATGCCTCTATAGGATGGAAACTGGGGAGAAAATTCTGACAAGCAGAGTTTTTATTTGATAAGCTTTCTCATGTGAAGTCAAGTCCTCTCTTTGCCTTACCAGGACAGGTGGTAGAGAAGCTCTTTAGATCTTTTTTCTTCTTGGAAACCTTGCACATCTGGAGCAAAAGCCCCCTTTCTTATCTTTTGCCATACTGTTCAAAGCTTTTAAGAAAAAAAAAAAGCAAAGAGAAAATCAGATTTCATCCAGAGATGGCTCCTTTTGGAAGCCCTAGACTGCACAGAGACATTTAGGAGGCAGAGGTCACTTTCTTTTGAAGTCAGACAGCTGTCTCTTTATCATACTGACAATTTCTGGCTGGGAAGAACATCTGAAAAACATTTCCCAACATGAAAGTTGAGGCAGCCCTTTACCCTGCCATTTCCCGCTCTGGTCTCTACGGGAGTTCCTCCAAACAAACCTCGTGTTACAAGAGTGGCAGGCCTGCTCCTGCCATCCCATTCTGCCTCGCAGCCTTTTGAAGGTCCCCTCTTATCCTCCTCTCTCTCTCAACCCCCCTGCTATAGGTGCTTTGAATTTTATACTTTAGAGATAAGAGAAAAGTCTAACGTCTCAATGACAACATTCAATGGCATTTTGACCCCTGCAGAAATGAATAAATCATCAGATCCACTTTGAAACTGGAAACTGAGGGCTACCGTAGACCACAGAACTTTGGGGACCTCACTTGGAACCCTCAGTGAGGTTCTGAGTGATGCTTTAGGAAGGCATTTTATGCAGACATGCCATGATCCTGCCTATGACCTTGAAAGGACAGAGGGACCCCATTTCCACCAGTCAGAAGGCCCAGGGATGGGAAGAAAAAGGAAAATAGCTTATGGAATCAGTAATTTTTAAATAGTAATAATAACAATCAATTTTATTGAACATTTACTCCATACCAGGTACTATACTAAATGCTTTTATAAGCATTATCTCATTCAATCCTACAGTTTCTTCACTTACAGATGAGGAAACAGAAATAAGCACAGTAAACCAGAAGTCGATATGTATTTGCATTACTTGCTGTAGCCGTAAACTGGAAACAACCTGACTGTCCACTAATAAATACTTAAATATGCTTTTTATTAAAGAACGAATTTATACTGTAATATTAATTCAAAAAAAAACAACCTTTTTTAAGCCAGATAGAAAGAAGAGAGAGAAGGTTCAAAAGAAATTTGGATATGATTAAAATTGAACACACAGTAGGAGCTAGGAAGCCCAGTGCCTCTCAGAGAAAACTCACCCAATTCCAGACCAGTTTCTCGGTCCTTAAGAAGCTTCCTGTGTATGTTTTACTGGACTGTCAAGCATAGCACCCTCTTGGGATGCAGATGGAAGATCTAGTAAAGTGACTAGATAGGGTGACAATAATTTATCATCCAATCAGAACTCTTTTAAGAGTGAATGGGGTGCTGTCAATAAGTTCCCCGGGCACCAGGCATAACCCAGGAGTATCCTGAGCTGACCAGGATGCGTGGTCTCGTGCACAGGAGACACTCCAGAGGACAAGCCGCAGACAGTCCCCACACACAGCAGTGATTCTGCCCTCCCCTGGCTCCAGGGCTCCATCCTGATCTAACATCCTGCTACATCCTCTATGTTTTCAAGTGTCATGTCTCTTTCCTTCTCGTCCCCTGACTGACTTCAGGTACTTCTGCCCCAACAGACTCCCTGGGGTTAACAGCTTCTACTCCTGTCTCCAAGGGGATGAGATCATCCTCCACCTAAGACAACAGAACCGCAGACACTGTCTCACTCGCATCCTCTGTGAATTGCTACATGACCACTGCCATCTGTGCAGACTCACAACAAAGCAGATGCCTGGACTCCATGAGGAGAAGGTGTCCGGCTCACAATCTCCTCAGCTTTGCTCAAGAAGACCAGAGAGTCCTAAGCTCCAGGGGACTGAAGAGAAGACAAAAAAAAAAAAAAAAAAAGAAAAAGAAAAGAAAAAGAAAGGCTGAGGAAAACCAAAAAGTAAAGCAAACTCTATTCCACTCAAACTGTCTCGATCATTTGTTAGGAACAAAGCACAGAGCCCTGACCCTAAAATAAATCAAATCCTCAATCCAGCCTCTTCAAAATGAAACAGACTGCATATGGGAGATTCATCCTCTCCTCTCCTTGCTCACCCACCACCACCCCATTCACATCAGCCACCAGAAGCCTTTTACACCACATAAAATACAGCCCAGGAGAGGCCAGGCCCATCACTTCATGAACATGTATTTGTATCCATTTTATAGCGGTCTAAGGAATCCTGTTTCCTTGGAGTAGAGAATGTCACTTTAAAATGCTGTGCAAATGATATATTAAATCCTCCTCCCTTATCTTTTCATTGGGCATTTCTTCTGCTTTGAGTTGCGTAGGTCAGTTGAAACAAATGCTAAATGTTCTGTCCCAAGCAGCAAGATATCACAGAAGGAAAGGGTCAAGTGTAAGGAAAGTCACACTGTGGAGGGGACAGAGCCAGTAAGTGGACAGGCAGAGTGACCAGTGCTTTCCTTTCTCACATACCAACGCCTGTGCTTTATGAACAACCATTCACACAAATGGCTGACTGCCTTTGGTACCTTTGGTCTTTGGTGCACAGGAAGATTCACAGAGACATCTACAGGTCGTAGTTGGAACTGGATTAAAACGAAGAATGGTACGTACTAACCTGTCAATACTCTAATTCGGATGATTTCATCAAACACGAAGGTCAATTTATTGGGAGTTAATTGGACTAAATTAACTAGGAAACAATTTGTTATTTATCAGTATGCAAATTATTCAGTGTGGGTGGGAAAGAAACTGACATTTGTTGAGAATTTACCCCATGACAAGCCCTGCCCTGATTAACTCCACACTCAGATGCCATTTGATTTCAGAACAAGCCTCGGAGGTAAGCAGTATTAAATCCATTTCACAGGCAACCACGGCCTATAGGTGTTAAGTATCTCATGCAAGGCCCCACAGGGAGGAAGCCCAGTGGAAGAGGCAGGTTACACAAGGTTATACCCTCTCTCCATTCTCCCACTACAGCCAGAAGCTTTCCCACTTATGAACTGACTACACCCAGGGCTCCCAACAATCATGTACATATTATGTGGCTGTAAATTACTCACTCTTCTTATCAGATAGGTTAAAAAAAAGAAAACTGGCAGTTTTAGACAAATAGACGAACATCTTTGTGAACTCTCAACTGCTGAGTAATGAGAACAATAATTAAGGTCTAATCTCCTTAGTCCAAAGCAAACGTACAGAATCCCTTTGTTTAATGCTCCACCTTTCCAGATAAAGGTGCATGGTGAGTTCTCTGTCTTCTACCCCCCTTCCCAGCGCCTCTCCAAGACTGCATGTGGACACACGAACACACATGGGATTGGGTTGTTGTCCCTAAACTTTGCAACTGCGTGGTAGGTAGTCAGGGACCTCAAGCATGACGCCCGCTAGCTCCCTGGTCTGCAGGTCCTCATCACTGGTCCATCCAGTCGCTGTTGTCTGGCTAAGGTCTGCTGCTGCTGCTACTCACAGCTTGTCCTCTGGTTTCTCTTTAGGCTTGGCTAGACCCAGTGGTGCCTCGTCGCTACCTAGCAGCCTCACCTCCACTCTTGCTGGGGGTCTTGCTGGAGATCCTGAGGTCTTCCTGCAGATCTCATTTGGGCTCCAGGTCAGTGTTGCCCTGAGCCTCCTCCAGGCATACACACCGACATACACAGACACAGATGTTCCAGGCGCCTCACTTAGCCCCCTGGCAAGCTTGCCGGCCAGTGCCCTGAGCACTGTCAGTGTTCCTCCCAGATACACAGACACCCTTGGATACCTTCAGGGTATTGTGGAACCTGGGTGAGACCTGAATTCAGACCCTCTCTTTATGCCCACCTGAGCTGTGCCTCCATTTTTACTCTGATGTGGCTGCTCCCTCCTCCAACATCAGCATAAATTATTCAATCAATTCTTAAGACTTCTGCATCCACACAGGTTTATGCAGCAGCTCAGCCAGGCCCGGCATAGGTGGGACTTAACATTTTTATATAAGACAAAAACAAACATCAAGACATAGCACTTAAAAGGTGTGTGTGCAGAATGAGTAGGAACGGGGAGAGACCTCAAAGACAGCACTCTCTGGGTTGAAAGATGACTGCAAGAGGAGACAGGAAGAAGTCCATTGGATGATAGAGGGGAAAAAGTGGCTGGAGGGAGGGCAAGGCATGCATTGTTTACACTTACGAATTAGAGTGGCTTTTCCTTCTCAATTAAATTTATATCCTTTAGTTAGTGCCCCCCAAAATAAATAAATCAATAACTTCTAGGAGCACTAAGAGAGTCTGGTCATTCAGGGCCAGCTGTGCCAATACAGAAACAGCCCTGCTCTCCGGCCGGCTGCACCTCCCACCACAGCCTCCTCCACTTTCCTCACCAGGATCTCCACTCCCGCTCCATCCACTCTCAGGGCCCGCAGAGAAGCAGTCAGTGCCCCCACCTAGCCCAGCCCCACCCTCACTCCCCCACAGCTTCAACACTGCAGGTTGTGTTCTGTGCCTGGCAGATCTCAAATAGAGCTTTGATTGTCCTTTGATTGTCCTATTTAAGCAGCCAGATGTCTAATTTCAAATATTTAAACCTTCTTTTGAGAAACACATTGCAAAAGCACCAGATGTGTAAATGTCCAGTATTAGAAAACGTCTCTTTTCTCAAAATGTAACTTCAAGTTTTATTAAAGTAACCAAATTTTCCTCAGTACTTCTAAATCTCTAACTCCCTTTGTTTACAGATCCCAATAAAATAGTTCAGGATTTTGTGGAAAGGTCAGAAAGCCCCCTCCCAGGGGCTCAAGGTCCAGTGTCAACTCTCACTTGAAGTGTCTGTTCCCACTAAATTCTCGGTGTTACCAGCTCAACATCTCACTGTTTGTGACCAGCTCAGCCGCATTGCTTCACTCCCGCAAAGCACTGCTCACATAGGACTATTGAAAATGCCAGGTTTTACTAGTCTTTTTATTCATTTATTCATTTAACAAACATTTATTAAGCACCTACTATAGACTATGTCCTGTTTGGGCCCTGAGGATTCAGCAGCAAACAAAAAAGATAAAAATCTCTGCCCTCGTGGAGCTTACATTCCAGGGGAAACACTCAGACAACAGATACAATAAATAAGACACTGTAGAGTGTGTCTGGTAATATAAATGCACAGAGATAAATAAAGCAAAATAAGGTGAAGCAGAGTGCGGGAGGGAAAGCTGATTTTTTTTAAATAGAAGACTTTACACTGAGCAAAATCTCAAAGGAGGTGCTAGAGAGAGCCAAGCCCATGTCTAGGGGAAGGGCGTCCCAGGCGGAGGGAGCAGCAAGTGCACAGCCCCTGATGGAGGATCAGCAGGAAGCTGGTGTGGCTGTGGTGGGAATGAAGGCAGGGAGAGCCAAAATGTGATCACAGGGGTTGGGAGCTGACTGTGCAGGCCAATAGGTCAGTATGATGACATTAGCTTTTACTCAGAGTGAATTGGGAATCCACTGCAGGGTTTGGATAAGAGGAGTGATTCTGACTTGCATTTTAGAAGGACCCTCTGGCTCCTGGATTGGAAAGAGATTGAAAGAGGCAAAGGTGAAAGCTGGATGATGAATTTGGAAGCTATTACAATTGCTCAGGTTAGAGCTGGTGGCTGGAATCACTGTCCCAGCAGGGTGATGGTGAGGTTATGGGTGTATATTGAAGGTCTGCCAACAGGGTTTGCTGATGTATTGAATGTAGATGTAAAAGAATGAGAGGAAGCAAGGATGAAACCACAAGGATGCGGTTGTCATTTATGGAGATGGAGGAGGAGAGTGGTAATAACAACCCAGTTTAGGAAAGAATGTCAAGTCAATGTCAGGCAGGGGAATTTCCCCCTGGCTGTGTCCCTCCAGAGTCCCAGCTTCTGGCCTCATTGCTGGGCTCCTCTATTTCCAGATTCTCTTTCTTCTTTCCTCTTCCAGGGGGTTCCAACTGCCTACATTGAGCTGCCTGACTAGAAACTCCAAGGTTCCTATTTTTTATTAGGTGCGAATGAACAATTTAGTTCTTTCCATGTGATGAAAAAACTGGAAAAAAAAAAAAACCCAAGCTCTCAAACTGATTACAAGAAATGTCAGTTTTATCCCAAGCTTGCTGCAAATGAAGTCAAAGAATTTTCTCTTGAGAGAAACACTTAAGAAAAAGAAGAAAAAGAAAAAGAGGAAGAGGAGAATACAAAAGAGGAGGAGGAGGAGGGGGAGGGAGGGGGAGGAAGAGGAAGAAGAAGAAGGAGAAAGAGAAGGAGAAGAAGTTGTTGAAGTTGTTACAAGAAAGAAGACAAAGAGGAAGATGAATGAACAAAAGTCTTGTTGAAGACTGTCAGCTCAACACTCTGGGTCAGCAGGCGGGTGGCTAGCCAACTTTCCAGATGAGGCCCTCATCTCAGCAATGTCAGTCCAGCCTTTGATTAGGATGCTAATTACTTTCCATTAGAGGCCTAGTACCTTTCTTTCTGCTATTATGTTATGCTCTAAAGGAAAGGTTTTCACTGACATCATGCTATGGTATCATGTCTGTACATGTACTGTAATTGGCATCACTGCCCTCCAACCTGCTTTTCTATGCACAGAGCCCCACTGGCTGTGGGCTCTAGAATAGGAGTTTGGTCAAGGAAGCAGTGAAAGTACCAATAGCTCAGAGAACCAATCTTGACAGCATCATTTTATTCAAACTTTCTGTTAAAAGAGAATTCTAACATACATGAAAAGCAGGCAGACCAGTACAATGAACTACACACCCATCACCTGGCTTCAGCAATTATCAACTCAGGCGATGGTATTCATCCATATCCCCACCCACTTCTCTCCCCTTGTATTATTTTGAAACAAATCCTAGACATCATATTATTTAATCTGTAAAATTTTCACTAAACTATAAGGTTAATTTTTTACACATACCATTGCCACAATTTAAAAATTAACAATAGTTCCTGGAGGGGAAAAGTGTTAAGAGAGGATTCTGGATAGACAAGATGACTGTATTAGGGTCCAATGATGGGAGGAAAGGTGGTGGGGTAGAGAGAGAAACACTGAGAAAGAGAAGGAGTGAGAGAGAGAGACAGAGATCAGAGGTCAAAAGACGAGGATGAGGAAGCAGACTGGTGGTTGTACCAGCTGGATACTGAGAGGTAGGGACTGAGCTGGAAAGGGACTCAAGGGAATTTTTCAGGATGATGGAAATATCCTGTCTTGATTGTGGCGATGGTCACTCGGGTATACTCATTTGTCAGAGCGCATCAAGTTGGAGCATGTCAATTATTTATGTCAATCAATAAATCTGAAAAAAATGTTTTAAAAATTAAGGAAGAAAAAATAGGTCAGGAAGTTTTGAGTAGGTGAGGCGGCCAGAACTCTGGCCAAGAAGTGTGCTGAGGTGCCCAGAGTGCCACCTCTCCAGGAGCTGGCTGTGAGGGCTCCTGACCGCAATCAAAGGCAAAGGAGAAATCCAGAACACTGCTCCTCCACCCTTCCCAGTATCATATAATCGTATGTCAGAGCTGGATCACTTTCCTCAAGTATATTCCATGGAACACCGATTTCATGAGTAAGTGAATAAAAAGAATCTCAAATTAAAAAAAAAAAAAAACAGTTCCTTAGTATCATTAAATTTCCAGTAAGAATTCAAATTTTCAACTGCCTCATGAATATCATAGTTTCATTTTAGAGTGAGTTTGAATTGGGATCCAAATAGGGTCTACATGTTGTGATTGATTGGTAAGTCTTTAAGTGTTTTTTTATAGGTTCCTCTCTCTCTCCTTGCCTCTCCTCTCCTCTCCTCTCCCCTCTCTCCCTCCCTCTCTTTCTCACCTTCAAATTTGTTTCTTGGAGAAACAATTTGCAGTACTGTAGAATTTCCCACGGTCTGGATATTACCACCCCCTCTATGGTATAGTTTACCAAGTACTTCCTATTAATTAGTAGATAGATTAGACACTATTGGCTTGTTTTAAAATCACATTTGCAGCCTACTTTAGTATTGACTGTTTCCATTATGAAATCTTACTATTTCTCACAAGTGTAGAATTTCCTCATGCTTTTCAAGTCTTGTAACATTCTTTTAAGGTAAGAAATATTTGATAGTTTTATTCCAAAAGGACAAACCACCTTAAATCAAGTATTAAGAAAACATTACTATTTTAGAACAAAAAACTGATGAGAACTTTTGGCACAAAAGTTATATTCATAATGAGAATAAAAGCTGTCCCAAACCTGGTCTAGGGCAGAGCTTTTTTTTACGTGCTATAATTCACAGCCTCCTCTGGGATGTAATTGGCATTGCTGTTAAAATGCGTGAGCAATCTTCTGATAGACCTAAATAAGATTAAGGACTTCTGGGAAGCCAGGGTTACCCACCCAGCTGACTTGCTAGCCTAATAATCTTTAACCAGACATTATTTTTTCTTGTATTCAGTTTAACAATGATTAACCATTCACTTTTCTTAAAAAATCCCTAAGGGGAATCTTGAATCAGCACACTTAAAGGTCTCACACTTTGTGGTAGCTTGAAATAAAGTTTGGGCCCAGTCTTATAATTAATTCATTTATCCAAGAAGTTATTTTAACATCATTTAGGAAGAAACATCGTAATATATTTTTTACTACTTTGTGTGGCTAAGAATTTTCACTGAAAGATATTAAATGTATATATAAGAGTCCTTAAACTTATGGAAAATGGTTTCCTCAAAAGCTCTGAGCACTCTGATTTGACTAATGGAGAGAAATTTCTTCTTCAGATAACATAATTCAAACTCAGTTACTATCATGGAGTAAAAGATCTTCCTTCAGATTCTTTCTAATGAGCAAATTAGTGCCTTGGTCATGGGATCCAAGTGCCTTGAGAAAATATCTCTGGATAAGTGGAAGCTGGTTAAACATCATGATTTAATTGTTGTATCAAATGCATCATGCATAATCTATGGAAGCTAATGAATCTAATCGGTGAAGGCTGAATTGGTAAGAAGTAAACTTCACATCTGCATTTTTAAAATACATTAAGTCAGTGAGAAGTAAAATACATTAAGTCAGTGAGAGCACTTCAATAAAATTTTAAACTTGATTGTAGTAAAAATTAAATGAAAATATAATAAAAGGATAGGTTGTGTATATAAACATATATTCTAGAAAATTATTTTTTATAATGTCTATTTAATAATTTTGTTGACATTATCTGGAAATTATTTTAGTTTCCAAGGAAAACTATATTAGTGTACATATTACAATGGAGTTGAGCCCATACTCCCATGCCTTTCAGAACGCTGGACTGTGCCAAATGGCTCAAGATGGCTCAAAGTAGACCTGCAGACCTCAAGGTCTGAGCAGGGCCACGAGAGGTAGGTTGGGCCTCAGCTGATTCTCAAAGTTGACCACCTAGAATCTTCATACAGGATTTATGCTGATATGCAAAACATCTGGCCCCTTCTGGAAGCCAGCCTAGGTGCTCTATACTGGCTCGTCTGCTTTCATCACCTCTGCATCTACACCAAAAGAGAACAGGACCCTTGTATCAAGAAAACTGACACTAGAGGCAATGGGAAATAATAATAACTATTTCACAGAATTTTTAGAAGGATTAAAAGCAATGATGTATATAAAGAACTTAGCACAATGTTCAGTGGACACAGGAGGTACTTAATATTTATTATTTTAATGCATTAAATTATCAATAAATATATTAAAATAGAAAGGAACACACTAATTATTATTATTAGAGCCTTTTCTTTCTCAAAACTGAGAGATCCACAAGTGCTCAGGGTCAGGGATTATCAATGAAGAAAGCATGACTTCCTCTGAGACTTCATGCGTACGAAGAACACATAACCAAAATAACTGTGGTTGCACAGTGCTTTATAATCTACAAAATGCTCTAACATGCATTATTGCACTTGAACCTCAGCTCACCGACAACCACCCCAAGTGCTCTGTGGGACAGGAATCCCTGGGAACCTGGTGAAGATGGATGTGATGTCACAGCCACACTCCTAGGGGAGATCTGACCTCTGTGCATTCTGACTCTGGCCTCCTTCCACATCTCACAGTCACAAGATGTGGGTGTCCAAGAAAAGGGATTCCTAGGACACCAGACTTCCAGTGCCAAAACCAGCAAAGTTCCAAGATAAGTCGGTCACCCTAATTTCAAGAGAAATGGACACCTAACTCCATAGACCAAGAGTGTAAAAAGCATTAGCTGTCAGAGGCAAAGGAAACATGCTGCTTAGTACAGCGCTGCAGACCTCCAAGGTTACATGGTGTGAGAACTGGACACGTTGCTCTGTCTGGGAAGACAGCTTCTCAAAGCTCTCAGCTCTCCAAGAGAGCCGGGAACAGGTTACAAACATTTCTCACTATGGCCCCTATCAAGGGGTCAGTGCTGGTGCTAATCTCCCTCCATGGCGTAAAGGCACTCTTTCTGAGGCTTGGCAGGTGTGTCTCAGCATGAACTGGGTGATTACCCAGCTCAGGCTTCCCCTCACAGAAGCAGATATCTGCAGGAGGGCCAAGCAGCCCTGCTAGAGCTCCTTTAGAACAGCTGCGACAAGAAATTGTGTCACAATGCAAAGGAGGGGGCACAAACTCCAAATCTCTCCTTTTAGAGAAGTCTAAAAACTCCCACTTGACATAGAATTTTAAAACTTAATGCATTTAAAAAAAAAAAAAAAACAGTGACATCCTTTGCTTTCAATGCTTTCCCCGGCCCCCATTTTAGAGCCTATATATGGAGCTCATAGTACATTTCTCTGCAGCTTTTGGATCTGGTACATGTGAATTCAAGAAATTATCTCCAGAACAAATGCTGAATCATAAACCTGCACGAACTCAGAAAAGGCTATACCTAGGTGGGTCTCCTGCCACTCAACTTAGCAACATCTCAGTTCCCATCCAGAGAATCTGCTTCCCTCTTCCAACATAGAAGACCGTGTTCTCAAATTCTCCACAAGTTGGGGTGTGTGTGTGTACACGGGTGTGCACAGGTGCACTGGGGTGGGAGTGGAGGTTGAAATTCCTCTAAGCCTTTTTATAATTACTAGACGTGTTTCATAAAGAAGGTAAGGGAGGAATTTGGTTCACAGTTCGATTTTCACTGCTGAAAGGAATACACCAAAAAAGGGCATCAAAGAAAAATGCAGTTTTGTCATCATTGCAGCTACCAGGGGAGCAATTTCCACAAGATGCTAGAGACCGAAGAGCTATGAAACAAATCTGCAAGCCAAAGACCCAGGGAAACCATAAGGCTGTAGGGAATCTTCTATCTACCACATTATTTGACTATTCTAGAAAAAGTTACTCACGGGGAAGAGAATGAGCATATAAGCCTCTAAGAGACTTCAATGACATATTCCACTCACCACAGTGAAATCCTCTTACCATATAAAGAGGCAACCTCAGCTGAGGATCAATTACTCAGTGTGTCAGACATCTTCAGCATCTGCCCTCCACATGCACTTTCCACCCTCCCCAGCCTTCTCTGTCCCCTGAGAGGCTCACTTCTGCTCTTTGCATCATCCCAGCTCCTTTCCCCTCTGCCTTCTGGTTGGATTCAGGTGATAGGAGGCACATACAAGAGATGGATAGGAAATGTGAGGATGAGAGAAGGAAGCAGAGTGAGGTCAGAGGTCCTTCCTTGAATGAGAAAGGATTGCCAGTGGCTCCTTCCCTCTGGAGAAGTCCACAGCCTGCATGATGCTACAGCTGCAGCTGTCTCTCAGAGTTCTGGTAGCTCTTCCTTCCTCTGCCCCTATAAACCTATGGCTCGTGAAGACTCCTGGTTGTTGCTAGCCCTGGGGATATTCACCCTCCTTAGTTGGCTTCCCTTAAACCTGCCTATGTCCTTATATAGAGCCTCTTTGTTAAACTCCTCTAATAAGCTCCTTTGGGTGTGCCTCTGTTTCTTTTGAGATTTTGACAGATACCCTCAGCACATCAAAGATGGCGCTAGTCTGCATGGGGCAATGCACCAAAGTACAAAGGCCAACAGCAAGTGAGAGACAGCACAAAGGACTACCTTCCTCCTCCTTCCCACTTAGACCTATCAGCCAAGGAATGTATACATTGAAGGGAGAATTTGGTAAAAAGGGTCATAGGGAAACCTTCTGAGACCTTGTCCTAGGATCCTATGTTCCTGGCCTTAATGACCTCTGAATGAAATAATCCAGAGAGCTTTTCTGAGTACAGTTGAAAGGTCCTTGTGCAAATCATCATTTTGCTGACCTCTGAAAAAGCTGGTTAACCCTCTCTTTGTCTACCGTAAGAGTACATCTGGGTTTCTCTCACTGTCTTAAACAAAACTGATTGGGACAGCCAGACAAACTGAAAAGGCTTGAAACCATCTGGGGAAAATGGAGACTTTCACGGTCTGGGGAGATTCAGAGATGAACACAGAAGGTCATCGTGGCCAGGGGAAGACTGTTTTAAGAAATGAAATGTGAGTCTAGGAAGTGAGGCTGAAACAAAACATCAGCCCAAAGGAGAAAGGACAAAGAACATACAGTGTAGACTCCTGAGCACTAGAGCAGTATCTATCCAGGCAGGCACAGAGCAGGCAGCTAGCAAAGATCCTCATTAGAGGAAATTGGTGGGGTCCACATGTATATATATATGTATACACATACGTACACATACACATATACATACACACACAATTATTAAAGCTCATAACATATTATTCAAGACGTGCCCTCACAGTCTCTCCCCCAGCCTCCCAAAGAAGCCGTAAAATGTTTCCTTTGGACGATAATACCTATCACAAGGCCCAACAAGTGTCCAAGGTTTTAATAAGAATTAGATAATACTATGAAAGTTCTCTGAAAAATATAAAATGTGACACAAATACAGACAGCTGTCATTGTTTACTCAATGGAGTTGAAAATCAAGAAACCCATTTAAAATAAACCCAATAAAAGATAAAAGAGGCCCAATTCTCTCTTTTTTTTTTTTAAATAATAGAAACTGAGAAGAAGGTAGGTAGTATATTAACACGTCCAGGCAAAATGAATCCAAATGAACCGAAGTCTACCGGAGACCTGACAGATTTTAAACGATCACTTCATTCCCAGGAAAATTGTGAAATTTTTATTATCCTAATAATTGTGTTATGGTACAAAAAATTAAAGAAATCATCATATTCCAGCTTGCTTAATATTTCCACAGTGGAAATAAATGATAACACAGGTTTTACTGAGAATTTTCATTTGTTGAACACAGCAGAAAAGTTGGTGGCAGCTGAGCTCTGCCAAAGAGAAACCTATTTGGGTTAGACTGATATGAAAATTAAACTACTGTAGTGTATCAAAATGTGGTAAAGTGCTTTTAAATCTCAGCCTTAGTGATTTATTGAAAAGAAAGAAGTGACTTATTGGAAAGGAAGAAGTAAAGAAGAAGAGAGTAGCGAGAAGACTTAATATGAAAGATGGAAGAAATGATTGTGAAACCAGCCAATTCCTTCCCTCAGTTTTTGCTCCTGTGTTTTATTGCACTAAAAGGGAAAACACAAAAGCTGGGGTTTTTTTTTTTTTCCTCTTTTTTAGGCATAGGGGAAAAATGGATAAGAGAAAGAGTGATGGTAAGATAGAAATCAGAAGAGAGAGTTGTGAATAAAAAGAAACGAATTAGTAAAGAGGAGTAAAGAAAAGACAAAAGTCTGAGAATTTACCAAAAGGAGGGATAAAAGGAAGAAAACCAGCCAGGAAACAGAACTGGTTCCTCTGAGTAAAGTATTTTTGTCCCTCAAAATTGTAGAACAAGTGTCTTGGTAAAAGTTTAATTTTTTCTTTTTTCTTTTTCTAATGTGTTACGTTCATCGACTTGTTTCTTGTTCTAGAAGGCTACATACCATTATCCCCTCCTTCCTACTCTACCCTTCAATATTTTAACAGTATCTTTAGGCAAGAATTTCAAGATCCATATAACTTGAAGTTTGGAGCAACTGGGTTTATTTTTTCCACAACAAGAACATCAATTCTACGTGGTGAGACAAATCATCAAAAATTGACAGTGGCCCAAACCACTGGCGTCCAAGCCACCTGAAGATTTTAGAAATGGCTGACTTGTAGGCATCATCCCTAAAATTGGGATAAATATATCCGTAGGTTACAAAGCCTTTGAAAGAATGAGATGAGTTAATGTTTATAAAAGTACCAGCAGGGGCTAGGCTATAGCAAGAGCTCAAGAGTTGGATTTTGAATTTGATTCAGTTTAAAATCAGGATTTGTGCTTGAATTGTTTCAATAATTAAACCATCAAAAACTTAAATTTTCTTTAATTGGGGGAAATACTTATTTTTAATACCTTCTTATCTTATTGTTTAACACCTTTGAGATGTAAAATCCACAAAATAAAAGCTACTCCAGTAGAGGTGCTCAAAGAAGAAATGATGGGAACTTTCCCCTAATGAAAACCTGGTCCAAGATTTCCTCCTTTTTCAAAGGAAAATCTGCCCTTGTACTCATTTTCTGGCATCATGACCTTATAATCTTCTCTGTCAAGAAATGATCTCCAACCTTATGTTTTGTAACATTCATTTAAACAGCACAGGCATGATGGCATCTCTCCAACTTTCTCCCAGTTTTCCTTTGAGTGGATAGATAGCGCAGGTAGGTCCTTATACATCTAGCTGTCTTGCTAGAGAAGTACTGTAAAAATAAATTCATGACGGCAATTTCCTCAAAGGAAAGGGTCAAAAATGTGCCAAGTAATTTAATTTTAAAAGTGACTTTAAGACAGGAAATCAGGAGCTGGTTTGTGAGTAACTTAAGGAAGGCTGAGGACTGTGGTGAAGGCACAGATCCTGCACCACCCCAAACTTAGTGGGGCTGACCCCTGCAAGGGAAAGTTTGTAAGCCCTTTGTAGAACAGTATCTTACCTTCAGGCCTCTGACTGTCAGTCCTCTGCTCTGGTTAATATCATCAAGGGAATCCTTGCCTGACAGAATGTAATTTAGGATCTATTAAATATGATTACTTGGCCTTGAAAATGATGGATATTGGACAGAATTATAGAATCACTTTACAAAAGAAAGGTCTCTTTTACATCCTTTCTTGTGGAGCCGAAAATGAAGCCTGGGGAAATCCCTCAGTGGGGTTTGGCATTTATAGGTTAGGTTATGAAAAAGGGAATTGATATTCATATTAAAAACTGTAAAAATTGAGCAAGGTGAAGATAGTGAGCATGCAGACAGCTGTGACGTGTGTCTGAGGGGTGAGTGGCATGTTGCCCAACTGATTTACTTGCTTTAATTATATTAGTAATGTGAAAGTCGACATGATTCGAAACAAGCTCTTTGGGTTTTTCATTCAAATACTAGCCCCCAGTGACTACTTTTTATGGTCCTCCCAATTTCCAATTACTTAAATGTTCATAGCTGAAATATTTTAGAGTTCATTGCTGGGTTTGCTTTGGAGGTGGCCAATGCTTGAGTTTTAATTTAATTACATTTTGTTCTTGGTTATAAAAGTAATATATGGTCATTGAAAAAATTGCAAAACATAAAAAAACTGCAAAGAAGAAATTAAAATCACTAATAATTCTGCCACCCAGAGATTGCCATTAACATTTTGCTGTATACCTACTAGGCTTTTTCTTTATATATATTTATATGTCTTTATTATTTTTATTACTTAATTGGTATAATGGCATGTATACTGTTTTCTAAAAATGTTAACAATATTATACCATTACCATACTCCCATATTTTTTTAATGGAGGTACTGGGGATTGAACCCAGGACCCTGTGCATGCAAAGCATGGGCTCCACCACTGAGCTACACCCACCCTCATACTCCCATATTTTTAAGTGGTACTCTATGATGAGATACTTGGCAGTTATAAACTATTCATTGTTTGCATGTACCATTAAATTTAAAACTGGTAATTTTCAAAATATTCAGCCTCTTTTACCTGTGGTTGAATTGCAAATTTTTCCCATCATATAGTCTACATGACAGTATTTTTTCACCACTTCTTCTGTTTATCTTGCCATGACCAAAACAATGGAAGTAGCAGATAGAAGTGAAATTACCACCATTACCTTTCTGGTTGGCAGCGAATTAATTGTGTGTTAGGAATAAGATGGAAGCAGTATTAGAATTCTAACTTATCTCAAAAAATGAGGAAGCTGGAAGAGGGGAATGGGGAGTTATTGTTTAATGGGTACAGAGTTCCAGCTTTGCAAGATGAAAAGAGTTCTGGAGATGGATGGTGGCGATGGTTGCATAGCAATATGAATGTACTTAATACCACTGAACTGTACATTTAAAAATTGTTAAGATAATAAATTTTATGTTACGTGTATTTTACCACAAAAAAAAAAAAAGGATGGGGAGGACTGAGGAAGCAAACTGGAAAAAATCTCTACTACTTGTGTTGCAGAGGAGCACATGTGGAAAAAAGAAATAAGCTCCCTATATTTCATGTTTTTCTGATGTTATGATAGAAGAAACCATCACCACAGCAAACATTTATATGGTACTTTACAGTTTATAAGTGCTTTCGTACACATAATTTCATTGTCATAACAGTGAGATACTTGATTATCATCATTTTGCATATGAAAACTCTGAGACCAAGGTAAAATAACTGCCCAAGATGATATAGCTGGTAAAGAACAGAAGACGTCATTCCAGGGCCCCAGTTCCTTGCTCAGACTGTCTGCTCTGAAACTTACTACCAAGATGGCAGTGAGGCTCTCACACAGCAAAACTATCAAGTATTTTCACTTGACAATTCAAATATTTTGTATATAAACGGAAAAGGGGAAATATCTAAATTGCATTTAAAGAAAAGATTTAGCTTATGAAAACAACTTCTTTTTGTAACATTTTTATATATTTTAATAAAATATTAATTTTACCAATATTAATGACAACATTCCACTGAATTCTTATTTATTTTGTGCACTTTCAGATATTGAGTTAATTTTTAAAATTTGCCCTCTATACATATTTATAATCCTAAAGGGGGGAACATGTAATGTGACCAGTTATCAATGTGGCCAGGCAAGGTTTTAGAGAGGAAAACTGAGGAATTTGTAACAATTTACCAGTCAGTCTCTTCACTAACTCTCATCCTGCTAAAACACAAAGAGAAAAGTTACATATTTCCAAATTAACTATTAGCATAAATGTAGATTTTTTTAATGTAGATTTTCCCCTTGTTCCTCGAGTTTTCTTTGCCTATTTTTACATGCTGGATCTGATCAAAGATTAAAAAGTTGTTATTGGCTCTTATTTCTATTCAATATCATCTTGAGTTGTAATAGATGATTTCTCTGACTTTTCAATATCTCTTAGAGTTTTGCCTTTGGATGCTTTCCAAATAATTTAATCTGACAAGCAGATGTTTTTGGTAAACAGAAATCTGGCCTGTGAGATTTATTTTGCCTGTCAGCCCATTTATCTTCGGAATTATAGGCATCGTAGACATCATGAACATTTCTTGTTCTCATATATTGACTAAGCACATGCATTCAATATCCTTTATTACGGACCTGCTATGTGCTCAGCATTGTAGAAATAAATAAGATACAGTCCCATGGAACTTGCACCATATTGATAAATTGAGAAACTAACACATACACTAATTATTAGAATGAAAATGGAATAAGCTCAATACCAGAACTACGTCCACATATTCTGGGGGGTCACAGAAGTATTATTTTTGCCTCTGTGAGTAAGAAAAAACTTCACAGAGGAAGAACCATCTTAGTTGGGACTAAAGAGATGAAAGCATCATCATAACGAAAAGAATGGGTCATAACGAAAAGAATGGGAAAGTTTATGTACATATTATCACTTTGTCCCTTGCTTTACATTAGATATTTTTCTTCAGTTAATAGTCTGGAGCCACACAATATCAGATGCTCTGACTGTAACATTAAAAACACCTCTAGATTTCATAGCCAGTTCATCATTCTTTTTAAATTCACTAAACTGTCTATCATCTTCTACAGTGCCTGCCACTGAGTGGATTGATAACAATTCATTGTTGATCAATAAATATTAAGCTTAACTATTAACTTCTTGATTCATTTACCACTGCACTGGTAGTGTCAGAACGCCTAGCTCTAGGGGACGCCACTCACATGATACTATCTGTGGGGGCCCTGGGCAGTCATCTGCACATCTGTTTGATTTAAGGCATTAAGGCATTCCTTGTACACAATTCTATTTAAACTTTTCCATTTTCCTTTCCAATTGAACTATACTTACAGAAGAATTTCAAGAAAACAAAAGTTGCTGCCAGTTATTTATGCTGGCCACTTCTACAGTTAATTTGGTTACATAGAATTTTTAGAACACCAGTAATGACATTCTAAGATACTGTATCATCACCTGTCCTAAGCTTTTATTGGTATTGATGTAACATGGATCACTGGACAATGGACAATCTCCATTGTGTAGGATATTGGTGGTTTCTGGTCAATTTATATAATCAGGTTTATTTAGAAATCACTTTGAGATTCCTGATCAACTATGCTTAGCATTTTCTTTAAACCATTAATTGAATTTAGAAAAGGAATTTGATTTACCTCTAACTTCTTTTCTGATGGTATATTGAGTCATAAATAGTCTATTGTCCAGAATACTGAATGGCACCTACCTTGCTTGTTCTTTGCTAATAAATATTCAGGTTATTTTAAGCTATGGCTGGTTTGGGGGGGTCTTTTTTTTTTTTTAACATATTTGAAACAAATGGATAATAGACCAATACTTAGATGATCCTTCTGTACAACCTTACTTCATTTTACAAAGTTTTATTTTAGATCTCCTCTATACAATTAGATTCCTTTAACTTTGATGAGTCTGCCTGGCAAGGGCTTTAAACAATACCATTTTCTTTGATTTAGATTTTTATCCATCAGAGGCAATAGATTTTTTCAGAGAAAAAGAAATTTATGTGAATAGAGTGATTTGAACACTCAATATTCATTTATAAGAATGAGTTCTGTAAGACTTCCCAGGTCTAGGATTCTGTTTGTACAATGGCAGAGCAAAAACAACAGATTATAGTTATATGAATGTCATCTGTTTTTTGGTGGTGGTGTTGTTTGCTTGTTTTGGGGGGAGGTAACTAGGTTTATTTATTTACTTCATTTATTTTAAGGAGGTACTGGGGATTGAACCCAGGACCTCGTGCATACTAAAGCAAGCACTCTACCACTGAGCTTTCCCTCCCCTCTCACCGAATGTTATCTGTTTTATGTCAAGGAGAAAAACATCAAATTTATCCTGAATCAGATCAAATATAACAGTCCAAAGAATTTTGACAGAGATGAAAACTTAGTTACTTGAATTGGGAATTATAATTTTCCGTGTTCAAACATCATTGAAATATTTCACTATGTGGCACATCAGTATTGAGGTGTCTGCTCACAGCCACGTGCAATCACCCCACCGTAATGCCTCTGTGTGGGGTCCTTTGCACAGTGACCTGTCCCCTGCAGAAACAGGAGGTCAAGAAATCAGTGATTCTGCCATGAGTACAGACAGAGGAAAACAGAATTTTCTGTCAGCAAAACAGCTTCTTTCCAATTTTTAGAGGATAATTTCTCCAAGTTATTTAGAAACATATCAAGCCTTTGGTCAATATAAAATCAAATCTATCAGTGAATTATTTTTTAAGTCAGTAAAGGAGTGGATTTTTTCCTGCACCCAGGAAAATATGTCCATTTTCTTGTAATTTATATGTAGCTGCATGGAGTTGCCTAGAGTGTTTCATTAGCAACATATACAGTAATGTTTTAACACTACAGGGCCAATAACCTGCCTAATACAATCTTGCTCTCTTCCTAAGCAAATCTGGGGATGAACAATAAAAATAATAATTTCTAAAAAAAAAAATTTCTTGACATCAGAGTGATGACTAGCTCATAGCCATAGCCTCTTCCATACCTCTCAGCAAGTGCCAAATATCACTTCAGTAGGCTGTTCTTTTTTCTCTACTGTTGAATGGACTCAAACTAAATCTCTTCTCTAATAATAATAAAAGCTAACTCTTATTGAGCAATCAACATGTATTGTCCCAAACACTTGTGTATATTATCTCATTTAATCCTCAGTACAACTCTATGAAGCAAGTACTATTAAGAGTCCATTTCACAGATAAGTAAATTTACATTGAGGTGCAAAGTAGGTGAGTGACAGCTTGAGGTTACACAACCAATAAGTATTACAGAATGTATTAAAAGTCAGATTGTCTAAGCGATGACTGATATTCAGCAAGGGAAAATAATTCTAGTCTTATAAACAAAGAGAAAATTAGAGTTCTCCATCTGCCATATGCAGATCACAATAGAATTTTTCTTCAAAGATTATTTTAGAAAGCAGGAGATGCACCATAAAATTATACATGCTAAATTTAAGACAAAAAATTCCCCCAGGCAGTGACCTTTATTACTAAGATTTGATTTGGAAGCCAACTTTTATAGCTCAGTTAAAAACTGCTAAACCCAGGCATTTATATAATAGAAATGCTGACATGACCTTAATTCCAGAGGTGCAAAGGGTATAATTGAATTTAAGAACAATGTATCTCCTCCATTAAGTCATTAAATAGGTCATAATAATCTGACACATTTGGTAAGTACTACATGAAAGAGGTTAACAATGGTATGCAAATAAAATGAGCTTGCACTATTAGCTACTGTATTTTGGTTGTGCTTGCCAAATATTACATTAAAATACAATACAGTCATTTAGAAATCATTATGGCAATATATTTTAAATGTTCCTGAACATGATGCCAACAAAGAGAGAGGAAATGTTAGAATATACAGGATATTGCCAAGTGCCTATATGTAATTTAGATAAGTTATATTTACTGTTGTTAGGATTAAACATAATCAGAAATACATTCTTTTGACCCAAACTTCTGGAGTTGCCCCAGTGATGTAGCACATCTGGTTCAAGAGCATATATAAGGATGCCAACTAAATGCCAAAATCAGAACATTCCTCCATGCAGATGTGTACTTGGCAATGCTGAGGAAAAAAAAAAACAACCAGATGTTTGGCATCATGCAACGAAACACATAAAGCCAAGTGAAATCATGAGTTAAGCACAAATTCAGGAAATTTGATCAAAGTAGATATCCAGGTGGGCTCATTCTAGCTCAAACAAAACAAAGCCAAAACCCCTCCCTTCTTTTTCAAGGGCAGGGCTAGCAACCTGGATTTTCAATTTGTATTGTCAAAAACCTCCATTTAATCTGACCAATAATGAAATGTACTAATCATTTCATTGCAATAGAGAATCCAGTAACACAAAACATAATTCCAACAATTATTTTAACCAGATATTCTGCTTGTTCTATTTCCTTATGTAAATGCTAATATTGCAAGTAAGAGTTGAAAAATAAGAATATATCCAACAGATTTTCCAGGTTAACAGTTGGTCACAACGTTGCTAGTGATTAGGTTCTAGTCTCTTTGGAGAAAGAATTCAGAGACAAGACGTAAAGGTTAAGAAAGTAAAGCGGGGATTTGTTAAGGGCTAGATAGTGCACTCTCAAGGGGTCAGCAGGCAGGCTCAGGTGAAGCAGCTGCCCTGAGTTTCTTCGGCAAGTTGATTACACACAGTGTAAAATGAATGAGTGGAATATTCACTGGGGAGGGAAGGGTTTGGGGTCATATTCCCTGATTTTCATCCCAACTCCATCTTCCTGAAGGGAGAAGGGATTTTTGCCCTTATTTAGTCTGGATTGGAAGTGTCATGGCATCAGTGCATGATGGGTACTCCTAATCTGCAAGGCCAATTTTATTGAAATGAGGGAATAATGAGCAAGAGGTTACATTTGGATACTGGAGATACCTGCCTTTTGCCACCTTTCTTTGTCGGCCTCTAGGCCACTTGTCACCCCAAAATGTATGATCACTTATCAGCACAGAGGTTCCTGCTTTTCTTTGTCTGCCCAGGGACCCCGTTATTCACATGATGTAGGGTTTCCCTCATTTGGCCCGGGCCCCTCCTTTTTGCCCAATTCCTGCCATTTGGCCTGAGTACCCCTTTATCTGCTCTTATCTAGCTATCTGCCTGCTCTAACAATAATTGCAAATATTTTCAAATGCCTTACTTTAGGCTTATATACAGGCAGCAAGCCATAAATATGAATATGTGTATTTATGTAAGAGATACATAATACAGTTATGTAAAAATTGAAAACGTCAGAAATCACTGCTCTAGTGAAACAGAAAACAATCAAGGGTTTGGATTGTAAAGAACTGACACAATTAGTATGTGATGATTGCAAAAATGGCTCTGATTTTTCCGACTCCTTACAACGTGTCTATATAGCTCCTCCCATCACAATGTGACATTTATTTGTCCCACACTCCCACCCCTTAATTTAGGCTGTCCTGCAACTTGCTTTGGCCTCTAGAATGTGGTGGATGTGACAGAGTGCCAAATTTAGCTGAGGCCTTAAGAGGTGTTAGGCACACTCATTCCCTGTCTTGCTCTTCTTCCTTTGCCATGAGAACAACTCTGGCCTGGCCCACTGAAGAATGAGAGACCATATGAAAGAGAGCCAAACTGTCCCAGCTGGGGCCATCCTAGACCAGCCAGTCCCCAGCTGATGCACCAGCTGATCACAGATGCACAAGCAAGCCCAGGAACAGCTGAGCCTGACACAGACCAGCAGAACCCACCCAGCTGACTTGGAGGCTTATGAGAAATAATAAATAGTTGTTTTATGCCAATAAGTTTTGAGGTATTTTCTTACGCAGCAACAGATAACTGATATAATTAGTGTCAGACAATATTTTTATGGCAAAATAATGCAAATATGATAGCTATCTCCAAATATTAATGATCCTTGAATTTATATATATTTAATATTTTTTAATGCAGTCACAGATTTGGCTTATATGACAGGTAAGACAAATATGATTATCCTCATTTTAAAGACGAGAAAATTGAGACAGAAAAATTAAATCATACAGCCAGCTATTGAGGAAAGGAGTGAGGGTAAGAAAGATTAAAGAGTAGAATTCAGTTATTTTCTCTCTAAATCCACATCAATTTCTAATAATCCTTATGATCTTAACTGGCTTGTGACTTTGGTGTGAGGATTAACAATATCAGCAGTCTGAGTCCCCAGCTAATATGGCAAGTTCTATTTTCGCCATTAGGAAAACTAGGGTATCACAGACTCCAATAAACTCGATAAAGCAAAAAATGACAAGATCAAAAAAAAAAAAACTACACACAATTTAATATTAATTGCTGTTGTTGTTACAGCTGAATGCCTTAGGCTTCCACGGTGTTTACCCTTCATTGAGAAGAAGAGGGAGCAGGGGGAAAATTCACCTTTCTTACTTTGGTGTTAACCTGTGGACTACTTAATAAGCCAATTAAAGATTCAGAATGTACCCATCTTTACACTGAGATAACCACTGAGCAATCAATGATAATTAAAAAAATCAATTGGCCTTCTGTAGTAATTAAATTTGTCCACTTAGATATAATTGATATTGTTCGCAACTAATTATCCAAGTAAAGGCTCTGAGGGACTTTTAGAGACTAAAGGATTGAGCCAAAGATTCTTCCTAATTTGAAATTGGACTGAATGCCATGTTTTCTCAAACAGTGATTAAGTCTTCCCTAGAAACACAGTATTGAACAAACTCAAATACAGTCAGGAAATCAGTATTTCATCAGGAGCAATTTAGCATACTCCCCAGTACTCTCTGTGTGATCACTTAACCCCTGTGTTTCAGTGCCCTCACCCATAAAACCGAGATAATAACAGTATCTACCTCATGGAGTTGTTGTAAACATTAAATTATTAGCAGTAAAGCATTTAGAACAACAAGTACTGTGTTAGTATCATTATAACATTGTCTCATGGAACTTTTTTAAGGAGGAATGGCAAGATAATCACAAGTTGACTCCACTGTTTTATTCTCACTTGCTCCTAATTTCTGTAGGCACTTTACATTCGAGGGTTACCACTGCCCTTTCCCATGTTATGAGATTCAGTTGTTCTCTCTGGGATAAAAGACGGCTAAAACAGGGAAACGCGAAGTTCACATTTGCTGTGTGGCATATCCGTTTACAAGTTATTAAGCCAATCCTCCCTTCCCTCTCATAAGCAATTCATTTCTCAGCACCAGAGGGGAAGAAGAATAATAAAATAAAACTACAGGATGATCTTATCACCGATGCTTAGCATTTGTATATTCTCTTAAAAAGGTGGCAGAGCAATTTACTGCAGCCCCCAGGCAGCCTAAATGACATGTTAGCGAGTTATGTAGATATTATATTACCTATTTATTCTGATAGTCAATGCAAAAATGTCAGGGAGATCCTCACTTAAGTACACTAAATTACTAACTCCTGGGGCTGGAAAGTACACTGAGAAGCTATTAGCTGTTGAACCCAGCCCCCAGATAAGAATCTATGGCCCACATAGATGCAAACCCTTCCAAATTCTAGAGAAAGCTATTAAACTAGCTTCTATATTATGATCCTTACTCATCCAGGAAATTCTTTTCAAAGTATTCTGGCTCCATCTTAAGCACATGTGCGTTTGTTCTATCAGTTGATGGAATGAAAACAGCTGGTGAGCCTTCTGACCCAAGCAGCATTTCCTTGAATTCTCTCCTTCACCCCAGACCTGTATTTCCCAGCACCAGCAGGACAGTTTTATCTGAGTCATTCACTTATCCTATAAAATGTCTCCTCATGTGAGGTTAAATTTAAAATATCCTGTGCACTCTGATTTTGAAAATGCAAAATTCATGACCTGAGCTTTGCAGTCCAGATGTGCCTTCTCCAAACTTGTGAAACACCCATCAGTCAAATAAAGGTTAAGGAAAAAGAACAGCCCCAAAGTCAGACACTTCTCTATTGTTACTGTCAATAGTGGATTAAGCTATCTGGCCAAGGATAAGAACTTGAGCCAGAAGTCTAGCAACAACAGATCCTAACAGCACAGTTTATGGCACATTGTAGCTCCCAGGTGAATGTAAAGTTGAAGGCCAGTAGATGTATGAGTGAAATAAAATTAAAAAACAAGCTCTTTGGTTTCTAAATATATTTCTTAATTAAGAAATTCTGGCATTAAATAATTAGAAGCAACCTGATATTTCATGTATAGAAAAAACAGATTTTGATTTTTGATGGTATTAAGGCGGCTTTATAAAGCATCTGTTTCAAAATGGTAGGCTGAGCACATGCATTTAGCTCCATTTCTTTCCAATGTCATTAAAATCTCATTTATTAATACACATTGTGCTAGAAGAACACAAGAAAAGGATCCAATATCAGACCAGAAATTTGAAAGAAATATCAGAGGAAAAAGTAGGATAAGTAGAGAAAACAGAATATGGAAATCCATATCCCAAATCACCAAAAGGTAAGGAAAGTCCTTTCCTAGGAAGATCTGAAGCAGGCCCAATCTGGGAATCAAGATTAAGCCTTGAGATACAAATTAAAGCCATTAATTTACAAACTTCATTCAGAACAGCAGGGCCGGCTGAATTCTCCCTCTTCCTCTTTCCCTACTTTCAGGTAAGCAGAAGATATAAAGCTAGAATCTAGTTTTTGTTCAATAAAAAAACCCCAAACTGTCAAGAATTCATTCTAGTTTTCAAAGAGTAGAATAATAATTCAGGCAACAAAAAATATTTTTTAAAATTCTAATTAGAAACTGGTCTATACGTGTGATAAAACTGTATAGAGTACACACACACACACACACATACACACACACACTGAGTAAGCTCTATGGATTGTACTGAAGTCAATTTTTTGGTTTTCATATTGAAGAGGATCAGAATGTGCCACCTCCAAATATGTCATTTTGGCACATTGTTTATCTTGAGCTGACAGAGAAAGAGCAGATGCAGGAAGGGCACTCTGACTTCTCCCTTTCTAACTAAAAGCAAGTTATAAAATTTCCCATGGGAAAGGTGCCCTTCCTGTATGAAAAAGAGAAGAACATTCTATCACCAGAGACAAGGGATTGATACTGACCTGCACAAACAAACCCACTAAGATAACTCTTATCTTCCATGGGTTTCCCCCATATATTTCCTTTCACTTTCCCACAATTTACCACCCCTATAAGCTTAATCCCCTTTGCCTTTTCTTGCCATTTTTTCACAAGTTTATCATTATTGGTTAAAATGATATATAAGTTCTCAGGTCTACCTCCATCTTTGAGTTTTCATTTCTTTTCTTTTCATTGAATCCATTAAACAAGAACAGGCTGCTATGAAAAAAGAGTAAGTAGAGAATAATAATATAGAGTGCAAGGAAATCAGAAATATGGTTTTTGAAATTTAAAAATCCAACAAGTTTTAAAAATAACTAACACAGAATTATGAATTGGACATTATTGGACACTAGCAAAAAGACAGGATGAAGAGTAAACTGGACAGCACTAAAAGAGCAAACAAATAATCAGGAAGCTAAATGCATGGAAATTTTCTATTATGTAAAACAGAAAGCCACACCTGCACCCCAATGTTCATAGCAGCACTATTTACAATAGCCAAAACATGGAAACAGCCTAAATGTCCATCAACAGGTGACTGGATAAAGAAGATGTGGTATATTTATACAATGGAATACTACTCAGCCATAAAAACCGACAACATAATGCCATTTGCAGCAACATGGATGCTCCTGGAGAATGTCATTCTAAGTGAAGTAAGCCAGAAAGAGAAAGAAAAATACCATATGAGATCGCTCATATGTGGAATCTAAAAAACAAAAACAAAAACAAACAAACAAACAAAAACAAAGCATAAATAAAGGACAGAAATAGACTCACAGACAGAGAATACAGACTTGTGGTTACCAGGGGGGTGGAGGGTGGGAAGGGATAGACTGGGATTTCAAAATTGTAGAATAGACTACACTGTATAGCACAGGGAAATATACACAAAATGTTATGATAACTCACAGAGAAAAAAATGTGAGAATGAGTGTGTATATGTCCATGAATAACTGAAAAATTGTGCTGAACACTGGAATTTGACACAACATTGTAAAATGATTATAAATCAATAAAAAATGTTAAAAAAAAAAACAGAAAGCCAAAGAAATAGAAAATATGAGACAAAACTGAGAGACAATTGAGATATGGGGAAGGAATCCAGGAATTTCAACATCTTTTGGACCAATGGAAATAGCAGGGGAAAGAGGAGAAGAGAAAGAAGGGAAGGGGGAAAAAAAGAGGAGAAAATTTTCCAAGCTCAAAAAAATGAGTATTCAAGATAAAGATACCTATTGAGATAACTGGATAAACACATGAGGGAAAAATTAAATGGATCCATTTCTCACACAAAGGTAAAATCCAAATATATCAGAGATTCAAATGTAAAAACGAAACCATTCAAGTACTAGATGAATATATGGGTAAATTCCTCTATAACCTAGGAGTGAGGGAAAATTTTCTTAAATATGACCCCAAATCCAGAAGCATTAAAAGATTGATAAATTTTATCACATACAAATTTTAAATAACGTGGGTTTGTTTGGTTTTGGGGTTGTTTCGTTGTTGTTGCTGTTATGCTTTGGTATGGCCAAAAAATATACCACAAAACCAAGTAAAGGTCAAAGGACACACTGAGAAAAATATCTGCAACGTACATCACAAATGTTTAAAATTCCGCAACTTATATTATACATGCTTAAAATTCATAATATAAAAATAACTTCTAAAAATATTTTTTGAGAAGATAAAGACAAATGATCACATTAAAAGAGAAAAAGGACTAGTGATATGAGCACACATTTTACTGGAAATAAAATGCAAATTGCTTTTAATCATATGAAAAGATAGCCAACAATACTTATTATAAAACAAATGCAAATTAAAACTACAGTGAGATACCATTTCTGACCTTTGCTTTTGGCAAAAACCCAAATGAAAATCCAAATGTTTGATTTTTTTTTGGAGAAGTTATGGGAAAACAAGTACTCATATATATTGTTGCTTGGAATACAAAATGATACTACCCCCTAGAGAGAGAAATTTGACAATATCTAGCAAAAACATATATTTATTTACCCTTTGACCTGGCAATCATATTTCTATGAATCTATCTATGAATCTATCCCAAATATACACTCTCAAAAATACGAAGAAAGTAATCTATGCACAAGGCTATTCATTGCACCATGATTTGTAAATAGCAAAAGACTGGAAGCAAACCAAATGTCCATCAATGGATTGATTAAATAAAGCAAACATCCATACAACAGACTAATATGCAGCTGCAAAAAGGAGTGAAGACTTATCTCTAAGTACTGTTATAGAAAGCTCTCCAAATTATAATATTGGATGAAAAAAGCAAAGTAAAAAAATACTGTTTATCTAATAAAGAGGGGAGATATAAATATATATTTTTGTATTTGCTTTACTAAAAACAAAAAAAATGGAAGTATAAGTCATAAAGAAACATTTATTGGGGGAAAGAAGACAAAAATGATAAAAGAACAGGGATAGAAGCTAAACTTCTCTGAATATACCTTGTTTAATAGATTTGACTTCAGAACAATGGAAAGGATTTGCATAGTAATAACAAGGTCATATAAAAAAAATTAAAGGTATTCCTAATACTTAAAAGCAAAATGATACAAATGACCCTAACTGTATATCAAGTTGGTGACTTAACAATGCAGAGGAAATATATTTCAAATGACTGTAAGACACAGTAATCTGACTGTATATCCCTGGTGAGATCTGACCTATGGCAGAGGTAAAAGCTACAAAAGTCCTAAACTTTTCTCAGTAATCACACTGCTAGTATTATGATTCAGAAACCATTATAGGAGAGAAGGACAAAGTGAGTAAGTGATCATAGTAAAGGAGAACTGAAGAACAAAGATTTCTGAATAGGAGAAAAGAGACATCAACATAAAATCAAAGAAGTTTTGTAAATCCCCCAAATCCTAAACTCAAGCCAGAAATACCAGTGAAGAGTTCATGACGCGCTTCTCTTTTCAGGAATGTGTGTTTCCTAGCTCTCTCCACTAGAAAGGCTGAGCCATAACCAACCCAACAGCAGTGAACACCATTTGCAACCAGGTTGTGGCCTCTAAATATGATTTCTTTCCAAAGAAGCCAGGACTCCTTGGAGAAATGATGACTTACAGGTCCTGAACAGGAACTGTACTAGTTGAGCCTGGATAGTCTGTCATCAAGAAAATAAGGAGGCTATCAAAAACTACTGGGAGTCATGTCAAAGGGTTCATGAGCTAACTTGAGGAAGTTTCCCCTGGCTAAAGATGGAAATAACAAAAATAATGACTGCAGTGGATTACAAACATATCAAATATATTCAAATCCATGAGTTTATGATGTTTTAAAAAAAATCTGGTTGGTAATTTTTGGAGAGTGCTAAGGAGCAAGCTCATAATTCTAAAATCTGGTAAAAAAAGAGAAAAAGCCAAGCATTTAACCTGCCTTTTTGTGTTGGATACTTCAGTGCACCACCCAGATCCCCTCTTCAGGGCTAAGACACTCATTCAGCAGCCAGGAACATCCCCAGGAATTGTCTTTGGATAAAGGGAACTATCTTACCCAAGGTTACATCCTCAACCCAGGGGCAGCCCACAAAAAAAAAAAAAAAAAAAAAAAAAAAAGGTTGGTCAATGCAAGGATGGGAGGGGGATCAAAGGCATGGCCTCCACTTTGAAGGGCTACCCCAGCTTCAAAGCTCCCTGTGGGATTGACTGAGTCCTCCTTTGCAACTCCATCACAGTTCAACTTCTCCCTCTCCCAGTCCCTGCTGCCCTCACTCTTACAGGTGGTGTTTCCTAGTGCTCTGCTTTTTAAGCCTCTGACATGCAATCTTCATCTGAGAGTCTGTTTCCCGAGGAACTGACCTATGGTACTTTTCCATAAGAAATACAACTCAGGGTAGCAAAGTAGTTGATGAGTGATATCACAAAAAGAGAGACAACTGGATATTATGTGCCTCCTGACAGAAGTATGTACCACCATCTATGAAGTATTCTTGCAAAAAATTTTAACCTAAATTGGACTGAATTTCTAGATCCAACTATCAGCTTATAGGAAACACAGAGACAAAGGATCATGTTAAATGATACTATGGGGATACCATAAAAAAATCCAGAGTGTAAGAGACTCATTTGGACAACCAAGGTTCTTCAATAAACAGATTACAAGGGGGGAAAAATGGAAGGAGAAACCTATGAACAAATTACAACAAAGGGACTTTATTTGGTCGGGTTTCTGATTTTAAAAAAAAACTATACAAAACTTTATGAAACAATATAATTAAGGAAAATTGAACCCTCATTAGGTATTTGATAATAGTAAATAAATGCTGGCTTTTTTAAAAGGTGTGATCATGGTACTGTGGTATTGTGAAGATTTTTTAAAAGATCTTTATCTTTACAGGGATGTATACAGAAATAGTTTCCAATACTAAATGAGTTACAGAATGACTATTTCTACAGAACATTTTATTTTTTCACTATGGAGTAATTAGAACAAAACTAAGGAAAAAGGAGAGGTCTTCCATTAAAGGATGCCTGAAAAAATACAGGACATCCAGTTAAATTTGGTTTTCAGATAAACAATGAATCATTTTTTGGTGTTAAGCATGTCTCAAATACCTTTATCTGCTAACTCTGGCAACCCTACTTCTAATTCCCTAGCTTTTTTTTTTCCAGCTTTCTTGAGATATAATTGACATATAATACTGTGTAAGTTTAAGGTGTACAACGTGATGATTTGGTATACGTATATATTATGAAATGCTTTCATTTGTTTTTATACTTGATTTTTTTTCTTTCTTACCGCCATTTGACTGCCTATCTTAAAATGTTATCCATATGCTACTTCATTAGGAGAACTATTATTTAGAACCTCTCATGTTAAGAAGCCAAGGGAGATTTCTAGCACCATCACCTTGAAGATGGCAGTTCTGGTACAGGCATTTAATTTTGAGACTTTAAAATATCAGCAGAAAAATTATCCCCTAGAGAATGAGGAATCTGGAAAGTGTTTCTGACAGATCCACCACATTCTTACACCAGCAAATGCTGCCCCTTGGCTCTCTTTCCTCCTCCCCTTTCCTCTGCAATAACACACAATCTGTATGAATCAACCAGATAATGATGGTGGTGAGTGGGGGTTGATGAGGGCCCCACTGTACTGACTGTGCTGACTCTACCAGACGTATGGTTTGAGGTGGGAAAAACGGAAACCAGAATGCAGCCCCTTAGTCCCAACCACAGCCTTTTTTAAAGACAATCCCATCTCTTCTATGTCTCTGCTACTATCGACTCATAATGTTTCTGAAGAACTTTCCTACACTTTCCTTTGCTGCTCAGGAAAGCTCTGAAAGATAAAAAGGTTAAGCAACCAGCCAAAAATCACACACCTGGGTGAAGCTTGCACTCCTGATTTTTATCCTAGGATTCTTCACAGCATCATCTGGATAAAGCTGGGGTTTTGGTAAAGTTAGGAATTCTCTCTACTAGGGTTCCTTTGACTTGGTCACAGTTTCAGTTCCAGCCTTTGGTCCTTTTAAGTGAGAGGCTCACTATGCACATAGCCTCAGACTCTCAGCTCATTCAGCCCTCAATACATAATGAACATTGGACTAGCTATGAGAAAACAGTGGTGGACGAGACAGAAAAGTTTCCTGCCTTCATTGAACTCAATTTAGGGGGCAACAGACAATGAGATACAATGAAACGTGATGAGTGCTATGACAGAGTTGTCAGAACATATATTAAGAATCTCTACTTCCGGGAGAAGATGGCGGAGTAGAAGGACGCTCGCAGGTCATCCTCTCCCACAAATACACCAAGACCCACATCTACAGACCCACTCGGTCAACCAGAGCACCTGCGGAACTCTGAGAGAACATCGCCCTCTTCAAAAGATAAAGACGCCAAAAATCTGGTAGGAGAAAAGGAAAAAAGAAAGAACAAAAGGCAAAGCAGCGCGGGACGGGTCCCGCGGGGAGGGAGCGGCAAAGGAGGACTGGCGCTCGCTCGCTGGGTCTCCCCTCTCCAACTGAGAGGCCAGCGGGACGGAGGGGGAGCCTCCGAGGCTCGGATCTGTACAGAGCAGCCCTTGACTAACAGAACTAAGTTAAACGGGCACAGAGCGTGCCCCCGACACCCAGCCTGAGAGGCGGGCCGGCAGCGGCGGGCAGGGCCAGGCTGCACAAGCCGGGCGGAGGACGGAAGTGGCTGCAAGGGGCTGCGCGCCGTGGCTGTGGGTGCACAGGGCAAAACAACCTGGGCCCTCCATAAAACAGCAAGGTTGATGTGCTCTCGGGGGAAGGGTGCACACCCCCATCTCTGAAAACCCGCGGAAAGTTTTGGGGGGAAGAGAGGCGGGGCTCAGGAACAGCCGCCATATCCTCTGCGCTGAGCACTCAGGCGGGGTCGGGGGCGAAACCTGCATCCGCACCGAAGGGCTTAGCAGCCTCAAAGGCCAGACTGAGACTGGCCTGCAGCCCGGGGCAGACAGGATCCTTCCATCCTGGTCCCTCAGAGAACTTGCTCCACGAAGACAAACAAGGAGCTGGGTTCTGGCTCGGAGCAGGGACAGGGCTGTCCCTCGGTCTTCCCCGAGCCCACCTGCGGAGCGCCGACCAGGGCGGAGCGCGCAGCCGCACAGAGCAGCGGAGCTACCGGCGGCGGCGCCGCAGGTAGAGCGAGAGCGGCCCCCCGCCTTTCCGGCAGGAACACAGCCCCTGACCGAGGTGCTGTGAGGGGGCATGACCCGCCCTCCTACCTGGCCAGTCTGCAACATCTGACTGCGGCATCCGGAGGGGCAGCGACCCGCCCGCCCACAGCAGAGAGCTGCACCTGACCCAGTGTTAGGAGGAGGCGCGATCGGCTTGCCGACAGGTGCTGGGAGCAGCACAGAAGAGGGCGCCAACGGAGGGCCTCTGAAAACAGCAAGCTGAGCTTCCAAAACAGGACAAAGACAGAAGGACTTCACATTAAAAGCACACAGACTCCAGGAGAACACCGACACCCCCCCCCCTTTTTTTTTTTAAATCTGTTTTTACCTGTTCTATTTTCTATTACTCTCTTAATCTTTACTTCTTAATTCATTTCTATTTCTCTTGGGTTTTGATGTCCTGCTATTGATTAGACACAGGTTTCAAATACATCTATTCATCCCCCCCCCCTTTTTTTGTAAAGGTTTTAAAAGGACGTCTCAACCCGATTAATACTCCGCTTCAACTCACTCTTCTATTATTCATTATACACTGTTTTCAAACCCTCTTTCTCCCTTCTTTTAAAATTCTTTCTCTCTCTCTCTTATTTTTTTTCTTTTTTTCCTAAGTTCTATTCCTAAATAGGCATCAGATAGATAAAATCCTTAAGGACCAAAATAAACAACTGATACTCCATAAACCACAGTGCCAAAGAGGTATGAGCAAGATGAAGAAGCAGAAAAACTTCTCCCAATTAAAAGAACAAGAGAAATCCCCTGAAAGAAAGATCAATGAAATAGACATCGATAGCCTACTAGATCAAGATTTCAAAAAAGGAGTGATCGAATTGCTGAAGGAATTAAAAGAGATAGTGTTTAGAGATATAAAATATGTCAAAAATGAAATTGAAGCTATAAAGAAGAGCCAAGTAGAATGGGTAAACTCATTGACAGAGATGAGGAATGATCTAATAGCTGTGCAAAGCCGACTAGATAATGCAGAGGAATGAATTAGTGATCTAGAAGACAGGGCAATAGAAAGCACCCAATCAGAAGAACTACAAGAGAAGCAAATAAAAAATAATGAAAATAGCATAAGGGACCTATGGGATAATATAAAGTGTCCCAATCTTCGCATAATAGGGGTCCCAGAAGGAGAAGAAAGATCAAAGGGGATTGAAAAGGTTTTTGAAGAAATCATGACTGAAAACTTCCCAAACTTAAAGAAGGAATCAGATATCCAAGTACAGGAAGCTCAGAGGGTCCCAAACAGGAAGAACCCAAATAGACCCACACTAAGACATATCATAATCAAGATGGCCAGAGTCAAGGATAAAGAAATGATTCTAAAGGCAGCAAGAGAAAAGCAAAGAGTAAGTTACAAGGGAACCCCCATAAGGCTCTCAGCTGATTTCTCTACACAAACACTACAGGCCAGAAGGGAGTGGCAAGATATATTCAAAGCCCTGAATGAAAAAAAGATGCAGCCTAGGATCCTTTATCCAGCAAGGCTATCCTTGAGGATAGAAGGAGAAATAAAGAGTTTCACAGACAAAAAAAAGCTGCAGGAGTTTAGCAACACTAAACCCATGCTAAAAGAAATATTGAAAGGGCTATTCTAAATAGAAAAGCAGCAGGATGCTACAGAAATGAGAAACACACAACTAGAAAGGTGATAACTCATGAATTACAAATAAAGTAAACATGAAATTATAAAAGAAGACATACAAATCACTGAGAGTGGGAGAGGGAGGCAGGGAAATATAGAATATCTTTTTCTTTCTTTTTTAAATTTTTTTAACAGTAGGATGGGTTTGAGATCATGTTACTATCAGTTTAATAAAAACAGTTATAGTAATGGGTTGATAGATTTACAAAAAAGGGTAACCACAAGCCAAAAATTTACAAAGGAGTCACAAAAATTAAATAAAATCCATGAAAATACAAAGGAAAATTACCAAACCACAAAAGGAAGAAGAAAGGAACAAAGAGGATATACCAATTCAACTGCAAAGATAAGTTCAAAATGGCAATAAACACACATCTATCATTAATTACTGTAAATGTTAATGGACTAAATGCTCCAGTCAAAAGACATAGAGTGGCAGACTGGATAATAAAGCAAGAACCTTCAATATGCTGCATACAAGAGACCCACTTTAGGGAGAAGGACACATATAGATTGAGAGTGAAAGGATGGAAAAGGATATTCCATGCAAATGGAAAAGCCAAAAAAGCAGGTGTTGCAGTACTGATTTCAGACAAAATAGACTTTAAAACAAAGGCCATAAAGAAAGATAAAGAAGGACATTTTATAATGATTAAAGGAGTGATACAAGATGAGGATATTACACTCGTTAATATATATGCACCCAATATAGGAGCACCTAAGTACATACAAGAATTACTAACAGAGATAAAGGGGGATATTGATGGGAATACAATCATAGTTGGAGATTTTAACACTGCATTAACATCACTAGACAGATCTTCCAGACAGAAAATAAGGCAACAGAGAAATTAAATACTACAATAGAAAAACTAGATTTGGTGGATATTTTCAAAGCATTACACCCCAAAAAAATAGGATATACATTCTTTTCAAGTGCACATGGAACATTTTCCAGGATCGATCATGTACTTGGGCACAAAAGAAACCTCAACAATTTTAAGAAGATAGAAATTATCTCAAGCATCTTTACTGACCACAATGCCATGAAACTGGAAATCAACAACAGAGAAACAAAGGAGAAAAAAAGGAAAGCATGGAGATTAAACAATATGTTATTGAAAAAACAATGGATCAATGAGGAAATCAAAGCTGAAATTAAAAAATACCTTGAGACAAATGATAATGAAAGCACAACCACTCAAAACCTATGGGACACAGCAAAGGCAGTGCTAAGAGGGAAGTGTATAGCGATACAGGCCTTCCTCAAAAAAGAAGAACAATCTCAAATAAACAATTTAACCCACCACCTGAATGAATTAGAAAAAGAAGAACAAAAAGCCCCAAAAAGCAGCAGAAGGAAGGAAATAATAAAGATCAGAGAGGAATTAAATACAATAGAGATTAACAAGACCATAGAAAAAATCAACCAAACCAAAAGCTGGTTTTTTGAAAAAGTAAATAAAATCGACAAACCTCTGGCCAAACTCACAAAGAAGAAAAAAGAGAGAGCACAAATTAGCAAAATAAGAAAGGAAAATGGAGAAATTACAACAAACAAAATAGAAATACAGAATATCATACGAGAATATTATGAAAAACTATATGGAACCAAACTGGATAACCTAGAGGAGATGGACAAGTTTCTGGAAACATACTGTCCACCAAAACTGAATCAAGAAGAATCTGAACACTTGAACAATCCGATCACTAGAAAGGAAATAGAAATAGCAATTAAAAACCTCCCTACAAATAAAAGTCCAGGACCGGACGGCTTCACCGGGGAATTCTACCAAACATACAAAGAAGAACTCATACCAGTCCTTCTCAAACTCTTCCAGACTATTGAAAAGGAGGGATTACTCCCAAACTCATTCTATGAAGCCACCATCACCCTGATACCAAAACCAGGCAAAGACACTACAAAAAAAGAGAATTATAGGCCAATATCACTGATGAACATAGACGCCAAAATCCTCACCAAAATTTTAGCAAATAGAATCCAACAACACGTAAAAAAGATTATACATCATGACCAAGTGGGGTTCATCCCAGGGACACAAGGCTGGTTCAACATACGCAAATCAATCAGTGTAATACATCACATCAACAAGAGAAAGGACAAAAACCACATGATCATCTCAATCGATGCAGAAAAAGCATTTGATAAAATTCAACACCCATTTATGATAAAAACTCTCGCCAAAGTGGGTATAGAGGGAACATATCTCAACATAATAAAAGCTATATATGACAAACCTACAGCCAGCATAGTACTCAATGGTGAAAAACTCAAAAGCTTCCCACTAAAATCTGGGACAAGACAAGGATGCCCACTATCACCACTCCTATTCAACATAGTCCTGGAAGTCCTAGCCACAGCAGTCAGGCAAGAGAAAGAAATAAAAGGGATCCAAATTGGAAAAGAAGAGGTAAAAGTGTCATTATATGCTGATGACATGTTACTATATATAGAAAACCCTAAAAGGTCCACACAAAAGCTACTAGAGCTGATTGAAGAATTCAGCAAGGTAGCAGGTTACAAAATTAACGTTCAAAAATCAGTTGCATTTCTTTACACTAACGATAAATCAACAGAAGAAGAAAGTAAAGAAACAATCCCCTTTAAAATAGCATCCAAAGTAATAAAATATCTGGGAATAAATCTAACCAAGGAGGTGAAAGAATTATACACAGAAAACTATAAACCATTGATGAAGGAAATTAAAGAAGACTTTACAAAATGGAAAGATATTCCATGCTCTTGGATTGGAAGAATCAATATTGTTAAAATGGTCACACTGCCCAAGGCAATCTACAGATTTAATGCAATCCCTATCAAATTACCCAGGACATATTTCACAGAACTAGAACAAATCATAATAAAATTCATATGGAACCATCAAAGACCTAGAATTGCCAAAGCATTACTGAAGAGAAAGAAAGAGGCTGGAGGAATAACTCTCCCAGACTTCAGACAATACTATAGAGCTACAGTCATCAAGACAGCATGGTATTGGTACCAAAACAGACATATAGACCAATGGAACAGAATAGAGAGCCCAGAAATGAACCCACAAACTTTTGGTCTACTCATCTTTGACAAAGGAGGCAAGAATATACATTGGAATAAAGACAGTCTCTTCAGCAAATGGTGTTGGGAAAACTGGACAGCAGCATGTAAAACAATGAAGCTAGAACACTCCCTTACACCATATACAAAAATCAACTCAAAATGGATTAAAGACTTAAACATAAGACAAGATACAATAAACCTCCTAGAGGAAAACATAGGCAAAACATTATCTGACATACATGTCAAAAATTTTCTCCTAGAAGAAATAAAAGCAAGAATAAACAAGTGGGACCTAATGAAACTTACAAGCTTCTGCACAGCAAAGAAAACCAGAAATAAAATAAGAAGGAAACCTACGGAATGGGAGAAAATTTTTGCAAGTGAAACCGACAAAGGCTTGATCTCCAGAATATATAAGCAGCTCATACGACTCAATAAGAAAAAAATAAACAACCCAATCCAAAAATGGGCAGAAGACCTAAACAAGCAATTCTCCAAGGAAGACATACAAATGATCAAAAAGCACATGAAAAAATGCTCAATATCACTAATTATCAGAGAAATGCAAATCAAAATTACAATGAGGTATCACCTCACACCAGTCAGAATGGCCGTCATTCAAAAATCCACAAATGACAAATGCTGGAGAGGCTGTGAAGAAAGGGGAACCCTCCTACACTGCTGGTGGGAATGCAGTTTGGTGCAGCCACTATGGAAAACAGTGTGGAGATTCCTCAAAAGACTAGGAATAGACTTACCATATGACCCAGGAATCCCACTCCTGGGCTTGTATCCAGAAGGAAATCTACTTCAGGATGACACCTGCACCCCAATGTTCATAGCAGCACTATTTACAATAGCCAAAACATGGAAACAGCCTAAATGTCCATCAACAGGTGACTGGATAAAGAAGATGTGGTATATTTATACAATGGAATACTACTCAGCCATAAAAACCGACAACATAATGCCATTTGCAGCAACATGGATGCTCCTGGAGAATGTCATTCTAAGTGAAGTAAGCCAGAAAGAGAAAGAAAAATACCATATGAGATCGCTCATATGTGGAATCTAAAAAACAAAAACAAAAACAAACAAACAAAAACAAAGCGTAAATAAAGGACAGAAATAGACTCACAGACAGAGAATACAGACTTGTGGTTACCAGGGGGGTGGAGGGTGGGAAGGGATAGACTGGGATTTCAAAATTTTAGAATAGACTACACTGTATAGCACAGGGAAATATACACAAAATGTTATGATAACTCACAGAGAAAAAAATGTGAGAATGAGTGTGTATATGTCCATGAATAACTGAAAAATTGTGCTGAACACTGGAATTTGACACAACATTGTAAAATGATTATAAATCAATAAAAAATGTTAAAAAAAAAAAAAGAATCTCTAACCTCTATGTTGGGGAAGCCTCCCTGAGAAAGGGATGCTTAAGCTGAGACCTGCAGGATTAATAAGAAAAACAGGTGAAGAGAAAGAAGGTGAAAGAGAACAGAAGAGTATTCCAAACAATGCGACCAGATGTGCAAAGACCTGGAGGAGAGAGGAGGTGATGTGGGGGTGGTGTGAGAAACAGGGCAGGACAAAAACATGGGGATGCATGAGCCAGGTTAATGATTTCGTGCTTTTTCAAGCCAATGTCTTTAATATATTTGTTAAATATTTACTCACAGGAGAAGTTAATCGGCCTACGGAGGAGTGGGGAAAACACTGGTGGTCCCTCGCTACAGCTCTGGGTCCTAAACATGAACACGCTTTGGCCCCAAACCTGTAAAGCCTCTCAGCCAGATAAAACATCTGCACCTAGCAGGACCTGTTTTCCTTAGAAGCAATTTAATGATCATCTATTTTGTTACTGAAACAAATTCCTTGGGGGTATTTGGTCCCCTCTTTCCACTCACTACCCCAAGAGGTTTCTTATTTTCAACTTTAAACACAGGTCAGATTTTAGTGAAGAGTTCTACTAAAAACAATTTCCTCTATCTTGGTACATTCACATGTTTTGTTAATGTCTCACCCTTCCCAGTTGGCTGGCTTTCGCCAATTCTGACCTTGTAAAAGAGACAGATGAAACTGAAGAATCAACAGGGGCCAGAAGTGGAGGATTTTGTGCAGGGTGTGCAGTTCATCAGCATCTCTCACTCACTGGGTGGAGCCTTCAGGTCCATGCACAGGAACACATCCTGCTTCACTGCTGATATGGGAGGAGCAGTGTGGAAGGAAGCCGCGGTCCTCAAATCTCCCTGACCAGCAAATCAATGAAGATTTTAAAAATACAGATTCCTTGGTCCCATTCCTGACCTACTAAATCATGAGTTCCTAGGGACAGAACTTAGGAATTTGTATTTCCAAAGTTCTCCTTGAGTGAATCTGGTGGTAAAAAAAATTCTGGGACTCACTAGACTTTACTGTAAAAAGCACAAATCTCAGAGCCAGTGAAACCTAAAGGCAGACTCTAGCTCTAGCATTTGTTAGCTGTGTGACCTTAGACAAGATTTTCTTTGCCTCTCTGAGTTTTAGTTCTCCAGTTTAAAAAAAAAAGGGGGGGGGAGGAAGAGAAGGAGAAAGAAATAACATTACTAACCTCATATTATTAGAATGAGACCGTGACTAGCAGGTACTTGATACAGTAGCCCATAAATGGTAGCAGTCACCTACCTTACTGTATCTTAACCTTACCAGGATCCCAAGCTAGATCTGTTCCCAGAACTACCGCAGCCCTACTTGCTGCCTTCTTGTTATTTCCCAAGAACCTATTTTAACCCTCCTCCAACTTACCAGCAGCTTCCATGGGAAATGACATGAGATAAAGGTCACTGGCTGCTGAGAAGGGCTGAAATTGAAGCTGCAGATAAAAAGAGACTGCCTACACACTTCCTTCCTCAGGCACAAAGACTTTCTCCAAGAGCTGGCTGGCCATCCCTCCTGAAGACTGGATAAAGTTGTTATACAATAACCAAGGTCCATTTGACTTTTTCTTGGACATCAGGGTCAGCACACAAAACTAGTTCTAAAGTGCCAGTGGCTATACTGTACCCCTCTAATGACCAGGATGATTACTTGGAGGCACATAAAGAAAAAAAGCTATACACGGAGATATACATCAAAATTCTCCTTTCATGTAAATACTTGGATTGTTCAGCACATGTTAGTCAGAATTCAATTTTTAAACTTATTTCATTTTCCTCACAATGTCCTTATGAATTAGGCTAAAGTACACTGTTTCTATTAAAAACAACATCTTTTCCTGATGGTAAAATTAGTATATGTTCACTGAACACACTTTGGAAAGTAGTGAAAAATACTACATAGAGAAGAAAATTAAAACCCTGATTACCACCTAGAGATAATAAAATTAACATTTTGGTGTACTTACTTTAAGTAGTGTATCATCATCTAATTTTTTAATTGGCATAACTCTATATAGTTTCTGAATGATGCTTTTTCACTTTACATTATATTGTGAATTTTTAGTATATCGCTAAAAAATTTCAAAACTAGCATATTTAATGTTGATAATATTGTAGCACACAGCTATTCCATACTTTATTTCCCTGTTGTTGACATGTGGGTTCCCCACCACTTTTTGCTGTCATAAACATTAAGAGCTAACTTCCTTATTTGCAGTTTACCTTTGGGAAAACCAACTTACAGGGGTTAAATGCCCTGCCACAAGGCTAGATCTGGAATACAAATTCTCTACTCCAGTCGCATTCTTTTTTTCATACACCACAAATATTAATTTGTTTTAACACTATCAATCAATGTATAGACAATACTTGCCACTTCAATACATTTTATTTCCTGACCTTCATTTTTAAAAGAAACATTACTGACAGTGTAGGAGCGTAAGAATAAAATAAAAAAAGAGTCCCAAAGTAGGGGCAAACAGGAGTGAGGGGTGAATTCAGATCGTCACTGTAGCTCCCTTCTTCACTTCTACCTCTTCTCATTGTACCCACTTCCCCAGTTGAGTCATCTAATAATGACATCACTTCCTAATTTTGACTCGTATGAAAAGATAAAGCTTCTCTGATGCTCAACATCCCCACCAAGACATTGGCCCCTGTATTTTAGTGCTTCTCCTCTCTTCTTCCACCTGATTTTCCACCTATCTTTCTCTGTCTCTCTCGCATACACACACACACATACACACACACACACAAACTGGTCTTTGATTTTCAGTAGAAACCATTGGTATCTGCCATTCTGTTCTGTCACATTGTTGAAAAGACCTACTTACAGTATAAGAGCTACCTGTGGCCACCCTTCTTCCATGTTGCTTAATGTTATACTTCAAAGGGATGCAGCACCAGGTAGTGAAGCCTGGAAACCCAAGGTCTTTTTTGGCTGAGCTCTATTACTAATTCGCAGTCTGACCCCGGGCAAGTTGCTTGTCTTTGTAGTCTCATTCCATCTTCATTAGAGGATCCTGAAGATTCCTTTCAGTCCTGACATGACATACTTTTGAACAGTCTTATTCTTTTAGGTGCTCTTTTCAATCTCTTGAACCTTGCCTGTTTAAAAAGTGACCTGTTTAAGGTGGCTCCTTTCTGGCCATCAAACATCCTCTAGCCATCCTTTGTACAGGTCCAACCCAAGACAACGTCTGCAGGAGGGCTCCATCCCAGAGTTTTGTTGTTGGCACTACTGCCCTTGATCCAATCAATCAGAACTTTCCTGGGTTCCATGCTTTAGAAGGCCCTATTCTGGCCCTTCTCCTCCCCATACAAATGACGATGGGTCTGTGAGGCCAAAGATAATTGACTATCTGTAACCTTCTTTCCCCCTTCTAGACCAAGCTCCCCCTAACCGGGATGTCCAGAATTTCCCACTCACGAAGCTCTGAGCCTGCTTCCAGGGCCTGTGTGGGGTTCTGCTCCTCTCTGTACAATTAAGTGCGGACCATATTGCCTAAAGTGTGGCTAAGAGGTAGCTGTTTGTGTAGTTTGTGTTTGGAGTTGTGGACAGAGCTTGGATATGTAGGGTGAAGTCTGCACACTTATACACAAGTTTTTTTGAGGTCAATATGAACAAAAGGGTTGGTGGCCCATTTCAGGGGGATATATGGAAATAACCATTTGTGCATTCACCTCAGGCTCACAAATGTTAGGGATGGGCCTGCCTGTGGGATACACTATCTTGCAAAGAGAGGCACAGAGCAGTCAAGAAGAGGGGTTCTTCAAAGATTCTGTGAGCTATTTGTGGTTACATAGACGAACTCACTAACTGGAATGAGTAGGCAACAGAAAGAGAATGAGGAAGCTACAGACTTTTCACCTTTGGCTCTAGCTAGATACAAGTTCTGGACACAAAGGTAATTTATAATTTCTTACTGGTTTTCATCTTGCCAAACCAGAGTTATAATCTTGTGGGCACAAGGTGTGATATTATATTAATAGTAATGACAATAGATTATTGAGCCTAACCTGATTCCTATGTTAATATTTTATTCTATTTGTGTTGGTTCATTTTCTCTCAACTCCCTCCCTCACCAAAATAAAAAGTCATTAGGTAAAGCAAAGCAATCCCTTTAGGCTGACCTAGCCAACCCTCAATTAACCAGTACATCTGAGGCCAGAGTTCTAAGAAACGGCCTACTAAAAAGCATCTAATTTCAATCCTCTTTGGCTACTTCTCACATCACAGTGTTTTTCAGGATTAGGAGTCATGATTTTGTAAATGAGATCCTGTAAATTATATCCACATGATATTTCAAAAGGACCAAGATGGAAAAGTATGTGGCCTTTAAAATGGTTTTAGTTGTAGCTCTACCCAAGCCAAAAAAAAAAAAAAGAGCTTGGGAAAATTCTACCCAGTTTACAAATTAGCTGGATGACATTGAACTAGTTATTTACCCTCTTGGGGATTCAATTTCTTTAACTATAAAATGAGGGGGTAGATTAAATGGTCTCTAAGGTTCCTTAAAAATCTAAGGTTTTATGGTTGCCTGTGATTTTATAAGCAGTCATGCCTAGAGCTGTTTAGCAGAGAAAACTGCAGAATGTGAAAACCTTTAGGACTTAGCTAAGAAATAAAAAGACCATTCATCAGGAAATGGGGTCAAGTTAAAGAGCAAAGAGTGTAGTTGCCTGAGCAACTCTAGTCTAAAAAGAAATTATTACAGAGTTAAACACAGGCCTACGCAGGCCAAGGAGAAAGAAAAGAAATGAGAGCTCCATCTTTTCCTGTTCTCGTCCTGAAAGAGGAATCATATGATAATTGCTTAACTCTCTGGAACAAGATGAAGTGTATAAAACAAGCAAGCATACACAATTCCCAAATATATCTGCTACGGCTTCCTTCCTAGTGTTTGAACCAAGTCTGAAAGTTTCAATGCCAACTCTCCACAGGTTATTTCAGTGGCTACACACAGCATGCTAATTTTCTCTCCCTCTTTCAGTATCAGAAATCCTCTCCAAAGTTCTACAAGTTCGATTCTACACCGAAGCTGGCATTGAAAGCTGTCAAGCTCCCAAATCCTGTCAGTGCTAATATGAGGAAATAAGACATTCAACTTTGTTGTGAAACTAAATCATAATACATCAGACAAGAATATAAAACTAGTTGGTCAGTGTTCAGCCCAAGGTTACAGTCAACTGCTCTAGAGAACATGAAAGCCCTGAGAAGGAGGAGCCCTTTTGTCCTGTATCTTCCAGCTAAAGAGGAAGTGAAAGTACTATGTAGTTTGCCTTGGAAGTCTAACCATATTAAGAAAAACAAATACTTGATTCCACATACTGTGTAATTGATCAAAATGCAGGAAATTGCAGGGGCAGAGTAGAAAGAAAAGAGTAAAGAAAGATGTGTAAAATCGTATTTGGTTAACCAACTCTTGAACAAATAAAAATTGGCAGTATTTCTAATATTTACAAAACTAAAATTTGAAAATGTGGGTTATAAATATATTGTCAGTGAATTTCCTATTATTTTCTTATGTTCAGAAAGTTACGTTTCCTAAGAATCCAGACAATTTTCACTGTTCTTATGTTTCTGAAATCTGATTCAGTTTCTTCTATGGTATGTTTTTGCAAATCTCTTCTTGTTAGAGTATTTTATTGAACACAGAGAATGTGCTAACAACTGTGAGGAAACAGATACCCAATATCTTCCACTTTTAATCTGTTTTTTAACCTAAATAAAATATCATTTCTCATTAGAAGTTTAGATATCCAGCACAGACCACTGAAATATAGTGCTTCTCTGAACACTGAACAGAGAAACCTCTATAGCAAAGGGCTGATGAGGGGGATAGGAGATTTTTCACAAGATACTTTGGGCAACATCAACTGTGTCTGAGCTTTGAGAAAGTTTCATCAAGCGCTGCTTCTTAAGGAGACTAAAAACAACCACAATGCCTATAATACTGTGTTACCTAACAAGGACCAGTATAGTGCTTATTATCATGTGCCAGGCCCTGTAAGTGCTTTACAAATATTACCCTTTGATATTTCATAGCAGCCGTACAGAGTGGACGACATTATCATCATCACCACCACTATTTCCATTTTAACAGATGAAGAAACTGCAGCACAGAGAAGTTAAGTCATTTGCTCCAGGCCCATAGCCACCGAGTGTGTATGGCTGCAGAGTCCACACTCCCAGTCACCACACTCTGCTCCTCTCAGAGTAGCTCTGAGTATTGCAGGCAAAGGTGGGAGCAGAGAGTTAGATGTCCTGGGTGCCACGGCCCCTCAGCATGTCACTTCCCTAGTGTGGAAACACTGCTTTAATTTCTAGCAACTTCTAGCTCTTTAACCTGGAGATTCTTTCTCAGATCTGTGCCTCTGAAAAGTTCTTAAGATAAAAGATATGGTGAAGTGAACACCAAAGAAAAATTTTAAGACTAATCTACTTGCTTAAGAAACTGAGATTGGTGAGCTAAAGGAGAAAATAGCAAGATATTAATGGTTTCTACTGGATTTAAACCCTCTTAGTCACTTTTATCATTTGCCTAAAAATCAATAAAATGGTTTTTTGTTGCTGCATTTCTAGGTTAACATGAATGACTTCTAAGAGAAGGTTTAAGAGAAAAGAAGTTATCGGTTCCTACAAAATACATACTTTGGCCAAGGACCTTGGACAGCAAGGTCTTTCCAAGTACAACTTAGCAGTACAAGGATATCAATCTGAAGGATTATTTATCATAATAAAAACTTTAAAACAGCCTATTTACCATCAGTTAGAGAATGGTTAAATTAAACAATACCCAGCAACAGAACACCAAGCAATCATTAATATTTACATGAAGATACACGTAACATATTAAGTGAAAAAATCGAGTTGCAGAACACTGTCATAGTATTATGCCATTTTTGTGGGAAAACGACACAAGAAACATTTATTTTTGTATGTCTATAACATAGAGGCAGGTTTGAATATAAATCTGAAAGAATATATGCACACCTCTTAATTTAGAGTGGTTAGCTCTGGAGAAAGTGCTGAAGAGGGAGGGGTAGTGGTAAAAAGGAGATGAATTTTTATTTTATAGACTTCCAGTTGCTTGTGGTAGGTGAGATTCACCAAATGCACATGAATTAAAGCACAAGCAAGCATGTGGAAGCCATTAAATAATTGGAGGAAGATTAATAAATATTCAATTATAAATAAGCTGTGTAGTAAGTTTGACAAACTGACTCATGAGATATAACATATAATCACTTTATGCACCAGTTCTCCCATAATTGTGCATAAATTCCTGTGCTGGCTTTACTAGACTTTTATTTTCCTTAATGTTATGGATTTTTGAGGTTTCATTTTCATTGAAACTTAAAGAGGAAAAAATTATACCTTCCAAAGACTGATAAGCCAATAGTTAATGCACTAGTCTTTTATTCCTATATATTCTTTTTAGAAACTCAAATACACATTATGTGGACCATCATCATGTTTGAGACTGGATGGTAGTGTGGTGTGATTAAAAAAAACAACACAGCACAGAGTAGAAGACCAGTCCAGGCTTTATCACTGACTCACTGGGCAATTACTGCCACGTAACACCTGTGGGTCCCTATTTGTTCCACTCTAAAAGAATCTATAATTCAAAAAAACAAGAGAATGGTATCTCCCTTGGTTGACAAGCAAAACACTACATCTCCAATGCTGCAAAAGCCTTGTTAAGCAGCTTACTAATTGGTGCTGAACATGACATATGAAACTGTTACAGTGTCCTCTTCTTGTCCCTAGCATGTGTTTCTCTGATTCCTCCATGTTCTGTCCAAGTGTCACCTGTGCAGTTGTGGGAGTCACTAGAGCCAGCCTTTCACCCCTCTGTGTCTCCCTCTCCTGCTCCTTCTCGACTCCGAGGTATAAGAGAAATGCCAAAGTCAGGCCATTCCATGCTCTGCTGCTCAAGAAAGTCCAACTCAATTGGTGCATCAGAGCCGGAGTGATCTTTGTAAAACATGCCTAACAGTGTCATCCCATTTAAAAGTCTTTATCATACATCCCCACCACTTACAACCAAGTCCATACTCCTGGCCTGACATAAAAGCCTCTTTCTGTCATGACCCCCGACCACCATGGCCCCAGTCCCCTTTTCCAGCCCCCTCTCCTGTCTTTTAACTCCCACCTGATTCCCCATACAAAATCTTCTAGCTATATGGAAGATTATATAAAAATATGCAGGTGGTATTCTCTTAACAGAAACCCCAGAGACCAGAGGTGTTTCACAATTCATAACTTTTCAGATTTTCAACAGGTAATCCCATGATTTTATGTGTTTTTACATAACATCTCAGAGGGTACAAGGCATCAACTCATATCAAACATGTATATATTCCTACAGCAAACATACAATACTCACATTAGCTATGATAAGGTCACAAATAGCCTCAGTTCAGGTCTGGTTTTGACACTGAGCCACTTCCCTCGGCTGCTCCAAGTCTATTATCCACCCTGTTTCACCTGCTCTGCGTCTGGCAAACTGACCTATCTGGACTTTGGCTCCACACTCCATTGCTCCCAGGCTGTTGATGGGATACAGCCAATGGGGATCCTAGCTGGCTGTCCAGGAGCCTGGGGTGTTTCTCTCTCTTTCCTGAGGGATAGTCACTTGTTGGCAGTTTCTCTTCAGACAATCTTTCCATGACTCCTTCCTCTGGCCCCCTAGAATCACTCTCTCCTCTTGTCTAGGGACATGTGTCTAGGGGTGATAACAGCTCTGCTGTCCCACCATCACATTCCTAGCCCTTGTGCCAGCACTCCACCCACAACTTTGTACGTGGTCTCTTTATTAAATCCTCTTCCGGCAATCCTAATTTGAGAATACCCTCAGTTTCCTGGTAGGTCCATGGCAAACACAGCACATCAACGACTTCAGATCAAGACAAGTTTTCCTACCTAAAGGATTAGCTAAAAGCTTTTTTAGCTTTTAAAACTATCTGGATTTCAGAATTACATATAAGATTGTAAACCCATACACTCTATTGTTTCGTTCTTCTATTTAATATATACTGCTCCTTCTACCTGGAATGCCCTTCTCTCCATGTCCAACTGGCTGCCTTCAATTTAGTCTTTTAACACCATGTGTCCAGTGAACATCAAGGCTGACCTACCCACTGACCAATCCCCTGTAGACACTCCCCCATCCAACAGTCCTGGACACTTGTAAAGTCCCCGCAACAGCCTTGGAAAACTTACGTGAGTATGAGGCTTGAAGGGAAAACCCCACTAAGGAAGTGATGGGTTCACAGGTACCGTCACTGTTACATAGGTTAAATATATGTGAATGAAGGGTTTAACATTTCTTAATATTGCTGTATGATTCAAGAAACATTGGGAGAGCACAGTCATAAATAACTAAAATTTGGTCGTTTTAAATTACATTTATTCACCCTCTTGTGCCAAAAGATTCACAAACAAAACATAAACAGAAATTTTTGGAAAATACTCATCCTTAGTATGTGCAAAGCACTCAGGCATTTTCTAGCCTACTGCAGTCAGTATCACTTTTTAAGAAAACTGGTCACACCCTAGAAATGGGTCATGCAATGAAACAGTGTGAAAGACACCAAACTAAACAACATTCATTGACAAATGCTTCCAAACCTTGTCAAACAAAAAACAAAAATGTGAACTAAAATTGTAACCACATTTTAGTTTTTTTTGCCATTTATGCTTTCAGCTTGTTTCTCCCTATTTTTAGTGACTTGCTCTCCCGAGCAGGGGCAGGAACTCGTGTCCTAAAGTTGGAGGACATCTGGTTAGAACCGCAGGATGTGTGCTGAGACAGAAACCAGAGCAGCCCGCAATCTGAGACCTGGGACTGTCTTAGCCAATTTTGGATATTTGGTCACCTTATCTGAGATTATATGTAAACTCACTTTTTTCAGTCTCTCAGAAGGCAGCTTTTATTGTGTAATTTTAAAAGAATTTTTCCTATGTTGTTTAATGACTTAGGTTAATTTTAAACAAGGGTTTATGAAATGTGAGCTAGTGCCAGGAAAATGTAGATCAATTGTTGCTTCCCTAGAGAAAGGAGTGGTGCTTTTAGTAATAGATCATAGTAAAGTATCTATAATTCTTCTAGGACTTAAAAGGAAAAGCAAAATGTGGGTTGGGTAGAAGGTTGTTTTTTTTGGGGGGGGGTTTGTTTTGGTGTGTATGTAGACAATATTACACAAGGCCTGATTAAGAAAAAAAATTGTCCTAATTAAACTCCTGTTTGTATCAAGCAGGCATTCATTTAGATGCCCTTGAAAGAAAAGAATTATATAGATGTTGTATCATTTAGGGTTAACATTGCCTACATGTGACAGAAATCAAAAAAAGCGGTGGATAATAATCTTATCTTAAATAAGATAGTTCTTAGCGATCTTGTAAAAGATAAGTAGAAAGTCCAGAACTGGTACAGCTTTATGATGTCAAAGGACCAAGATTCTTCTCTGCTGCCTACTACTGGGCTTCCTGTCAACACATACAAATCCTAGACAGCTGGAAGGAGGAAGGGAGGAGGAATGGCATGCCCCTTCCATTAAGGTCATGTCCAGCAAATTACACACACAATGTTCCCTGTAGCCCATTAAACAGAGTATCATCACGTGGCTGTATTTAGCTGCATGGAAGGTAGGGAAGTATATAGTCTTTTTAACAGGAGCTCAACCAACAAAGGCGGAAGATGGCAAAGACAGATATTGGGGAAAACAAGTAGTTTTCCCCACAAGGGAAATTGGCCTGAAATTGATAAAACTTAGGGCTTGACTTCTGCAGCATTTGCCTCTTCTTCTCAGTCAGTGTCTCCTTATTCTTTAGCCTAGGGCTAAAGGGAATTACCTAGAGCACTAGCTTACTTAGCTTAGTTGACTATTTTGCCCCTATATGGCAAAGCCTGCCATGCCAGGTCAGCGTGTGGATAGCTGGAGCTGGAGCCAATCACACCCTAATCACAGGCTGCAAAACAAGGTTCAGCTGGGAAGCAGGAGGAGGGAAACGAATGCTGGGGAAGCAATCGACAAATACCTTACCACAATGTCTAAGAGGCAGCTCCTCTTTAACAGTTCAAATCAAAATTCGTGATTTTTCTCTCAAATTCCACCTCCAGTGCACTACCACCCATCCAGTTGTTTAACCCAAAAACCCAAGTGTAATCCTTGAGCCTTTGTTTTCCCCTCACTCCTCACATCCAGTCATGACCAACTATATAATACGTGGGGCCTAGTGAAAAATGAAAATGCATGGCCTCTTACTGAAAAATTATCAAGAATTTCAAAACAGCAACAGCAGAGCATTAAACCAACTGTGGAGTCCTTCTAAGTATGGGGCCTGGTATGACTGTACATGAAGCCAGACCTGCATCTAATATACATCCAAACATTTTGTAAGTTCTACCCCTGTGATAGTTAATTTTATGTGTTGTGACAGCTGGGCCGCAGGGTGTCCAGACCCTTGGTGAAGCATTATTCTGGGCGTGTCTGTGAGGGTGCTTCTGGGTGAGATTAATGTTTGAATCAGTAGACTGAGTAAAGCAGATTGCCCTCCCTAATGCTGGTGAGCCTCCTCCAATCAACTGAGGGCCTGAATACAGCAAAAAAGAGTAAGAGGGAACTCCTTTTGTCCGACTATTTGAGATGAGACCTCAGTCTTTTCCTGCCTTTAGACTCAAATTGAAACACTGGCCCTTCCTAGATCTTGAGCCTGCCAGCTTTCACACTGGAATTTACACCATCAGCTCTCCTGGGTCTCCAGCAGGCTGACTGCAGGTCTTGGGACTTTTCAGCCTCCCTAATTACATGAGCCAATTCCTTATAATAAATTTCTTTCTTTTCTCCCTCTATAAATACATCCTATCCATTCTGTTTCTCTAAAGAAACTCCATACAACCTCCAAAACAATTCTTAAGTTGGTACCATTCTCTCCATCTCCATGATGACATCTCTGGATCTCTGGTTCTGGCCTAAATGGTACTGGCCTCTTGACAAGTGTACCTGCTTTCACTTTTGCCCCAGCTTCAATCAGAGAAGCAGAACCACAAGAATGGATACACACACACATATAACAAATATATAATATATATACACATATTTATGTATAATGAATGCTTAAATATATAAAATACAATATTTTAAGTATAAAATATTTAAATATACAAAATATATTTTATAAATATGTTTATATGAACATACTATTTAAACTTTTTTATACAAATATGCTAACTATAAGTATCTATATAAGTATATAAAATACATAATATATCTGTAAATATATATATATGCAACATACATAAATGAATTTGTTACAGGGCTTTGACCTTACACAACTGTGGAAGCTGATTAAACAGTGTCCGTGGCAGCCCCAGGCTCTGGCACTTAGGAGGGATGATGACTATAAAGAGGGAGACCTGAGGATCAACTGGAACCTATGAGGACAGACTTAACCTACAAACATGGACTGGGAACTACTGTCAGTCTCTCACCACCTCTAACCCTCCAACTTTGACGAGGGTGTGTGTTCCGCAGGAGAAGCTGATACCCTTAGTCATGGAGCTAAATATGCTCCTGGCCCCAGACTTAGGCTGAACGAGAAAATTTGGCAGGAGCTGAAGGAGTTGTGAGCCAGAGGTTGCCCCAGTCCACTAAGGTGAGCCAGCAGATTATAACAACGTGGGTACACTGCAGTGGGGCCTTGTGCCCTGCTCTGACCTTCCAAGGGTAAAAGCAATAGGCTGCTGTTCCTTTTCTGCCTTTCAAATAGCACTCAAAATGCACCTTGTGAGACTCTTTAACCCTGAGTCATGCAGGGAAGGGAATACTGAGAAACGTAACTCTGATTTAGCTAAACTAACACCATACAAATCCCCCACAACCCTTCAATTAACTCCAGCATGGCAGCGGTAGATACCACGGAAAAATTCAAGACAGACCATTTTTTCTTCCTAAAACCCTCCAAAAGCATCCCCATGCAGCTAGAACAAAATCCAAACTCTTTACCATGGTTTACAGTAAGTCTGCACAAGATCTGACCCCTAACATTCTCTGAGTTCAGCTCATTCTGTACCACTTCCTCCTTGAGCACCAATCTTGAGCCACTAGCCTTCTACCTGTGCCTTAAACACAAGGAGGTCATCCCTATCTCTGCCTTCACATGGCCTTCTTCTGTGTGCTACATATCTCTGTGTCCTTCCTTTTCTTATGAGGCCAATCATCATTGGATTTAGGGTCTACTGTAAGCCCAGGATAATTTCATATCAAAATCATTCATTGTATCTGCAAAGACTCTATTTTCAAATAAAGTCCCATTCACAGGTTCCCGGGGTTAGGACTTGAATATATCTTTTAGAGGGGGTGCAAGGTAACTCATTACAGGGCTAATGAAAGATTCCTATTACTCCTGCTTCTACTGAGACAGGGCCCCTTGGAGATTTGAACTTGGAACTATTAGGACCCCTAGTAAATGCTATATGCCACAAGAAAACAGACATTTTCAGGTAATGCAGAAAGGAGAATTTCTACACTCCCTGAACTGTTAGAGCAACGACAGTTGGGATGTGGACAATAATTAATTGAAAGTTTGCAGGATCCAGAATTAGGAATTTATGTGATCACAAAGCTTCCAGTGCATACACTGGGTAGCTGACTGCTCAACAGCACTGGACAATGTGGTAAATTGCCTGGATTTGTAAGTCAGATTTTTGACACTGTAACAGCTGGAAGGAGAAATGACCTTTGCATTTGTGTTAAAACTGAAGCGGATTATGTCACAAAGCATCCCACATTGCTATCGGAAAGCAGTTTGGAAAAATTAGGCTTGTTGGAGAGAGTTGCTGTAGGAGGAACTTAAAGCGAAGCATTATATCTTGTGAAAACATGAGTTATCCTTCCCACTCCTTGCTCTTAAAGAAGCTACTATTTCTCCTTTATGGGGAAGAAGAGAGGAAACTGCTAAGGATTAGAAATAAAGGCGTGCAGAGTGTGGAGTTCAGCCACTCAAGTTCAGATATCAAACTATCGAAGCCTCCTGACTATGGAGTAAGTGACTTCCTTACTTTGGGTCAGAGAACACACTAGAAAAACCCTGGGCCTTAAACACCAACCATGACTACTGAATTTTTATTAGTTGGGAAGCCAGGTCCTAAAACAAGAGAGAGTAATCTCTCACATATTTGCTCCTGGAACCTAGCAGCCACTGGAGACAGCTTTAAAACCCATGGCACCACTTGGGGTTGGGGACTAAGAAGACAAATACCTCCATGTGTTCTGGCTCTTATGAAGATGGGCGGGTTTTTTTTGACAGAATGTGCCTGTGAGAAGAACTCTATCACTGTCCTCCAGAAACAGGAGGAAGGTCATAGTGTCAAGCTCTCCTGACCTCATAAACAAAAAAGCTTGGTAGATACCAAAGCTCTACCCTCCCTCCTTGGTTAGCCCAGACCGTGGTGTTCAAGTAGTTGAAGAGGTCTCCATAGTCAGTGAAGATCTGGTAGTCAGCCCTGACGCTAAGGGTGAACAAATGTGGTCAAAGTCCTATATTAAGAATCTTGCTTGCCTTTAGGGTAACTCTAGCACCCCAGTGCTACTGAACTTAAACCAACATATGGGGAGTGGGGTGAGATGCTGCTACCTAACTAGATCCAGCAATCCAGTAGGCATTATCACTGGTGGAGCTTTAGAGAAAAGTTCCAGAAACCCTTTAGGAGACTGGTACTAGCCTGTGAGGTGGAGGTGGTCCAACTACCTTAAGCAAAATACAGTGGTACTGTTTTACCTTCTGATCTCAACTGACCACTCCCCAACCCCAGCCCCTGCCACCATTCCCTCTGAAGTCACATAGCAAAACACACAAGAGATTGAAAATGTTTCTCTCAAGGAAATACATAAGGAGAAGATTTTTATTCATCAAAAATCATCTTAGAAATATATAATAAGAGATTTTATTCACCAAAAATCCTCTTAGAAAGGGAGAGCTGTCTTTGGTAGAAAAATTCTTTGAAAACCACTAATTCAAAAAGATATATCCACCCCAATGTTCACAGCAGCATTGCTTACAATAGCCAAGACATGGAAGCAACCCGTGTCCAAAAACAGATGAATGGAAAAAGAAGATGTGAGATACACACACACACACACACACACACACAATGGAATATTTCTCAGTCGTAAAAAGAGTGAAATGTTGCCATTTGTGACAACATGGATGGACCTGGAGGGTATAATGCTTAGTGAAACCATTCGGACAGAGAAAGACAAACACTGTATGACATCATTTATATGTGTAATCTAAGAAATAATCCAAATGAACGTATTATGTTAATGCATAATGTTTAACATATTTAATGCTTTGCATTCTGTTTAATGCAAAACAGAAACAGGCTCACAGGCATAAAAAACAAAGTAGTGGTTACCAAAGGGGAGAGGGAGAAGCGAGGGGCAAATTAGGGGTATGGAATTAAGAGATACAAACTACTATGTATAAAATAGATAAGCAACAAGAACATATTGTATAGTACGGGTAATTATAGCCATTATCATATAATAACTTTTAATGGAGTATAATCTGTAAAAATACTGAATCACCATGCTGTACACCTGAAACTAATATAATATTGTAAGTCAAATCTAATTTTTAAAAATTCAGTTTCAAATTTTCTGCCTTTAAAATATTCCAAAAGGTATACAAAAGATGCTGAAAGTGTGGACTCCTTTCAAATGCAATTATCTTGGATGCACTTGGTATTGGCTGACTTGCTCCCAAGGCCCCAAATACTTTCAGCTGAAGCCCTATCCAGTAGCAACTCCTAAATCTTCGGTAAAGAATCATTTAGGCACACACCCACACCCACTAAGTATGAGTGGGTGTTTTTCTAGAAACTGATGAAGGTCTACATTCAATGTGTTATTGCTAAAAAGGAGACAGGTAGTCCTAAAGGTTAAGGACTACAGAGGACAGGCACACACTAGGAGCAGGCTGTGAGAACTCACAGGTATCATGAAGACTATCTCAGGCCACAGAGTTGGATTTTCATCCAACATAACCAGATACTCAAGGAGTAGGAAGCCCCCAGCTGACAGCATGACTATTCTAATCTGCCTCCTCTGTTTCATTATCCATAAAACTTCTGAGTTTTCTAAGACACAAATCTAAGCACACCAGACCTGTGATCAAGATTCTTCAATAACTTCCCATTGCCTACTGGATTAAAAGAAAGAAGAAAAGAAAACCATTGGAAGGCATTTAAGGCCTCTCCCAGCTTCTTGCAAAATGCCTGGTGAGCAGTGGATGCTCTAAACATGGAGTACGAATGAGCAAGACTGACTCTCTCTTTTCTCTAGGGCTCAACTCAAAAATCACAGAACTTTTCAGTAAGGTCATCCCTGGCCATCTACTAAAATGACAACAAGCCCTCTCCTATGCTTATTTTTTCCTCCTTAGTTCTTATCAATACCTAACATACATTTTACTTATTTAACTTATTGTCTGTCTCCCTCAGCAGACATATAAATATATAAAATATGAACTATAATCTCTAGGTAGACAGGGATTTTTGACTTTTTAATTTGTCCACTACTCTATCTCCAGTACCTAGAATAGGGTTTGGCACACAGCAAGCACTTAATGAAATATATGTAGGATGGATGGATAGATGATTAAAACCTCAGCTCAAAGATCATTTTCACCTGAAGCCTCCAAGTAGCTTTAGATAGTCCTGCTTCCCACTCTTTCCCTGTATATATTGTCTCTTATACTGTACTTCTTTGTAAGTCAAGCTGAAAACTACATTGAAGTCAAGGGCCTCATGTTTCATTTTTATATACTTAGAAATGAATCCTTTGTGCTTGGTACATGATATGTCAATGAATAAATGAATGACTGATTATACCCTTAAAGATGAGGAAACAGAGGTTTAGAAAGGTCAAGTAACTCTTAAGGACACACTTAGTAAGTTGCAGAGATAAGATACTAACCCAGACACATGCCAAGCCATTCCTTTATTTTCCCTCATCACTACTATCATCTCTCCCCACAATGGTCTATCCTGCCTCACCTGTTTTCTGTTATTCAAATTGCACCCATTACTATCAATCTTCCAGATGACTCTTATTCACAGTAATTTCTTTTTTTTTTTTTTTAAACAGAGGATTCCTGAGATAGCTCTCAGGGTAAATGGGGGAGGTTATGACGTAGGTAATGTGAACTTGGAGAATAGCCTATTCATGTTCCATTTGTGTTCCACACTCCATATTCAGGCTCTTGATGCAAAGGCCTATCTATTTTGCAGATAATGCACCCTCTATTGGTCCCCAACCTCAGGTAATAGTCTCTCATGATCTGCATTTATCTCCTAAGGACTTGTGTGGTTAGTGATGGATACATTTGTTAGACTCAGCTGAGCTTCCAGGAGAAGCCACAGAATGAAGCAAGTCTAAGCAATCAGCATCTCCACCCTGGGATTAGCATTCAGGATACCTAAAGCTTTTCCTCTCCTCTCTCCGTCTCTACTTCTGATGGAAGTAGGGGCTTCAACCTTTCCCAAATGGGATTCCTCCAAGGTTACTTCATGAGAAGCAAAGGTTTATCTCCTATTAGCTGTTTCCTCGTGGTACCACATCAAAAATAGAGACTTCATTAGTCCAACTTCTCCCTTTTTGACGCGCATATACCAAAATTAGAAATAACAATTTTTGTTGTCAATGGTCCTTGAAAAGTAATGTAAAAAGTTACTTACAGTTTAAAAGTGTGCTCGTTACTTGTTCTTGTTTCCTTATAAGCTGAGACAGTTGCAATCAGAACCTGCAAAAACCCACAATAAATTCTTCCCTAATGTCTTTTGTATAAAATCTTCAGTAGCTACCCAAGCACCTTATTCATTAATTTGTAACTGTACGACAACATTTAACCCTTAACGTGTCTACGTAAAATGTTGATAGCTATTTGGGAAGCAGTAGAGAATTTTAAAAGTGCAGGACCACCTGTGTTCAAATCCACCTCCATCGTTCATCAGCTGTGCAAAGTTAAGCTCCTCAACGTCTCAGTCTTATTTTCCTCATTTTAAAATGAGATTTTATCACTTTATAAAGTTGTTATACTTAATAGAAAATAGCAGTTAATAAATGGTAAGTTATTTGGGAGGGGCTTATTATGTACTAGGCATTATGCTGGGCACTTTACATCCATTTCATCTAATTTTCAGAGCAATTTGAAGAAACTAAGACGCTGAGCACAGGGCTTTGTACACTGTAGATAATCAAAATACATCGAATGAATTAAGCTCAGAGAAGCTAAGAAAGTCCGCTGCTGGCAGGACACTGGTAGAGCCGGGAGTGGAGTCCAGGTATATCTGCCCGCAATGCCCAATGCCCAAGTCCCTGACCCCTGTGCTATATCCTGACAATGTACAGAGTGCCCAGGACAGTGCTGGCACAGAAAGGCCCCGATACATGGCGTTTTATGCCGGGCCCTCGGTATGAAAGAGGACTAGAAAAGTGGGCTTTGAACCCGGGCTCACCAGTTTCCAGTAGGGTCTTGAGCCCACTGGTCAGGACTACACGGTTTCCTTAGCGGAGGTCTGAGGTGAGACGGAAAGTGCACCTTTCCTCACTCCTATTTTCTCTCCTCCCGCAATTACGGTGCGAGGTGAAGAGCGCTGCGACTGGGGGCGCACCTCTGGAGCTCCTTTTCCCCCTGAGACTCGCAGGCTGAGTCGAAGCGACTGCGGCCCTGGGGTGGGGAGAGCCTGTTTCCAGCCGGACCGCGTCCCGCGACGCTCCCGAGCTCCGCGCCTGCGCACTCAGCCCGTCGCAGCGCCGGCCCTGAGGACGTGCGCACGGTGCCTTCGCGGTTCTTGGGCTCTGAGATGCGCGGTTACCGGGCCCGTGCCAGCTCCAGGTGCGTGAGGAGGATTTCAGGAACCCGGGTGTGAGGTGGAGCGACCCCTCGGAAGGGTCGGGCCTGCCTCGATCCTTCCAAACTGCCCAGAACGGGGGCGCTACGACCTCAGCTCCTTTGCCTTTCCCACTTCCCCGCCTCCTGACTGTGTCTCATGGGGAAAGGGAATCCCTGAGAGAAAGGCGCAGAGAGGATACGTTCCCCTGCAGTGGGTTATATCCCATGTGGCATTTTTCCCCCTCGCTGTGGCCAAAGCAGTTTTTCACTCTCGCTGTTCCTTTCCTGGTGTGGGATTTTGCGGTCTCTGGACTCTGGCTGGACTCCTAGGTGCTTACAGGTTGTGGGCGATTAGGGCGAGGGCCAGTTGTCAGGATCCTGTGTCCTGTGCAATCCCTCTGGGAGAGTTCAAGGCCAGGAGAGTGGGCTCGGGGAAGTGGGGCAGAAGAAGCTACCAAGAGGGAAAGGCTGTGACAAATGTCGCCCGAGATTATTCCCTAACTGGAAGTTCTCTTAAGTTTATCTCAGTCCTTGTGTTTCTTGTTCATTTACTTTTGTGATATCCTCACTTTGTTTTAATGGTATTCGTTAAGACTGGAAAACCCACAGGCTTTTAGCCTTGAAGTATTAGTGGAATTTTATTGAGATCAGTTTTTACACTCATCCGATGGAATGTATTGCTGTTGTCAGGATAATCTTTGGATTGAACCATTGAGATTTACCATTTTTTATTTTCACTTTAACATAGGAAAAATTACACAATGTTGGGTTTGTTTTTAAACTGTTACGAACAAGATCATTTGAGAACACAGGATCAGTTGAAGTGAGATTTGGAGCTCTATCAAGTTAATGTGCATGTGTTTAAGTGCATGTGGGACTGCACTTGGAGTTTGGGGATCCCTGAGCTGTCACCTATAAATAACGTATGAGATCACCACTTGCCACCAATGATTCTAACAATATAGGGCTTCCAATAAATGCTTTCCCACATGGTGTGAACGCAAGTGACAAGAGTATCCAGTCTTAGTGCTAGTGTTAGGTGATAAGCCATAGTCTTTTTTTGGCACAGTAACTGTAAGTAGTCAATTCCTGTTACAATCAGAGATGGTTGTCATGTGTGTGGTATTAGCGTGGGAATTTTTTCAAGAGAGCTCCATAGAAACTACAAAACAGAAGAAGAAATACACAATAAGAATTGAGGATGTGGCTCCTGGCCAAAATCCTATATGTGATCTTTCAGGCCCGACCATAGACAATTGCATGGTTTTGCCTGGCTGGCCTCATGGGGAGAAACTGCTCTCCCCACACCAGACTTGTGCATGGCCAGTGCATTGCAGTTTCCTGGAGGGAGTTGCAAGGACTCACTCCTTCCCTCCCACTGGCCATGCTCATGCTATACTGCGTTCCTCAGTATTTCCATTCTAAAGGCCTTGGCCCAGGTACTTCCCAGGTGCCTCCTTGCAAGGGGAGCCTTGACTGAGGTACTTTTCTCCATTTTGACTCAGGACCTTTCCACTCGTAACCCTTCCTCCTCCTCTGGCCCACAGGTCCATAAAGAGGCAGAAGCCTTTTGTTTGTCCTCTGCCGGGAGATGATTGTGTGCATTGCTTCCACCTAACCCTCACCTGGTGGTGTTTCGTTTAATGGACCACTGCGGAACTAGTACTTTTTTGCCTCTTGCTTGCACTGTTGGCAGTAAGTGAGTAAAGACGATTATTACTTTCAGCTTGGCTCATTGTCCTAATTGACCACCGCAATACCTGACTGCTTGACAGGAATTAAATTGCCAAGTTCTTGGCAGTTCACTGGATTCATGACTTAATTTTAATCCTTGTAATTGTTGCTGTGTTAGCACTTTAGGGATTTGGAGGCTCTGTACCTAGAATTTCTCTAACTCAGTGTTATGAAAATGCATACTAATATCAGGATTGTTGCTAACATGGGTATCTGGGTTATATGTGTATTTTACAAATTAATATAGTGGTTTGCAGTCAGATTACTTTATCTGTGTGGCATATTACCTTTGGCCTCTAACTGAATTTTTTAAATATATATTTTGGGTTTATATGTGGCCAACTGAAGAAAATGAGTAGTCCTTAGTAAACCTGTCTCATCCTATGGGTCCCAATCTTACCTAATAGATTTACTTGGCCACTTTGAATAAAGTGATTATTTGTTGTGGGTTCCTCTGTCTAGTGTTGTGTGAAGAGATATGCCAGGAGCGGGTTTCACCAACTTTTTAACCTCTTCCTACAGAAGTTTCACAAAACAGTATTTATACTTACTATATGTTATGCAATCTGATATTTTCTGTGCTATTTTATTAAGTAAAAATGCTGACCATGGCCCACTCAGTTGATTCCACAATCTATTAATGGGTGGTGATATGCAGTTTGAAAAACACTGTGGTAAAACCACTAGTAGAAGATGATTTGCTCAATAAATGATATTTTTTTTCTATTTTAAAGTTAGATTGCTGAAGAGAACTACAATTGGATGTGTTTGATTTTATGTTTAAGGTGTCCTCTATAAGAAAACAGTAAATAGCACACAGCAATTATGTTGGATATGCACCAAATCAGCTGACAAAAAAAAAAAAAAAAAAAAAAACACTGCGAGAGCTATAACAGGGTTTTTTTGTTTTGATTTGTTTCGTTTTGTTTTTTAGTTTAAATCTCTGGCTCCCTTATTTAAGGAAAATGTAGTAGTAGAAGAAGGATGAGAAGAAAATTGGCTTCTCTGATAGGAGAAGATAGGGCACAAAATGATTGTGAAAGTTCCTGGTAAACCTTTGCATGTGTCCTACAGAGGTATATTAGGAAAAGTATCTTTATCTTTATAGTAACTCTGAGACCAAAATGACCCTTTTATCATATGGCCTGAGAAGTGAACCACACTCAACTTTCAATTACTTAGCCATAGATGAGTATATAAGTAGCCAATCTGTCAACCTCATTGCCTCTGTACGTATTTTAGGAATTCTACCTCAGAGTGGAGAGGAGAAATAAAAAGAACTGTAAATTTTGTTAGTGTGTTTCTCTCTTAGTTAGAAACCCTAAAATATTCAGTAGATAAAGTTTTAAAATTTGGTTAATGTTGAGCAAAATAATACCTTACATTTATATATCATTCCAGTTTTGCAACACGTTGAGATGCGTTATCTCCATTGATTCTCACAACATCTTGATGTGATAGGCAGGCCAGGAGGCATTTTCCCCAATTTAGAGCTGAGGAATTTGTATTTCCTTCTTCTTGCCACCAAAATCACATAGTAGCAAATCCAGGACTAGAATCCAGGTTTCCTAGGACATTTGCTCCCAGTTGTCCATGTCATCTTTGTTGGCCCAAAGAAATAATTGAGAGTGAGTAATATTAATGATGTGGCTAAGAACACTGATAACTGAAATATTCCATTCTCAGATCATGTCCAGGGTATGTTATAATTGAATGCAAACATATATTATTTTTAGTATTATATTTTATTTCTTACATTCTTTACCTTTCTAGCCCAATTTTGAAAAGTGACGAAGCAACTAAATATGACAAATCTACTTAATACTGAGCTAGGAAAATTAAAAGGAATTTAAAGCTCTATTTGATATTACAAAATTCAACTCAATTCCCTTTTAATATATCGTCTCAGTTAACTAGAAATATAGCTTAAAATTATATAGAGTCTAGGTTCCTTATTACCCTTGATATCTTTAACCAAATGACAACTTAAATTATTTCTTCTCATATGAATAAGTAATTTTTAATACATTTTTATTTTTTATTTTTAGACATCTGTGGAGTTTAAGAACACTATGGAGCTCACCAGAATATATCACTGAAGAATATGATGGCTGAAAACAATTTTAAAATGCTAAAGATTCAACAGTGTGTAGTAGCCAACAAACTACCTAGAAACAGGCCATATATTTGCAATATTTGCTTCAAGCATTTCGAAACACCATCAAAATTAGCTAGGCATTATCTCATTCATACTGGTCAAAAGCCATTTGAATGTGATGTGTGTCATAAAACATTTAGGCAACTAGTTCACCTGGAGAGACATCAACTAACTCATAATCTGCCCTTTAAATGTAGTATTTGTCAACGCCACTTTAAGAATCTGAAGACATTTGTGAAGCACCAACAGCTTCACAATGAAACTTACCAGAATGATGTGAAACAGGTCAGAAGATTGTTGGAGGCCAAGCAAGAAAAACCAGTGCATGGAATGTATCAGACTTTTACCACAGAGGAGAGATGGGTGTTACACCCATGCTCCAAGTCTGATCCTACCTACAGCCCTACAAAGAAAAAAAAGAACATTCACGCATGTACAATCTGTGGCAAGATGTTTCCATCACAATCAAAACTTGATAGGCATGCACTTATTCATACTGGTCAGAGGCCTTTTAAATGTGTCCTGTGCAGTAAATCTTTTCGACAGTCAACTCACTTAAAAATCCACCAACTCACACATTCTGAAGAAAGACCTTTTCAATGCTGTTTTTGTCAAAAAGGATTTAAGATTCAAAGCAAACTTCTGAAGCATAAACAGATCCATACCAGGAATAAGACTTTTCAGACTCTTTCATTGAAGGTGAAGAGTCCAGAATCATGCCCCCTGCCTAATAAATTAAATGCAAAGCAGGATGGCTTTGAAAATGGTGATATAGGTGAACCCGAGGAGAATAATCATCTTGATGTCCACTCCATTTATATTGTCCCTTTTCAATGTCCAGAGTGTGAAGAATGTTTTGAATCAGAGCAGATTCTCAATGGACACAAGTGTTTTCCTGCCAAAGGTGGCAAAATTCCAAGCAGGCTCAAAAGAAGCTACAACTATAAAACCATTGTTAAAAAAATCTTGGCTAAGCTTAAACGTGCTGGGTGTAAGAAATTAGACAATTTTCGATCTGAGAAAAACGTATTTAGAAACGGTTTCTTGAAAAATTGTGATCTTATTTCAGACGAGCAGAGCCCTGAACAAACCCAGAGAACATTTATGGGTTCTCTGGGCAAACATGGAACATATAAGACAGTTGGCAATAAAAAGAAGAAAACATTGACTTTGCCATTTTCTTGGCAAAAGCACTTCCAGAGCCAAAATATGGGAAAGAATTTAAAAGGTATCTTTACGCCAGAGAACATGTTAACTATGGATAATTCCATGAATAATAAAGACGTATCTGTCTATGGATCATCAGGTGAGGAATTTTTTGATAACTGTGAAGTGCTTCAGTGTGGTTTTTCAGTTCCAAGTGAAAACATACATACCGGACATAAGATGTGTCCCTGTGACAAATGTGAGAAAGTGTTTCCTTCTGTATCTAAACTACAAAGACACTATTTAATTCATACTGGACAGAGGCCTTTTGGCTGTACTGTTTGTGGGAAATCTTTTAGACAGTCAGCTCACTTGAAAAGACATAAATTAACTCATAGTGATAAGATTCCATATAGAAAATCTCTTTGCCAAGTAGAATTTGAAAATTTGAACAAACTTTTCAATCATCAGGGTGATAATGTTAATTATAATGCTTCCCAACCATGTCTGACTCCTAGTTTTCAAAAATATGAGGTTTCAGAGTCAGATCAAATACCAGAAATCAAAGTTAAGGCAGAATCAGAGGATTTCATTCTTGGTACCCCCTATAGAAACAGGCAGCCCTACCTCTCTAGCGCGCTTCTGGAATCAGAGCAGGGCCATCACAGTCATTGTTGTAGTTATTCAGGGCATGCCAAGAGGAATGATGGTCTTCTTTACCAATGCAGTGTTTGTTCTAAAAGTTTTAGATCCCCATCTAAACTTGAAAGACACTATCTAATTCATGCGGGGCAGAAGCCGTTTGAATGCTCCGTTTGTGGCAAAACATTCAGACAGGCTCCTCACTGGAAGAGACACCAACTTACTCACTTTAAGGAATGACCACAAGAGAAAACGGTGGTCTTAAATTCAGTTATGTAACTGACAAAACCACTAACACATTTGTCGTCACTTGCTGTTTAAGCCTGTATCACTTAAAATGTATTTTTATCAAAAGACCTACATTACATTGAATGATTTCATAGGCAATTGCTTGTCCTGCATAGTAAGAGGTAAGATACATAGAAATTTAATACAATGTTTTAGGAACAGCCAAATTAATTTTTAGAGGGAAGAACTTGATTTGATGCCATAAAGCAAGCGTTTATTTTATTTTAATATATACTTGGCTGTATTGAAAATGTTGTGAATCCGTGATGTACAAATCATTCAGCCTCATATTTAAAGGAATTATTCCTTAAGACATGCCATCTCCTTTTATATATACTCAAAAGACTTGAAAAGGCAAAAATTGGGTTTTGGCCACAGTGCATAGCCCCACTTTATTTCATGTATTTTATACCTATAGCTCAAATTCCATCGCAAAATGTTTCTTATAATTTAAAAAATACAAAGGCAATAGAAGTGAAAATGGGTGAGGAAATAACAGCATTATTTCCATTGGTCTTTTCCAAGCTATTTACTCTTAGGACTCTGGCAGCAGCACCTCCTGTTCTACAGGTGATTTGAATTGGTTTCTTGCCCAGCCTGCTGTTATCTTTCCCTCCAAAGTGTAAAGTAGGAGAGAGGCTAGGATGCACCTCTATACATTTACCATGTTTACTTATTGGGAATATTGTCCAAGTGCCATGATCTGTTTGATGATGTGTATGCAGTGTTATCTTTTCAGAGGAATAAATGCAATTCAACTACTTGCTTATTAGTGTTTGATAGCAGTAGTTGTAGACTTAAGACTCATCAGTAGTTCTACATCTCCACAAGACTTTTACATTTACTTTAGTAAAACTTTTCATATCTCTTTGAGTGGTCCTATGACTTAACAATCTATTCTGTTAAAGTTTGATCAAATGGCATTGACTGTCTAGTTCTAGTTTTTATTCCTCTGTTTTTTGCAAGACTCTATCATTAAAGAATGTTATTTTGATCATTAGTAAATTGTTAACTTAGTAAGGTAGGAATAAGATGGAATAAGATGCTTATAGAATTGAGGGTATCATTCTAAATGGTACTGTCATAATTTGGGAAATATTTAAATCTTCAACTGTAAAAGACGTAATCATAAATTGTCCTGCGTATTTGCCATTTTTAATAAAACATCTTTAAGAATGACGTATCCTAGCAATAAGACAAAATAATCATTATCTTTCTAAGGTGAAAGGAACAAGTGGGCATTTATCCTAGCACAGTTAGATACACATAATGACAAGCCCTCTACTGAGAATGGGTAAATGTACAATTTTAAGTTTTGCATCGTAATCTAAGAACAGTCTGTGTTGGGGGGAGGAGGGAGATGTTCATCTGCTTCTTTTACAAGTGAATTTTGATAAACTTGGGTTTAATTTATAGAGATTAAACAAAACATTACCGATAAAATCCCAACGATATACAAATGTGCAGGAGAATCATATGTTTTAAAGAATAATTTCTTTTAGATTTCCTTGAGATATGTTCCTCCAGTGCAAGCAAGATGATGGTTTACAAAATTTGCTTTCCACAGAACTTTTCAAGAACACATCTGTTACATAAAAACAAGGAATAACAAGTTCATATTTTTCAAGAATAAAGATTCAAGGGTTTTTTTTTCTATAAAATTATGTATTTGAGGATTTTCCTAAACTATTCATGTAATTTTATTTGAAGTAAATGTCTCACATACTCCTTTCCCATCCCAAACAGGGAGAATCCTAACAGTGTTGTAGTTGTATGACTATTAGACCTTATTTGCCTAAGTGATAACTACTATAATTTTTTTTTGGCCCATGCCTTTTTAAGCTGTTTCATATTGAAAGTTGGCATATTGTAAAAATTTTGTCAGAGATGTACTGTAGTGCTATTTGAAGTACCTGTAACAAAATACTTATTTACTTTTATCATCACTGTAAGCTTCTTGTGGAAACTTTATAGGAATGAAAATAAACTGCATACATCCATGATAAGATTGAACATTAGATGTTAAACGATGGTTTGCTGCATGCTAGAACTGTTATTATTGTTGAATCAATTACTCTGGTTTTCTGAAAAAATAAACTTCTAAATATCTTTAAAGCAAAGTAGAGGAATTTTTCGTTTGAGCAGTTCCAGGCTGTAGCATGATTATTTACTGAAGTAGTTTGATTGACGGAGTTAGTGGAATTACTGTTTCTTGTTTTCACTGCAATAGGGCCTATACTTTTAGGACAAAATGTATGTTGAAGGAAAGAAGATGGTAGTAAAGATTCTTGGAAAATTCAAATTTCAGAGTATTTTGAAAATAAAGTTTCAAATTACACAGTTTGGATTTTTTTTTTAAGGGAAAATCACATTATAAAAGAACAAGTACTGATTGCCAAACACTTTCCTGAGCCCACTCCAGTCTGCCTTCTACAAATGAAATTTCTAACATGAATTGTTAATCGTTTACTTTCCTGTTCATGTTATGTTTTTTTGATAGCTCCTTATCACTTCCAAAAGGTTATGTTAACTCCATTGCATGTCACATGATCTATCTGCTTATCCTTTTATCCTCTTTGGCCTTCCTCTCCAGATTTGTATTAAACATACAGTTAGTTCCTCCAATACACATTCTAGTTATTCTTGCCTCCATCTTGTCTACATGTCTACCTAGTATTAATTTAAATTAGATACAGTCTCTAATACTCTCTTCAAACAAGAGATTTAGTTGAGCCAGGTTTTATTTCTTCCATAATTATGGAAGAAAAGCAAATATAATTATGGAAGAAAACTATAGTGTTTAACCTGCAGAAAACAGATTTCAGTTTACATTATGTAAGATAACCAATGTGGATTACAGACATTTAGGGGATAGCAAAAGCCTTTGAAGTCTGAGTATCTTATAAGAATCATTGTTAGAAGTAACATTATCAAGGACTGTTTCATGATGCAGAATATCTGTTTTTTAGTGAAAGGGAACATTTAATTCCTTTGTGTTGAGGTTTCTCCTATTGCCAGTTAAAGGGCTTAGAATTTCAGAGCTAACTGCTGGAATTCTATTAGCACTATTCTATTAGAGAACAGAATTCTATTAGAGGGAAAAAAAAGAACTTAATGAAAAAAGAAAAGTGGTACAATGGTATTATTAAACAGAATATGGAGCATGTAATGTTTCGCATCTGCATCAGCTAAGTTCTATTCATGATGTTTGGGCTTAAAACACTGCTTCCTCTGGAAGCCCTTTTGATTTACCCAAGTACTCCATTCCCTGTGCTCCCACCGCTTTTTGTTCATAACTCTATTAATCGTCACTGTTGATCAGTGGTTTTCAAACTAGTGTGCACTGGAATCTTCTAGAGGGCTTGTTAAAAGCGTAGATTGTTGAGCCGCTCCCTCAGATTTTCTGATTCAGTATTGGATTTGATCCAAAAATTTATATTTATACATGTTAGCTGTTATTGCTGTATTGAGTCTACACTTTGAGAACCATTGAGCTAAACTACTTGCTTCTGGAAAGCAAGGGAATGCATCTTTGTATGTTTTATACATACAATATAAAACAGTGTATGTAATGTTTTTACATCCTCAAATGTATACTGAATATATGAAAGAAAATAATGGAGTCATTATTAAAAACTCTTACAGTTTCTGTAAATCTGTAACTTCATTTAGGGCCTTTCATTCACTCTTGGAATGAGTTTCCCTTCTAATGTGTTGAGATCAAAACCAATCCAGTACTCTCTAGACTTCCCTCTTCTTCACTTGGTAATGTCTGTCTTAATTCCTTCCTTTTCTCATCCTATATGTCATAATAATAATGTTCCTCCACCTTTCTAAAGCTAGCTTTTCCTTGTTCTCTTTCCATCAGTTTCTTGCCTGTGTTCATCCAGGGAAAGTTTATTAGCGATAGTGGTAGAGGTATGCATTCAAACTCAGTAATAAGAAAACAAGCAATCCAATTTAAAAATAGGCAATCTGAATGCAGGATTCCACAAAGAAGATACATGGATGGATAGTAAGCACATGAACAGACACTCAGCATTATTAGTCATTAGGGAAATACAAATTAAAGCTACAATGAGATATACCACATAACTATTAAAATAACTAAAATTAAAGAGTAGCCATACCAAGTGTTGGTAAGAAAGAGGAGGAACTGGAACTCATATACTACTGATATGAACATAAAATGATACAACTACTTTATAAAACTGGTAATTTCTTTAAAAAGTTAAACATACCACTCCTAGGTATTTACTTAAAAGAAAAGGCAATACATGTTTACATTAAGACATATATATATATATATATATACACATACACACATGAATGCTCATAGCAGCATTATTTGTAATAGTCAAAAACTGGAAACAATTCAAACATTCATCTACAGGTGAGTAGATTAACAAACTGATATGTCCATAAAATAGAATACTATTCAGCAATAACAAGGAATGAACTACTAATACAGGCATCAACACGGATGAATCTCAGAATCATTATGTTGAGTGAAAAAAGAAAAAAGGTACATACTATATTATTTCACATTTATAGAATTCTATAAAAAGTATAATAATCTGTACATCGATAGTGACCCTTCCCGCCCCCCACAGGAAGCCCTTACCCAATACCATCTACCTGGTCACTGAGACATCAATCCGGTCTCACTGGGTGTCTTCTCTCAGATTACCGCTAGGGGGCAGGAGCGCGGGAGGTCGAAGCCCTTGCCTCTCTAGCTCAGCGCCAACTCCTGTATGTACTTCCGGACCTGTTTTGTTCCGTTTCCCGAAGAATACGGGCTGCTGTACGCGTTGCTTGTGGGGTTGTAAGAGTGGAGGATATTCTGGCCCGCGGGTTCTTGCATCTCGGAGTTGGTAACCGCAGCCGCCTCTTAGAGGAAGTGCAGCGGGTTTCCCGCTTCTCAGGGCGGTCCTTTCTTTTCCTCTGGAGCGGAGGGAGAGTGCAGCCATGACGGCCCCTGCTCAGCCCAAGAAAATCGTGGCCCCGACGGTGTCCCAGATCAATGCGGAGTTCGTGACTCAGGTGCGCTCGGGCGAGTCTGGTGTCTGTGAAGAGATGAGGGTGTTGAGGCCCCGAGGCCAGGGGTGGGATTGTCCTCGGGAACGGGAGCATCCAGGCGGCATTCGTTCGTCAGTTCACTCACTCAGATCTTTTTGTTGGAGCATCTGCTGTGTACACTGAGCTAGGTGTTGGGGATGCCATGGTGACAGAGGCTCTACCCTGAGGAATTCACGTTCCAAGAGAAACAGACACATAAAAAGAAAGCTGTTACTCGAGCTTTGCTGTATTAGAGTTTGTCGCGGGAGCGGTGGATTCACAGAAGGAGCATCCCAGTCTACCTGAGACTGACAAGGTGGTTTAGTAGCAGAGGTGATGCTGAACTGAGGATTAAGGGAGGGATAGACTTATTCTTAGCCTTAAAAAAAACGTTGATCTTTGAGGTGAATGGCGAAAATCTGACAAGACACCTTCTCCAAATAAGTGCATCTATGAAGAGAGCAACCCTGTTGCCGGAGAGTGTTCATTTGGAACCTGTTCACTGTGTTGCGTTGTGAACCGCATTTGCTTTGAATGGGGAAACACGATCCTGTAGCTCTCTGCAGCGTTACTAGTCCTTTTTTGTTGCTTTGGGTTTTGGATAAGTGTGCAAGTAGCTCATTGCAGAACCTCACTTGCTTCTTTCTTCTCTGTTCCCTGTCTTAGCAGATTTGCCAAGGCAGAAGCATAGGAGTCATTTTGAGTCCTTCCTTTTCTAACCTCCACTTTTATGCATTCTAAATCTCTCTTAAATCTGTTTTCTTCTCGTGCCCTAAGCCAGGTTGCCATGGTTTTCTTCCTGGACCTGGGCATCCTAACCTATGTTCTTATCTTTCCTTTTGCTCTCTACAAGCTTATTCTTCAGAGTGATTTTACTTAAGTGCAAATCTGATCATATCACATATCTTTTTAAAATCATTAAGGAGTTCTAATTGTCTTTAGGATAATGGCTAGAATCCTTCAAAGTGTTTTGTGATCTGGCCTGTGTTGATACCCTGTTTCCTCCCTTTTCTTTCCTTTTCTAACTATGCTTTAGCCATACTGAACTGCACTTATTTGTGCCAAGCTATCTTTCACCTCCTGGCCTTTCAACATTGTTCCTTCTACTTAGAATCCTCATTTTTCCCCCCACCTTTTTTATATGGTTAATTCATTGTCATCTACCGACATTCATTTGGAGAGGCTTTTCCAGACAACTTAAACTAGATTAGAGCTCCCTAATACCTGAATTTTTGTGGTAAAAGTCATTTATTAGTTTTCTTCCTTCATGGAGCTTATGTTTTAGAGGGATGAGTCCGTCAAATAGTGTAGTTGCAGACAGTGATTAGTGCTACCAGGAAAATGAAACAAGATTTTATGACAGACTGGATGGGGTGTATGAAAAGCAGTCAGGAAAGTCCTCCCTGAGGTGACATCTGAGCTAAGACCTGAATGCAAAAAAGGAGCCAGTTTGGGAAAGAGCAGGAAAACAGCCCAGGGAATAGCAAGTGCAAATACCTTACAGTGTGGATGTAAAGAAGCCAGGATAGCGAACTTAAGAAGTAACAGGGAGAATGGTATGAGATGAGGGCAGAGAGTATGTGGGGGTCATACCACTTCCCTGTCCCTCCTCTCCCCTCTCTCCTTCCCCCTCCAGCTTCTTTCTGAGCACCTGGTTCAGCTGACCAGAGAAGGTGCTTTTTAATTATTATTGAATGAATGAGATGTAGAGGTTAAAATTTAGTTTTAAGAAGATCAAATATCTGAACTCAGAGACCTTGCTTTTTTTATGAAGGTTAGCTTTTTTTTCAGCAATAAAAGCATTTTTAAGTTTAGATATGTACTTTTTTTTAAGACATAATACTGTTACACACTTACTAGACTACAATATAGCATAAACATAACTTTTATATGCCCTGGAAGACCGAAAAATTCATTTGACTTTTTTATTGAGATAGTCGCTTTATTATGGTGGTCTGGAACCAAATCTGCAATATTCTTGAGGTATGCCTGTATATGTATTTAAAATTTGCGTTTTCACGTAAAACCTAATGTGCTGAAATATAACATATCAACTCTAATAACCCGCTGATAAACTGCAGTGTGTTTTTTAGGTTTTGTTTAAGTATGCCTGAGGTGTACTAGTCACTTAAAGATTTATTGTTTTACAAATCAACATTCCTGAAGATTTTGAATCTGGTTTTTAGTACTGGCTCACCTGTTAACCAGTTGTAGTCTTGGACAGCTCACTTGATCTTTTTAGACCTGGGTTTCCTTATCTCTAAGCTGAAGATGTTTGCGGTTAACTTCACCCTACTGTTTCCCTCGGGGTAGTTAGAAGAGTATGTTTTGTTTTTGTTAAATCGCAGTGGCAGGGTGCTGTGCAGGACATAACTGGCATTCGCTGGGTTAGGACCAAGGATTCTAGCTGATCTGCAAGCCAATCCTTTTAAGAGGTAGATTACTGTGTCACTCCACCCCATGCAGTAGTGCCCGGTTAAGAAACAGCTTGTCACTGAGTGGTCTCAGTCTTTTAGCTCTACAGTGGTATGAATCTGTGACTTACTGTTTAAACTGTTTACTTTTGCAGCTAGCTTGTAAATACTGGGCTCCTCATATCAAGAAAAAATCACCTTTTGATATAAAGGTACGTATTTTTGCTTTGCAACATACTTTTTGAATAAGTATGCTCTTTGTTATCTTTCTTTCAAGAGCTAATTCAACAAAAGCTTTCCATAATATTTTAAAAATTAAAATTAATGACTTTCTAATTACCAAAGTAATAATTACTTATAATAGAAAATTTGGAAGATACAGAAGCTACACATGAGAAAATAAAAATTACTACACAAAGGTAACCTCTGCTATCATTTGTTGTATTTCCTTTAAGCTTTTAAAAAAATGTGTGTGGATTTTCCTGTTTGTAGATTCTTAGATTGTTTTTGATTTATCGTTATTGTAGATTTTTGTGTAGATATATTTTATTATTTATTTATTTATTTTTTTTTTACTACTTTTCTTTCTATTATTTCTCATTTTGAGGAATGTAATTAGGGGTTATAAAAAATTTCTTAAGTATTGTTTCAGTAGCAGTAATATTTGATAACTTTCCTAAACCAACTTACTTTGTGTAATTTCAGTGATTGAAAACTCTCAATTTAGAGTCTAAAAAAAGTTATTTGAGATATTAAACATTTTTATATTTCTAATAACAGGTAATTGAAGATATATATGAGAAAGAGATTGTCAAATCAAGGTAGGAATGAGTTTAATTTTTGTATATAGGAACTAGATGGGACCAACTTGAATCTTATCTGAACTTCTAAACTGAACGTAATCATAAACTTGGAATTTTCTTTTGTTGATTTGGTCATCAAGGAGATGGTGACTAGGGAAACTACATCTAGCTGCTGAAGATATTTCTATAATAAGATATTTCTTTCCCTTCTAATGTCTGGCTCAGATTAGAGGGATTAAGTTCCTGAGGGTTTATTTTGTTTTTGAAGGAATGTGAGGAAGAGTAAGTATGAAGATTTTAAAATTTGAATTTAACTAATACTATTTTTTTATTTTCTGATAAATCTTTTTAAAAGAGTATTTAAAAACTATAAAAGTAAAATATACATAGTAATAAATGCAAAATAATAAAATACATATTTTGTATATAATGTATAAACTATATATATATTAAAAAATAAAGATTATTTTGAACAATATGCAGGAGAGGGTAAGTTTCAGTACAACTTTCCTATCCCTAATGCTCAGGTAATTTATTTATGTATATATATGTTTGTCTTCTACTTCTTGTTTTGTTTTTTTTTTAAACAGCAAAGAGTTTATACTTGATGTACTATTCTACATCATGGATTTTTTTTTTAAACAATGTATCTTGGACCTATTTGCATATCTACACCTGTAGACATATATATCCAGTGGGTATTTTAAAAGGTAATTGACTAATCATTTTGATATGAAATAGAAACATTTATGTTATGACTGTCATAAACTTTGTAAAATCTCAGATTTTTTTTTTTCTTGTATTTTAGTCTTAGGAGGTAAATTTTTTTGCATGTGTTTGAGTCTTAGGAGGTAAATTTTACTAAATACTGTGAAGGCAACTGCAAGGCAGTGTCAAAATATGAGGCTAGTCATTTTGTTTTACTGATTTATTCTTGAGCCTGTAGAAGTAGGGAGGAGACCATGTTAAGGATTTTTTTTTTAACTTGAAGAGCGATTGGAAACTAGTGGTGTTGGAAGCATGAGGGTGATATTTTAAAATTTTGGAGAGGGAAAGAGGCAGGAAATTAGGTGAATATTGTTGTAGTCAGATTCAAGAAAATGATGGCTTAGAGTAGCATAGAAAGTTGAGATAGAGAGGAGTTACCAATCTGAGAGAGAAGTGACAAGATGGTTGGTAGTTGGATGTGGTGAGTGTGGGAACAGAGGAATCAAGGACGACTCCAAAGTTTTTGGCAAAGGTTGCCAGGTGATTAGTGGTGCCATTACTAATTTCTGCTGTTGTTGGAGGTAGAATTGGGTGTAGATCATTAGTTGCTTTTGGAAATGCTGAATTCTAGCTACTGAAGAGCCATGCAGAGGGAGGTGTAGAATAAGCACTTGGGTATCTAGGTGTAGAGCTCTGAAGAGAGGACTGGGTTGAGCCTACTTTGTATCAACCACCATTTCAATGCCAGGGGTGCATCAGTGAACATAGCAGATAAAATCCCTACTCAAGGAGCTTTTGTTCTAATTCTTATCTAGACAGACGAAGTATATACAGATACGTAATGTCAATGCTATGAATTAAAGTGTGGTTAGGGTACAGCAACAAGGACTGCTGCTTTAGACTGAATGATCAGGCAAGGATCCTCTCTGAAGATAGACACTTGAGCAGATATGTAACATGACTTGGTCTGAGGGTGAGTATGGCTGAAACTGCCTGAGGAAACTGAACTGAAGATGTGGGTAGACAAGTTTTAGGCTCCTTTTTTGTCACATCTTAAGGATATACCAATCTGGAAATTACCTTGAACCTTCGGAACTAGCTCTCTGCCTCTTTTCAGAACAGGCTTTCCCTCCTTACACTTCAGTGGATTTCTTGGGGTTTTGTTGTTGATATTTTGTTTGTTTGTTTGTTTTTTATTTAGGCCTTTGCTATTAATATTGCTTCCTTGAAGATAACCTTTATATAATTAACAACTAAAAGCTGCCAATGGTTGTTTTTTAAGTTATATGAACTTGGCTAAATTATTTTTTAATTACTGAAACAATTAGCAGTCACTGGCTGGGCTCCCTAAGATTTATCATTGCACTCTTTACAGCCATTTCCTCGTCTTGTACACATTTTTGAATACTTGAATAAAAGTGAACTGATTGCATCCTGTCCCCAAATTTCAAAGTTCAAAAGTTAAATGCACTTGTATAACACATAAACTGTAGTATATATTTAAAAATTTGAATAACTGTTTTTTAGACTAGTGCCTTGTGGAAGCCGTTTTGCTCTGTTATATGCTCGTTCACAGGAAATGGCTTGATGTAAGATTCATTAACTTGTTTGTAGGCTATCAGAATAGGCAGTTTGTAGCCATAAGGCACTCTTAATGTTATACATTAAAGTTCTTAAAATATACATTTTTTTTTAACATCATTCCTATTTTCCTGGGAGGCATCTGGGAATTAAATCAATAAGTTATCATATTCTTATGGTATAAATGATCACTTCTATGATCTCAAAATTAGATAGATTTTAAAATACCACATTGCCCAATCCCCATGCAATATGTGGTATATTCATATTTGCCATCCTTACCGTTATCAAATTTGGCAAGCTTGTCTTAATGTATTTTTATCTGTTTGATTTTTAAATATTAAAAATAACAGTGTCATTTCTTGAGTGCTTATTGTGTGCCAGATTCCATTCTCAGCACCTTGTACATAGTAGTGCATTTATCCTCACAACTACCCTGTGCTAGTCCCTGTTATCCTCTTTTTATTGCCCAGCCTCTAACTTGTTCTCTGGCTCTTTCCTTGTTTTCTGGCTCTTATCCAATACTCTGTTCTTAAACAGGACAGGGTTCATTCCCCGTTAGGACTCTTAACCTGCACACTTTGGTATGATTGTTAATCCTGTTGTGACTCCATCCAGGTGATTTTTATACTGGAAAAAGGGGGTGACTTATATAGAGCAATTTACTTTTGTCAGTGTTTATATTTCTTTTTATTAAAAATGTTTAGGCCCCTTTTCTGTGAAATGATACAGAAAAGTCATAAAATGTATGGAAATGTGTATATAGCCTTCTGAATTACCACCAGTGAGGTTAAAAAAAAAAAAAAGAGCCAACATTGTCAGCTTCCCAGAAACCCTTGTTTGCCACTTTGCTTCACCATTTTAGTATCTAAGTATGCAAACATGAACCCTGGAGCTTAATTCTGCTTGGTTTTAAACTATATAAATGGAATCACATGACATGTACTCTTCTGTGGCTGACTTCCTTTGTTCACTGTTATTTGATTTTTTAATCATCTATTTAACAATAAATCTGGAAGTAGCTAGTTCAGAAATTCATAACATCATGGACCTTGTCAGCCTTTTAACAAAATTTTTTACTTTCCCTGTGTGGTTGCAAAGGGGCTGCCACAGCTCCAGACCTCATGTTTTCATACAACCATATCCCAAGAGAGGAGGCAGAGGACAGTTCTAGCAGCAAAGAAACTCCCTTTTGCATGTCCCTACCACTCTTTTTTTAAAGTCAGATGTAATGATCTAGTTAAGATACAGTTAATAGAGCCAATTTATTGTACATGAATTATCCAGCTTTGAGTGGATTTAATGAAATGAAAATTAAACCCTTGACAGAATCAGGCTTTATAAAGCATGCTCTCAGTAAATATTGGTAACTTAATAAAATAACTGTCCCCAAATCCTTTATGTTTGTCATTATTACTTGTAATTTTTCATCCTTATCTTTAAAAGTTTTCTGGCATGATGTCTAGTCCCTAGACCCATTTTTATATTTTATATATATATATACATTTAGTTAAGCTCTTTACTTTATCTTTCTCAGAAAGTTTAATGACAGAAGCATAAAACCCCAAATTTAATGAATACCACCAAGACTGCTAGAAGAGAAGCTGAGTGTTTTTCAGAGTGTTTTTGCTCTATCTTGACCTATCAAAACTGATTTTTCACTTGTCAGGTCATTAAAAAAAAAAATTGGCCACTGCACCTTTTCTGTACATGAAGAAACTAGGTCCCAGAACGTTTAAAGATGTTGCCAAGATGGCACTGAATTATGACCAGTATATTGATCTATCTTGTGAGCCAAGATCTTCCTTTCATCAATGACCTCCTATTTGTGGCTGAAGAAATTAAGTGTGCAGGTGTTTGCACAGTGGGCCCTGAATTCTGTTGCGCAACATGCATTTAAAGTGATATGCCTGCAGCTGGAGATCTAGAGTGCGCCACACAAGCTGTTGTGTCCTCTCAGTGGCCTGGCTGATTACAGAAGCCAGTGCCTTGGCAGTGTTCTACCTTTGTGCTGTTCCACAGTTAAAACCTTCCATTTCATTCTCACTAAAGTTTTGTGACGTTACTTGCTCAGTGAAACTATTTAAGAGATCAGAATTGAGTGGAATAGGATTTTGACAGGGTAATGGTCTCTTGGGGTACTATAAATTTATAATGCATACACATTTAATTTTGAAAGCTGGAGGATAATATTCCAGTGGCAGTGTTCTGGTCTGGCTACTTTATGTCTAATATATAAAATGATAAAACTAAATTAGTGGACATTTGAACCTACCTTTAGAGGGATACCCTGTACCTGCCATATCATTTTTCCATATAAAACAAAACACTTCTATTTTTTAAAGTATATCAAAAGTTATCTGATATTCCCTCCACAATTTTCTAATATTTTAGACTTAGTGTCAAGACTGCAAAACGTTGGAAACATCTGATTCCCATGTTTGTGATATAGATGCAAGTTTATAGGAAGGCATGATTTCAGCAGAATGTTTTCATTTCAATATTACATGAAAGAATGTTAGTCAGTGCTTAGGAAATTGAGACAGGCTAGCTCTGGGCAGTTGTGATCCAGTATTATGAATACTGATGAACATTTGTGTTTTGATTAAAATTATATGGCTTATTAATCAGTGTGTTATATCCTTGTATGTCATGGTGCTGATTGTGTTTGTTATATGAGTGAGATATAAGTAACTGTTCTTAGATAATTTTTTGAAACAAAATCAACTATCCTGAAACAAAATATAAACAGCAATTTTTAAAAGCAAAATTCACTGCCTTCAGTGCATAAATAAATATGATCATTCGGACATACGAGTCAATATTAAAACAAGATTCCAGAATATATCTGCATTAGTAACTGAGAAATGTGTATATTCTCTATTTACATATTTTTATTATTTATTTTCATATTTTTAGATTTGCCATCAGAAAGATAATGCTCTTGGAATTCAGGTGAGTTAAAGACTTTTCTTTGATAAAGTTAAAGATGACAGAATGATTAACTTTTGGCTAAGTTTTCTGTACCTTTCTGTGAGTGCATAAGAAATTAATTATAAATTTTTGAAGATTTATGTTTTTGTGATTGGCTTATTTTGGAATATGTGTGTGATATCCTTTGTTTTCAAAGTTGATGCTCCATTGTCAGTGTAACTGTATTTTGAGTTGTTTCTCACTAATTAAGGTGGTGTGTGCTGAGCAATTTCTGAACTCTGGTTCCTCTAGTGATCATTGGGAGTAAATTGGAGTGTGTTCTATAGCCATTTTTTTCCTTCAAAAGTAACTTGTTAATACCAAGGCAGCCTTGTTCTGAGCTAAGCCACTTACAAATATTTTAGACAGAAAAGAATATATAATTTTTAGATTATGATTTAGATTATATTACAACCAGATGTGGCCAGTAGGCTGGAAATAAAAGCCAAGGTTGTTACTGATAATAGTAATATTTGCCATGTATTGAACGTTGTGCTAGGCACAGCGTTAAACATTTTGCATACAGAGCACTTACAGCAACCCTGCGAAGTCAGTATTATACTTTCCATTCAGTGAAAGAAAAAACACATCAGGGCAGTTAAGTAATTTGTTCAAGATAATGCGTTTAAGTAATTGACAGACCTGGGATGCCAACATCTGATGCCAAAGTTCATGGTTTTTCTGCTTCTTCGCACTCCCTTGAGGTCTTTTCTGTGTCAAAGTCAGTCTCTCTTTAACACCTGCTTACTCCCTACATACATTGATTTGATCCTCACAAAAAATAGCATGAAGTAAGTGTTCTTATTATTTTTACAGAGAGAAATAGAGGTTTATAGTTATGAATTAACTTGTAAATGGAGTGCCTACTCTATTCTAAGAACTATGTTATTGAATACATGATCTCATTTAATCCTCACAATAATCCCAGTAAGACCTTCCTTACTTTATAGAGGAGAACACGGGCTAGAAATTGGATACATCCAGCCCTTAGATTAATGTGTCCTTTTACCATATTATGCCATCTTTCAGGAAGATTAAAAATCAAGAGGATGCTGATACACAATTAGGATAAAACCAGAATTCTGTAGTCCTGGCAAATATCAGATACCAAGAGAATTGTGGGAACTGAAGGGGTAAGCAACAGAATAGGTTGAAGGCACCAATGACAGTGGAAGATTTTTAATAACTGAAAAGGCAGATTGTTACCTTCCAGGAGCTTTTATGTGATTTCTGGGTGAGAATGCCACTTTTTTCTGTGCAAGTCTCCAGATATAATGAGTCTAAAGTTAGTAGTAGAGATAATTGATGGTCTCTTGCTAGAGTCTGAATTGATTCTTTGATGAAACTCAGAAGGACATGTTATATAATTGTATTTGCTGCAATTGCCAAAATAGGATCAGGGAATTATTGAACAGTCCTTAAGTCTGGATTAAAGAGATGTAGTTGGAGTTAGGTCTGTATCATCTGTATATCGTGGAGATACTGCATCATCTTGAGCAAATCATTGACTCTCATATTCTCAGAGTCCTCATCTGAAAAATGTAAACAATAGGTTTAGAATTTGCTATGTAGTCCGATAATACCCAAAACATTGCTGTTAAAAACTGTGGCAAGCCAGTAATATCCCTGGGGCATCTGGCAGACACAAATATAAAGATACTCTGAAAGCGTATGTGTTCCAACCATACTGCAAAAAAATTCCTACAGGTAAGACCCTGGTAAAAGTGAATTCAAATTCCCAAATTACAAAGCACATTAAAGCAAGATTCAGTTGAAATAACAAAGAATAGAATCAGATACCTTCTTCTGCCAGAAAACCCCAGATAATCAAATAACTGATATACTGTCAAATCATTATATTTAGAATTATTATAAGTATAAAAGAAGAAATAGAATCTGTGAACAAGGAATAAGACACTAAAAGTGGAAAGGTTTGGTGAAAAATGGAAATAAAAATAATTCAAATTAAAAACTCAGTGGACAAATTAAATAGTAGGTTAGACACAGCTAAAGAGGAAATTAGTGAATCGGGATTTATAACAGGAAATTAACAAATAATAGCAAAGAGAAATAGAGATGGAGAATGTATAAGGCAATTAAAAGATATGGAGGCTAGGATGAGAAAGTCCATTAGGAATTTCAGAAGAGATTTAGAAAGAATGAAGAAGTGACAATTTAGAATAAATGATGGTTAATAATTTTCTACAGTTGAAGCATGAGTCTTTTAGATTCAGAAAGTATAGCAAATTGTGAACAGAACAACAAAGACAGAGTGAAGATGTTAAAATCTGCTGGAGAAAAAAGATTACTCAAAGAAGAACAAATTGACTGTAGACTTCTCAAGTGTAATAAAAGAGTGTAGAATGAGACTAATACATAGAAAAGTAGAAATATCAATTTAGAAAGAATTCTATCACCAGCTAAACTTTCATGAAATAAAGAGATTTCAGATAGATTCATACTAACAGGCTTACTAACAGAAGGTCTTAAAGGACATAATCCAGGGAAAAGGAAATTAAGCTTATAAGAAAGGAATGATACGAAGTTTCATGCCTTTTATTTATGAAAGAATAGTCTCTAACTTGGAGCCATTTGACTATCATTTTGGATAAAATACTATTTACCAGTTTCCTAGGCTCTTGCAAATTAAACAAGAGGGATTGCTAAAGATAGACCCAGGGAAATACCAACATGAGCAGACCTTTGAAGCGTAAGAGGAAGTAGAAAAATTATATGCTATAGCAGATACACCTTACCTCAGTGTACATGCATGTATAAATGTTTGAAAAGTTATGCATGTGTGGTGATTTAAAATAGGATCAAAAAGTTCTGGTTTTTTGCATTAGTGCTTCAGAGTATTTTATAGCCTAGTAAGGTAATTGATGTTTCTACTACTCTGAATAAGAAATGGCTAAGCTTTGTTTTGGAAATCAGAAATATTTATTTTGTTTAGGAATATTTTTCACCAAAGTTTTAAAATAAGAGTTTTGACATCTTGAAGGGGAAATGCCAGTTACATAGAAAATTGGTTTATGTTGAATACCTTGTAAACTAAGTAACAAAGCCTTTTTTTGATTGTTAAGTCTCTGTCTTAGTTTCTTGAAATCATTTGATCCTGATAAGAGTTCGTGTTAATTTCTCAGATACATTTATCTGTGAAGCTGCCCATCATATCATTTTGTTTCAGAGTTGGTATTTGTCAGATATTTTTATTTTTAACTCCATGAAGAGCCTTAGATGAGGGAATATCCAGTGTTCTAATGGTGATAATTATGTATGTTAGACACCTTTGACATCTTCTTACTTGAAAGTATAAGGCTCTCATTCACCAAAGCCACATTTGCTATATACATTTGCAGTAGGTAGCACTGACCGATATTATAGGTAAATTTGTAAAGGATTCCCGAAAGTACAAATACAGATTTCCAAAATGTTTTCAGAAAGTTGTAAGTTAGGCTTTTTCAGGGGAGTGGTATATTATAATGAGGTGGTAATAACTAATCAAATATTCTATGCCTTTTTATTCTTCATAGCCAGTATCTTGAAAATTACCTCTGGATGAATTATTCTCCAGAAGTGTCCAGCAAGGCCTATTTAATGTCAATCTGCTGTATGGTGAATGAGAAGTTCAGAGAAAATGTCCCAGCTTGGGAGGTAACAGATTTAAATTACTTCACAGCTTTCCTACTGTGCCCGCTTAAGCCATTACAAAGTTGCAAACTTTTTATCGATAATAAATAATGTTTCTAGAGCAGACTTTATCCAATAATAAAATAAATGTTGAGAAAAAGAATGGATGTATGAAAATAGTATTAGATTTCTTTCAGTTTCAATACTTCCTTTAAACTAATTTATTGTGAATTTAAAAATTATGAATGTGGAGTTGTTTTTCTGCTTTGTGCTTGAAACAAAGAATGGCATGGATTATAAAGACTTTTACATCAGATAAAGTAAAATTTGTGTTAAGTTGCACAAATAGTAATGCTCGAATGAATGCCTTGTTTCACAGCAAGGTGTGTGTATTTATAGTTTTAGATGAATAAAGTTGTGTTTCCAATGTCAAGAGAGATGCTTTTATTGTAATTTCAGTTCTCTCTTTGCCTCTGATGTGGGATCTGTTTTCCCTTTTTGAAATTTCTAGTGGACTGACATTTTCTCTTTGTGTTGGTATAATAGAGCCTTGGTCAGCTAATAGAGGACCAAAATCTAGGTTTTTCTCTGGCCACCGTGAAATGGTCAGCTCATCAAAAGAGTTTTTTCCCCTCCAGTCATGAAGGAAAGGCATGGATGCTTCTCATCTCTTTTGAGGGGACAGTCTCCAAAATGAAAAGGTTTTACATTCTTTAAGATAAAACCATTGACACTTCACTCAAATATTCATTATGTGACTACCATCTTATGGCAGTTTAGAGCCCAAAGGAAACTAAAGGCCTTGTGTCTTATTGAGCCATCTTAGGGATTTCCTGAAGTTCCTTCAAACTACTATAGGAAGAGAAAGTGAAGCCAGAGAATGACCTGATCAGCTTGCATGTTATAAAGACCACTTTGGTGATTACAGCTTGAAATAGAGAAATGACAATACAGATTAAGAAAAGAGGTTACACAGATTTGGAAAGTAGAATTGCTTGGATTTGATGATTGAAGTAACTTAGGGAAGGGCATTATTTTCAGTAACCTTCCAGGCTTGGGCCACCAAATGTAAAAGGTGAGAGTGCCATTTATCGAGATAGATAGAAAGAGGGTTGAGGAATACTTTGGAGGGTACAAAATTGTTGAATTGAGTTTTAGACTTACCGAGTTTAAATTGCTTTTGAATGTCTAGAAGAAATTGTCTAGTGGACAAAGGAATCTAAGGACCTAGAGCTAAGGAGAGAAGTATGGAGTGAAGATGTATATTTGGAATCATTAGCTTTTGGCAGTTGAAATATGGAAGGGGGAGAAGAATGGGGCTGGAACCCTAGAAACACTGCCTGTAAAGTGACAGAGGAAGTGGTGCTTTCAACACATTGAAAAGGAGTTGACGGTTGGTAAGAGTCCATTGGACTTGATCGCCGTACAGCTTCAGGGCAGCGCTGTGGGCAGAAGCCTGTTTCACAGAAGTGAGTGAAAACAGCTACTGTAGACCACACATTTGGAGCGCTTGTCTATGAAGGATGAGAGAGGTAACAGAAAGGAACTATGTGGGGAGGTGGATCAAAGAGAGGCTTGAATATATTTACATTATTTATCTTTTTTATTTTTACATTATTTACATGTTACGGGTAAGGAGATAATATAAAGGAAATCTCAAGGCTGTCCTTGAGATTAATTAGAGTGGGAAAAGTATAGTTTTTGCTAAAGATGTTTTTTCTTTTATTTAAATTAGAAGAATTTGAATACTTCAGATCTTTAATAAGAAAACAAAACCTGAACTAATTACCAGCATAATCCTTAAAGAAAAAATAAAGGAATTAAAGCCATTATTTTATTTGCTGAAGGTTTCTGCAACTCTCACATAGTCCTGCCAGAAACCTATATTTGACCTGCTATATTTTGCTGTTAATTATAAGTAAGCAAATAATCTTTTTGTAATGTAGTAGGTTTTGTTAACAGACTCCTAGAAAGTCTGCCAGTGTTGTTTAAAGGCGAAAAAGCGGTGAGCAAGTCATTTCAAAATGCATTTTTATTCTTTCTCATTCCAGACTTTTAAGAAGAAGCCAGACCACTTCCCATTCTTTTTCAAGTGTATATTGAAAGCGGCATTAGCTGAAACCGATGGTGAATTTTCACTCCATGAACAGACAGTCCTACTGCTTTTTCTTGATCATTGCTTCAATAGTTTGGTAATTTTACTTTATCTTTTGGGGAAATGTTCAAGTTTTCTTGTTCTTTTGAGTTGAATATAGATGAGGTTATCCCTATAGCCAGCTCTTCATCCATACTCATGAGGAATGAGGATAATGCTAATGGCCTGATTTCAGCCCCTTCAGAGTGAAATCATTTTATAAGATCTGTTTGCTTTTTAATAGATTTAGACTTAATCTCTTCTTTTTTCTATCTAGCCTCTAAGTAAAATGATAATACGAACTGAAATTCTCCAAATGTAGAGTGGCGAAGAGTGTTAATATGCACGTTGAGTAATGAGATCTGTGTTGTAGTCTATACACAAAAACATAGTTTCATTACTTTTCAGTCGTACTTCATGCCTAAGCTAGTAGGTCAGCTGGAGAGTTATGTTGTTGTTGTTTTGTTTGTTTATATGTCTCTGAATTTGAACAGAGTGTTATGTTTTGAGTTGACTGATGAGGGATGGTTATATGATCTTTGAAAATCTCTTGGGTTGTGTATGACAAGTTTTTCATTCTTCATAAGATTTCTAAAAAATAAATATTTATAATAATATTTCATTTCTGCTTCTCTACTGTGATTAAATGAAGGCATATACCTGCTTATTTAAAGATAGATGCTTCTGAATTTATAGTGCATTTAGACCCGTGCAAAAGAATGCATGGGATTCTTTTCTTACACTGAGGACTGAGTGCTGGTAGATGGATGTTTGTTATCTGTTTCCATGTGCTACCTGACAAAAATCCTGCAAAGGCATTAAAAAAAAAAAATTCACAATATGTCAGTATTACTTTTAAATTTTTTTGCTTTTTTTTTCATTTTTTAAACACTTATTAAACTAAACAGATGTGAATGGATGTGATTCCTTATCAGAAATTGAACAAAAATAAGATTTAATTAGTCTTAGTAGTTTGGTGTAAATTTAATTAACCTGAAAGCTAGCTTATTATTGAAATACTTTATTTTTTTCCAGCTTACTGTCAATTCTTATTATCTGAGGTAGTTATGCTCTATAAAGTGGCTGTGAACACTAAATTAGCTAAAACTGAACCATTGCTCATAGGGAAAACGCAGGGTTAGGTTCCTGTAAGTCTCTGGTCACATTTTCATCATCCGATTAATCCATAGCCTTGTTTTATGTGTAGTTCTATTTAAAGTTGCCTTATGTAATAATGTATACTGTTGATTCATTAACATTGAACTCATGGCCAACAGTGCTGTAACTTATGTCTGAACAAGCCTTATCTAACACACGTATTTTCTATGTAAGGCATATCATAACCTTCCTGCACCTAGGAACACTGGACAACACTTCAGCCCTGTGCTTGGGGCCATTTTAAGTAGCAAAATCACCAAGAGAAAACACAAAAGTGTGAAAAAGTAGCACTAAATAGACCATATCAAGGATGCTTGTGTACAATACTAGAGCCGAAGCAAGAAGGCAGAGCATCACCTTGTTCAGGCTCAGTGGGAAATGTGTGTGTTGAGCAACTCACATTTGCCTCTGCCCTCTACTGTCTGAATGGCCGTGAAAGCATCGGGAGTATTGCATTTGGGTTACAAGTGCATCTTTGCAAGTTGAAGAAGGGATTGGTACCTACGAATATGAAATCTTCAAGTAATGAGGCTTGGCTGTGTCTTTTTTAAAAAGTATTGAGCTTTTTAATAATAAAATATCACTAGTTTGAAAGTATTGATGGTGTGTTTTCCTCCCAGCACTTAAAAAGGCAGTATGCTCCTTATGTAAAGACTTTGGTTAAAATGCTTGTGTGTTTATAAACTTGTTCTCTTCGTGCTTTAAACAGGAAGTAGACTTGATACGAAGTCAGGTACAGCAGCTCATCTCCCTCCCAATGTGGATGGGCTTACAGCCTGTAAGTATTTAATTTCAGAAGTTTATGTGTATTTGTAAATGGAACATGTGGTTTTAGACTGTGTAGCTTTAGTATGAATGTAAAATGGTAGCTAAAAATCCCCTTTCCTGCTTACAAAATTTACCTAATTTACTGTGCATTAACCTAATCATAGGTGTAGTTTTTTTTTAAGTTTTAAAGTTTTTATGTGTAGACTAATATATGTTTCACCTAATTTCATTATTATAAGGTGTAATAAGGTAATATCTATTGCTCATGAGAAAAGGAGTTAATTTAGCAAAATATGGTTATTTGTATGTATGTCTTTGGATGAGACTAAATAGACTTGACTTCTTTATTTCCCTTGATTGGGATGTACATTCAGCTATAGAAGATCTGAATCATGTTTAATATTAACAACTTCATTTTTTTTTTCATCTAATTCTCATTATATAATATGCACCAGTAGCAATGACAAATTAACAGATCTTAGAGAGTAAAGTTAAAACTCTCAAATTTCAGTATAATCTTATTCAGAATTGCATTTTATGCACATGGGTGGTTTTGCAGACACCCAGATGTGCAAGCTCATTCATAGGTACCAATGATGGGGGTGAAAACAGGCATATATAAATAATTAATACTGAGTTCAAAACTGATGAGTGCCGTAAGGAAGAATGTGGTAGTGTGGACATTTCCTTGTTTAGCTGTGATAGCTGTTTTATGTTCATTGTTTCAGACTCATTTTTCGAATTTTAATGACTATGCTCATAAATGTTAATGCTTATTTTTTCAAACTAAAGTTTTTAATTTTAGAAATAAGAAAGAAAATGTATTATGGAGCTTAAAATCTTAACAGTAGATTCTTTTGTCTTATTGTTTTCTATTAACATGTCAGAATTGAATAGTTTTTAAAAATATAGTTACTAGTTACTTAGTTTTCAGGTTTTGTCATGTTGCTTTCCAGTTTTATCCCGTTATTCTATACTGTATCCCTACATTAGAAGGCTGGCTAATAGTTGATCTAATCTTTATCCTTGTAATTACTGGTGATTTAATTTCATATCACTCTTTCAGGCACGACTGGAATTAGAATTAAAAAAGACACCTAAACTAAGAAAATTCTGGAACTTGATTAAAAAGAATGATGAAAAGATGGATCCAGAAGCAAGAGAACAGTATGTTGCCAAAGCTTTGTTTCATGTTGGTTTATTATGCTGGGTTGTGGTGTTGACTGATGTATTGTTTCCTTTACGTAGTGCTGAACCAAATAAATGGTTAAGGAGTGCTTTTACTTAGACTGTCATATATTTCACAAAAGTCTAAAGAGGAAGCCAGAATATGACCATGTTTTCCTTCTATCCCTTATCTCTGCTCTGGTGATAAGTGTATCGCTGGTCTTCTCCCTGCCTGCTGTCCATTATGGTCTGTCTGTTGTGGATGGTTCTCAGTTTTCTCCACAGTTTTCAGGCTATCAGTCGAACTTTTCTTTTTTTTTTTTTTCTTACACCCTCACTCTTAACAATGACTTTTATACACTCTATTTTATATACTTCACTCATTCAACAAATATTGGTTATTTATTATCCTGCTGGGTACTACTGTATAGGGAATATAGCAGAGAACAAAATGGAAAGTAATTCCTGCTGTTGTGGAGCTTACATTCTAGTTGGGGAAGGAAGCAATAAACAGATGAATTATGTAGCATATTAAATGGTAGTCCATACCAAGGAGAAAAACAAACCAAGTATAAGGAATAAAGAAGTAGGGGAGGGTTATGGGTTGTTTGAATAGTAATTATTATCAATTGGATAAAAGTCTGATAGCAAGTATTTATTTCATCAAACAGAATGCTATTTGTAGGACACAGGGACAGAATCAGCATGCTCTAAGAGTTTCTCTCTCTCTTTGAGGCTAACTGGTCTGCCTGTGCTCTTGCCTTATGTACTCCATGACTGTTCTAGTGGTGATCCTTTTTCTCTCTCCATTTTAAAGTGCTCTCTTCCTCTCACTGTTTTTTTCCCTCTGCTTACATACATATGCTTAGGACTCGCTTCCCTGGGGCCTATGATAACTTCTTTCGACTCTTGTCTTATTTTTTCATCCACTTAGGAGAGTAGTCTGTACATCTGTAGCTAGTAACTGAAGCCATGAGTAGGAGTGAGATTATTTAGTGAGGTATGTAAACCATGAAAAGAGGCTTGAGGACAAAAAGAAGTGAAGCTTAGAGTTATGCTGGTGGTAAATGAGAGGAACTGAAAAAAGCTGGATGTCAGAGAAATGAGTTTGGGAGGAAGGAAGTGAAAGCTATAAGAACAGGATATTAGGACAGGAGTAGGAATATCCCTCCTTTAATTTCGAACTCCAGTCTCCTCTTTTTCATGATATCTTTCCAACGAACAGCCTCTTGATTGGATTAATTATGTGATATCTTTGCATCATTTGACTACTTTTTAAAAATTTAAGCACTCTCTTCCCATTACCTCAGTGTGATTTAATTCCAAATCAGTAGACTGTTCATTTCTTAAACATTCCTTCCCTAACTACTCTTTCCCTCCACTCTACATGTTTGAAGGTTAACCTTCTGAGCTCTCTTCCAGACCAACTGCTTTAGGCCACTGTGCTTTCTTCTCTGAACTCCTAAAACACACTGTATTTTTTATGGAAACACCAGCTCTTTTCGTAGTAATTAGTCTACGTATAGTTGTTGAGAATATAGGATCTACAGTCAGGCTTATCTAGGTTTCACACTCTCATGCTGTGTAACTTTGGCCAAGTTACCTCACCTCTTTGAGCCTCATTGTGAAATCCAGACAGTAGTACCTGTTTCAAAGGACTGTTGTCGGTGTTCAGTGAGATGGTTTGCATGAAGTCTTTCACACAGCTCAGATCCTGGCACAGTAAGTGCTGAATTAATGTCAGCCAGTTTTATTAATTAATGCTGGTTTGTGCTACTAATTACATTATATAACTTCTCATTTCCGGTGTGTTTTAGTCATTCCTATCTTTTGTATTTGCAACAGGACTGGCAGAATCCTTTGTAGCTCTGTCCAACAGATTGTTTTTTGATTAATTGTTACAGAGTGCATCTTAAATTAGTAATGAGTGAAAAATTGTTTTTTAAACTAACATTTAATCTTTAGACATTGAATACTCTATTGTATTTAGTAATTTAAACATCTTAAAGGATGAAATTGCTCATCTCACTCTAACTACATATTTAGAAGTTAGATTTTTGTTGTTAAGGGCAGACTGTAAATGAAATTTGAAGACTCCTTTCTAGTCCTGACCTTTAAATCCCAAGTGAAAACTTTTACAGTGGGAAGAAAGAGGTGATTCCCTAGCTGGTGTATTAGGCCAGCAGAGAGGCTCTTCTTTTCTTCATGTGGTGCCATGCTTATACAGAGAAGAAGCTGTGTGTTCAAATTATGGTCCTGATTTCAGAGAGAAATTGAATATTTTGAACAGTGTGAGAAAGGTGATTTGACATTTAATTTTTACTTTTGAAATAATTATTTCTCAAAAATAATTTCGTCCCTGTTATTTTAGAGCCTATCAAGAAAGAAGATTTCTTTCACAGCTCATCCAGAAGTTTATCTCTGTGCTGAAGTCAGTCCCGCTTTCTGGTAACTGTCTTCCTTCTCTCAGCTTATTTGTGAAGTTACCACTTAGATGCCCATACAGTATTTACTCATCTCTGGTCTAAGAACTGCTCTTAGAGTGGTTTTGAATTATATTGAGAAAGTGTACGTCCTTCCCTTTTCAAGTATGTTACCAGTCTGAATATTGTGACTGCCTTACAAATTCACCTAATTTGAGGGCACCAGCATTGTTATTGAAATGTCCATTTATGTAGCAAAATTTTTTGAGCTTACTTGTAAGACACAGGTTCTGAACAAGGTTCTAGGACATGGTGAACAAGACAGTCACAGACCCTATCAATATGGCATTTACAATATGGTACTGAGTAGTGTTTTTAAGCAATATCAAATACTGTTGTTTGGAGGGAAAGAGGAGAATTATTTTGACATACGAGCTACAAGATGAAATGAGAAGGATTTCCCTCCACCGTGGCCCCTATTTGGTAAAACAAATATAAGTAAATGCCATGTAGGATATAAACCTTAAAATATACCATGATTGTACTACGTATAGATATACATACGTGTGTGCGTTTGTATTATAGACCCACGTACCAAGAGGAGCTAATTACATTTTGCTCAGTTTAAAAATTCTGGGCAAAATTATTTTCCTTTGACAGAAGTAAGAACAAAAGATAGCACCAGAGGCCTTGTTTAAGTGGATTTAACTTGAAAGTCACTCCTTTAAATTCTTTAGTTTTTACAGCTGTGTGACCTAGACTGTATCTCAGAAAACCTGAACTTCAGTTCTAACCAGCTATTACTTTGTTCTACACTTTTATCAAGTCATTTTCCTCTGATCCTCAGTTTCTCACCTGGAAATTGAAGAGCTAGTGTAGATGTTCTCTAAGGTCTTTCTTTCCCAATTATGAAATTCTAGAGTTATGTTATCTTAGGCTTTAGATTATGAGCATGTGTTATTTCCATATAGTAGTCACAGAAGTATTCACATTTCTTTCTTCACATAAAGCCTTCTATATTCCTGTGTACTACAAATATATAAGTGGATATACTTAAGCCTTTGTAGGGTGCCTTCTGCAGGTCTAGCACTGGGTTATTCCCTGCTGGGGGTTAGACTAAGCAGCAGTAGGGACCTGAAATTATCTCCTTTTCAGTTGAAACACTCTTGGCAGGATGCTTTCAGCTGATAAAATGGTAGAACATTTCCTGGCATTAGAAAAAAAAGATTTGTACTCTGAAAGTGTAACATGTTTCAAGGTTGTAATTATTTTAAAAACAAAAATAAATGTTTTTAAAATAGTACATTAATGCTCATAAATAACATAAAGTAAGATAGTGATTTTAAAAATATTTTATTGCTGTGTGTGATTGACATTTTAATGTCAAATTTAATACATATATAGTGAAAAAAAATCACAAAAATTGCCCCTTCAGTTTGTTGTGTATCTTCCCCACCTGTTTTCTCTGCAGTCTAAAGATATGTACATATCTTTGTATGTATACATATATGCATATAAAAGAAGTCCTCAATGTTTAGTGTGTGTAGAAAATAAGAAAAATATGTCGAGAACTGAGATAAAACTGCCTTTCTGGTTTTTAAATCTTCAAATTTTTTCAAAATTAATCATTCAGTACAGATTTTTAAAAATTAACACTTCAAAAATATTTTTGCAGCTCTTATTTTTAAAATGTGTCTCTGATCCAAGCTAGTTTTCTCATTTTCTCATATTTGTAGAGCTAAATTTAAGGATAATACCTGCCCTTCTTGAAATGTAAGTGAAGTCTATTCTCTGAGTCACAGTTAGTCCAATCCTGATGAATGAGACAAATAACCTTGTTTAAATAACTAAATAGTTGCCAGCTTTAAGATAGAGTACCATGGAGTGACCTAAGTAAGAAAATTCTAATATGTTTTCTCTGTTATATTTAGAACCTGTCACTATGGACAAAGTTCATTACTGTGAAAGATTCATTGAACTTATGATTGATCTAGAGGTAAGAAGTGTGCAATGACTTTTCTGTTACATGATCATGCAGGAGGCTAAGATTAAGCAAATGACTATGTATGATGAAATGTTTCTTTATCACCTCAAACCGGCCTTTCTTTATACCTATTTCAAGGTGTCTTATAGAGAAGGTCAAGTGTTTAACCCTTGAAGTTTTCAGAAGATGCCTGTCCAATGGCTGCTGTTTGTATAGAAACCATTATTTAATATGGTTATTAAACATGAGTCCAGCAATGGCAGTTTACCTTCTGTCACATTTGACTACCCCTCACAGAGTTTTACATAGAGGCTGAAGTCGTAGGTTTATGGCCATCTCATTAGTGATCTCACTTTTCTAAATGTGCCTGTTATTGTTGATGAAGAAAGATATTGCTAGCTGCTTGCTGTTGCCAATCTTTAAAATTAAGATTCTTAAAGAAGATTCCATATTATTAGGTGCAACATCTTGATGCAAAGTTCAGATGCAGAGTTAGTGTAATTTAGATTGAATTCCTTTCCTTTCCTCTCCCACTTTAATGCAGGAAATTGAAAGAAAATCCTTTCTGTCCATCCTTATCAGGAGAGGTAGGGTTGTTTCTTGACATGAGGATTAGAGTATTGGACCAGCAGTCATTCATGAGTCTTCATTCAAATTCCAGCTCTGCCAGTGACTAATTTATAACCTCTGAGGATCTCAATAATCTCTTTGAAATGAGAATATTTGGCTGGATTCATGGTTTCTAAACTGTGATTATGTCATAGAGGAATGTGGAAAAAGGAAACCAAGAAAGGAATCTCCACTTTGCAGTTTCTATTCCCTTTTCTCTGATTTTAAACCTACACACAATACATATTGGAATATCATATAGGATTTTGTTTGAAAACCACTGGCCAGGATGTCTGAGACTTTTTCAGTACTGAATTTTATTTAGAAACATTACCACTGAGTTTATTTACAACATGGACTAGACCCCTACTTTATAAACAGTATCTTTTGGGGGGCTGAGGGCACTTTGTGTGTGATTAACACTTCTGAGCTAAGTATCAGTAGACTTCACCCCTAGCTGGGAGAACATGCAGACTTAATGTCATGGTATTTATTTTCTTCAGGCCCTCCTCCCCACAAGGCGCTGGTTTAATACCATCCTGGATGACTCCCACCTTTTGGTTCACTGTTACCTTTCCAATCTTGTTCATAGGGAAGAGGATGGCCATCTTTTTTCCCAGGTGAGTATTGATGTATCTGAACATACTTATGGTTTTCATTTCTAAATTGGTCTTTTCTTGGCCATGCAACTGGGAATACTGGGATATGGCACAAAGTAAATTTTGCTAAATATTGAATTGAATGATATAAATTCCCAATTAGTCATTTTAAAGTAAAATCCAGTCTTAATGTACAAAATGAATTCATTCTTGTGCAGGTAGCCTCTATTTTATATTATAACCTTTGTTAATCATATGTGACTTTATTACTGGACTAAATTATGTGCTACATAGTCCCAGTTATTTGTGTATTTTGATTTTATGTCAGTAACCACTGTGAACATAATAGATGATGAGCATTAATTTGAGTGAGCTGTGCCCTGATATCATGGCTGAGTTTCCATAAGATGATGGTGACAGGGATGACAGGCAGATGATAGCACGGAAGTGCACATGCACTTAGTCTGCTGCCTTGAGTGAGAAGGCAGATGTATTTTGTTTACTGCCTTGGGTAGGAAGACAGAGTTTCAGGGTTATCCATTACCTGTAATGTCATCCGGAAGAAAAGTCTAATAACATACTTCTAATACTTGCCTTTTAATGCGATCATAGTTGGAGATACAGTTTTTAATGTGTGTTTGGATATTCTCTTAAGAATTCTTTTATCTTGTATCTGTGAGCATGAACATTCCCTTTTTTCCCATTCTCTTATTAAATTTCTTATTAAGTTTCCAGTGATTTATCAATATATTAAAATCCTAATATCTGATCTGCCATAGGTTAGAGTTAAGAATAGTAAAAATTTGGGGTGAATGCAGCCCTAAGTTCTGTTGATGCTGCCACCACAGGGGGAAAGCATGCCTTCATTAGCAGGAACCAAGCCAGAGGAAGGGCTCAATGGCCATGGAGACCGAAGAGAGGAATGAATAACTTAGTTTTTCCAGCCTTGCTGTTTTCTCCTAATAGATGCATATAGAAGAGTATCTCTAACTGTGAATTGCAAAACCCTTATTCAGAAAATTCTAAGTGGTAAAAGTAAAAGACCTCAGGAGTTCCCTCTAGTGGTGTAGTTCTATAAATTTGCAGTAATTAGATTTTTTTTTCCCATTAAAGTGCTTGACTTCCTTTGATTAGATCTTTAATGTCTCTTTAGTATGGGGATTGCAGTTTAAGTTCTTCCCTGTAGTAGTAGATGATGTATATGAAATAGACTTAACAATTTATTCACAAGTCATATACTTTATTTGCACATAAGTAAAACATGTTTGCATAAGTTCTGAAATGTTTGCTGCGGTGTTTACATTCCAATGCTTTTTAGTATCTCTGAGAAAGTATATGAACTTGTTTATTACTTTTAATGGCATTTTTCTTGCTTTCTTGCTCTTATGTTCACACAGTTTATTAATTTAAATGTATCCTTTCAGCTTTTGGACATGCTTAAGTTCTATACTGGTTTTGAGATTAACGACCAGACTGGAAATGCTCTGACGGAGAATGAGATGACTACGATTCACTATGATAGAATTACTTCTCTACAGGTAATTGGAGTGCATTATAACCTTTGCTTCTGCTCCGTGAAGTTGGATCATCAACAGTTTAAGTTTTGTATAGTACAAATAGGAAAAGGTACTAATTTAATAGTGTTTTCGTCTTGAATTTTTAAAATATTGCCAATTCTGATGAATTCATGAAAAAGAAGATTCACTTTTGTAGTCATAAATTTTGAGAATCAGTATACTGATATTTGACACTCAGAAATACGAGTTACTGGGCCAATTTGGTGCATGTAAATTTTTTTTTTATGAAAGAGGATTTCAACTTGACAAATTATGTGTAAATATTTTGTACGTTTGAAAGATAAACACATGTAATGGGACTGAAATTTACCAGGACAGCTCAGATATGTCCCCAAATTACTTGTTTCTATTAGCGATCTCATCTTGTTCTTGAACTCCACTTCTCTGGTGGCAAAAGGAAACTTTTATTTCTCAGTATAAACTAATTCAGTTCTTTACATTTTAAAGAGTTTTGCAGGGGCATGAAGACTGAGACAAACTAAAGTTCAAATTGTCTTTCGTAATCAGTTCCACTGTCTCTCAAGGAGTCTCTGCTCTCCCTCTTCTTCCCCAAAATGGCCTCTGGGTGCATGAAGACACTGAGATAGCCTCATTGGGAGAGGAGTAATCTGCACACTGTCCCAGCTGGACGTCTTTTTATGCTATTCTCAGAACATTAGTGTTTTTGTCCTTCTGCCTCTGCCCTTGTAACCGTGGCTGGTGTGGCATGTGGCTGTTCTCTTGGCACCAGCAAGGCACAATGATTGCTTGCTCGGAGCGTGGCTGTTGACCTCGTTCATGGTGGTGCTAGAGTTCTCCTGAGAGCTACTCTCCTTCATTTTCTAGCTTTGGCTGCCCCATTTTCAGGCTGGGGTTGCAGGATCATTTTGCGGTTGCCTGTAGTCATCTCATGGCAGGCTCATCCGTAACCTTGGCAGCCTTCTGTGTCATTCACTACGGTGCACATGAGAACTTCTAGGTCTTCTCTGTGCCACGTGGGCATTAAGGAAGACTAGGGATGTTATCACGCACATACTTAATCAAGTCGGCATAATGCTGCTATTTCTGTTTTCTTGCAGCTTACCCCATGTTGGTTGGAGGTGTTACACTGTGAGGTTCTTCTTTCCAAAGTTTCCAAGTGAAGCAGGGCATAAGCACTCTGTCCTGTTGGCCTCTCCCTCAAGATATCTCTTCAGTAGGAATTACCCTTGGGAATTTCTTTTAGTTTTGTTAGGCCAGTTCTTGATAATAAAATGTTCTGTTAATTTTGTTTTTCTCCCCTCCTGTCAGTGAAGCTGACCTTCTTGGTTATTTTCATATATATTCAAAATACAGTTTTAGAAATCAAAATCTGAACATTGACTCCCGTTTAGGATCTAGAACATACACTCCTGCCAGAACAATTTTGTTTTTTTCCCATTATATCTAATGCCTTTGGCTAAATAAGGCAGAGGTCGCATATGAGAAGTATATAAGAGAGTGCAGTAATTTTTTTAAAAAATACTTTTCCACTATACAGGATATGTTGTAGTTTATTATATTAATATGTGGGCATTAATTTTTTTTTTTTTTGGCTGTTCTTTTTCAGAGAGCTGCTTTTGCACATTTCCCTGAACTGTATGATTTTGCCCTCTCAAATGTGGCAGAAGTAGATACTCGGGAATCCTTGGTCAAGTTTTTTGGACCTCTTAGGTAAGGCAATATGAAAGGACAACCAAACTTTAATTTCCTCTTTTGCTTTTAGTTAGTTTTGCACTACTTTAGGTAATGTTACTTGCTGCATTACTGTATGTTAACGACTAGAACTAGTGCTTCTCTGTAGCTTTTGGTATCTTTGAGTTTGAGTCACTTAAATATAATTATATATCTTCTGTCTTTTTTTTTGATAAAATTTTATATTTTTCACAACTTACATAGTTTTCCTAGGTCTTAAATTTTTTTAAGGTAGGACAGAAAGCTTGTATCCTGTCAGTTGTAAACAACAGAAAGCAATAAATGTTTATCATGTGATATTAGAGGTAAGACATAAGAAAGTGTTGGCATGTTTAAAATTTATTAAATTGTTAATATTCTCTGCCACTTAGCTATCTGCTAATATACTTTTTTTGAAAGTGGCAGTAATAGCATACATTTATTTACTATGTCATAGGTACTCTGTTAGTATATAAATAATTTAATCCTGATTTATGTGAGAGGAGTAGGTACCATTGTACATATAATGTAGCTGAGGCCAGAAGAGTTGAGTACTTTACCTGGGTCACACAGCTAATAAGTGGCAGAGATAGGATTTGAACCTATCTGTCTGATTTCTGAGCCTTTTTTTTTAAGGTATAATTAACATAAAATATTAGTTTCAGATGTACAACATAATGATTTAATCTTTGTGTTTATTGCAAAATTGATCACCACAAGCCTAGGTAGCATTCATCTCCATACATACAGAATTTTTTTGTCCTGTGGTGAGAACTTTTAAGATCCACACTGTTAGCAACTTCCAAGTATGCAATACAGTATTGCTAATTATAATCGTTCAGTACATTACGTCCCCATGACTTACTTATTTAATAACTGGAATTTTCTTCCTTTTGCTCTCCTTCACCGTTTTGCCCACCCCCCACCTTGGGCAGCCACCAGTCTAATCTCTTTTTCGATGAGCTTGGTTTTGAGGTGGGGGGGTTGTTTTTATCTTTTGTTTCTTTTTTATTTTTTTTTCCTTTAATTTCCACATATAAATGAGATCATATAGTATTTGTCTTTCTTTTTCTGACTTATTTCACTTAGCATAATGGCCTCAGGGTCCATTCATGTTGTTGCAAATGGCAAAATTTTATTCATTTTTATTCTGAGCCCTAACTTTTAACTATTGTGCTCTCTTATCTCTCCATTGTCCTTTACTCTTTATGTTTAGTTAATTGATTATTTAAATTGAAACAAATTAAGGTTGTTTTGGTTATTCATTTTTATATGAGGATATAATAATAACTCTCTTAATAATACATAGGTCTACTTCCTTTTAAATAACAGCATAGAGTTCTATTAAATTAGTATTTAATTTATTTCAAAAATCATTTAAAATCCATTGTATGTTAGCATACATATTGTTAATGAAAAATTTATTCTCAAAGTGAAAAAATTAGTGAGAAGAATAGCACTGTTTTACATTTTTGCCAATGTTTTTAATATCTGGCTTATTTAGAGACAGTTAGATTTGCAGAGCTGCTTCTGGATTCAGTTTGTTGTGAGATGTTATTTTGCCTGAAGTAAATGAAGAAAATCCAGCTTTACACAGAGGGAAGTGCATTTTAATAGCTTTTTCAAGTATTTAGGAATATTCTTCTTTGATACATATTAAAACTTGACAAGTGGTAATTTCTTAAAAATTAGTTTCATTGTGGTTCTGAAACCATGTTAAGGAAATCTGTGCAATTAAAGTGAATTGATTTTTTAAAATGAAGAGATATGCCTTGCTCATGGATGAAAGGACTCAGTCAAGGCATGAGTTCTGCCCAAATTGATCAATAGATACAATTTAATTCTAGTCAGAACCTCAGCAGGATGTTTTATAGACTATGACAAGCTTATTCTAAAACTAGTATGGAAAGGCAAAGGAATTAGAATAGCCAAAACCACTTTGAAAAAGAACAGAGTTAGATTTCCCCTACCTAATTTCTAGACTTTCTATAAAGTTACAGTAATCAAGGCATTATGGTATTGAAAACAGGGTAGACATACAGTCACTGGAACAGAGTTGAGTTCAGAAACAGACCACACATATATGGTTAGTTGGCTTCTGACTAAGGTTCCGAGGCAACGCAAAGGGATAATTTCAACAGCGGTGCCAGAACAATTGGACATCCATATGCAAAGTATGAACTACACCCGTCCCTCACAGCATATGCACAGATTAACTCAAAATGAATTATAGACCTAAATATCAAATCTAAAACTTACAGGAAATACAGGAGAAAATCTTTATGATTATGCTTTGTGCAAAGATTTCTGTAAGCACAAATTCATAAAAGAAAAAAGTAGATAAATTGGGCTTCCTCAAAATTTAAAACTTTCATTTAAAAGACATTGTTAAGAGAATGAAAAGGCAAGCCCCAAACTGGGAGAAAATACTGGCTTAATACATATCCAATGATGGACTGGTGTCCAGAAATCTAGAACTCAGTGATAAAAAAAAAACAACTTTAAAAAAAACAAAAGGCTAAAGATTTGAGCAGATACTTCACCAAAGAAGATACATAGACTTCAATAAGATTGTAGAAAGATGACTAGCATCATTACACATCATCAGTCATTAAGGAAAAGCAAATTTGAATCATAATGAGAAACCATTATGTACTTAAGAATTATTTATAAAAACAAGTGTATCGACTCGACAAGAATGTGGAACAACTGGAATTCTCATACATTGCTGATGAGAATTCAAAATGGTAATGCCAATTTGGAAAAAATTGATAGTTTCTTGAGCTGTTAAACGTGCACTTACTGTATGATCTAGTGTTCTCACAGTCATACCCAACAGAAGTGAAAACTTGTGTTCACAGAAAAATCTGTACAGAAATATATGTCATGGCTTTATTTATAGTTGTCAAAAATTGGAATATACAAATATCCTTCAACTGGTAAGTAAATAAACACATTATGATATATCTGTATAATGGAATATTACCCAGCAATAAACAGGAACCAGCTCAGTTACACACAACAGTGTGGTGAATCTCAAATGCATTATGCTGAGTGAAAGCAACCAGTGACAAAAGGCTACATAATGCATGATTCCATTTATTTGGGCTTCTAGTCAAGCAGAATTATAGAGACTGAAAACAGATTAGTGGCTCCCAGGGACTGGGGTAGAGAGTTTGAGGGAACCTGGGGACTGATGAAACTGTATTTAAGTAGTGGAAGGCTGTCACACTCACAATGGCAAATGCAAGTTTTTCAAAATTCCAGTTTTTCATTCAGAAATTCACATTTTATCTTTGTAACAAATACTGTCAGTTATTTTTCCTTAACGTTACAGGTTTATTTTGTTCAGATTTTTTGCTGTTATTCAAGTGTGAATAACCATAGTTTGTCAGTCATCCCTTCAAGTAAAAATTGTGTGCAAAATGTGTACTTCCCATTCTGTCACAGCATTTTTATAAAACAGTTACCCAAGTCCAAATTTAATAACATTAATAATTGCTGTTTTTATCGAGGACATTTTTATACAAAACTGGCATTTTTATTTTTAATTATTTTTTTTATAACTATGTGTGGTAGTGAGGATGCTATGACCTCTTGTAGTATGGGTTGGTGTCACTGTCTTGATCCATGTCACCAGTTTTACCCACCATTGCTTTTGCACTGTCCCTATATATGTAAAGACAGTGAAAAAAGACTAGATAATGTCTTGCTGTTAGTAAGAAGTATTGTCCTTGCAGACTCCCTGAAAGGATCTCAAGGACACATGAGAAGTTTGCAGAAGACACTTTGAGAATTCTGTATTAGGAATTTAATTTTCATTGCTGTTTTCATATATTTTCTGCTCATACCATAGGATTATATTTTCTAAGTAAAACTTTAATCAATCTGTAAAGTTACGTTTTAAAAATGAAGTAAAATACGTTGTAAGAATAAAATACTCTGACCTGAATGTTCTTTATTCTGCAGTTCAAATACACTCCACGAGGTGGCATCGTACCTCTGCTTGTTACCCACTCTTCCTAAAGGTGAAGACACAACTTTTGATAAAGAATTTCTTTTAGAATTACTGGTAAATATTAATGTTCTTTGAAATTTGCATATGGTTTTCCTGACTTTCTGAATCATTCTTAAAGATGTAGATTGGTACAGATTTTTTTCTGGGCTTTAGAGTTAGTAATTCCTACCTGTTTTGGCATTATATCGTCCTTTGAGTTTGTCAGATTTCTTTTCCATCTCTTAGATTTCTTTTTTCAAGTCTCTTGCCTCTTAAAACTGCTTTATGGCATGTATTCATTCCACGAAAACATTTATGAGCAACATCTGTGTCAGGTACTGGATTCAGGCTCTGTGGGTACAAAGATGGCCGACACCATTCTTGCCTTTAAGAGATAAGTTATACCTACACATACACACAGAGATAATACAGATTTACTTACATCTATCTATATATTTATTTTTAAGTTATTATTGAAATATAGTATCTTGACCATTAAGCTATACCTTTCTCACTAGAGAACTCAGGAATGTTTACAAATAAAGTTATCACTGACTTTGTGGTTTGAGAATGCTATGAGATTTCTCAACCATTTTAGGAAGTGAGTATTAGTTTGATCGTTAACTCTCAAACTAATATGGTTTTTGTGAAGTTTTATTTTTTTTTTAACTGCAGTTTTAGGTTCATAGAAAAATTGAGGGGAAGGGATATCCCATATTCTGTAAAGTAACTCTTAAGTGGATGAGTATGTAACCATACCCCTGTATGAATATTTAGGTTGTTTGCAAGGTTCATTATTACATATAATGATGCAGTCCTTGTACACGCCTCTTTGTGCCCATATGTGGACATTTAGGAGAGGTACTTAGAAGTGAAGTTATCTGATTGAAGCATGTGCTTATTTAAAAGATAAAAGTTGCAGCCAAACCATCCTCCAGAAGCTGTACGTTCCCATCAACAGTGTACTAGCGCATGTCTCCTTAAGTTCTTATTAGCATTGGATGTTACAGGTTGTCCCAGTTTTGCCAGTCTCATGGGTAAAAAAAAAAGCTTACTTTAATTTTTTGTTTCCTGAGGGTTTATAGGTTTGAGACATTTTTTTTATACCTGTACAAACATACACTATGTGGATGTGTATATACATTTTTTTACACATGTGGAACAATAATGGGCACATGGTTTTGTGACATATTTCAAGCTAATATTTCTAATGTAGGGTATAAAATACAGTTCCTTACTATAGAGGGGAAGATGATATGCTTGTTTTGGGATAGTTACAGGAAACTATTTGCAGCAGGTGTTTTAAGCCTAGTGACAGGTGTTTAAGTGCCATTTGGAGAGAAATCCATGGGAAAGGTTTTAAATAAACTCAAGTATGGAAAATACTTTTTATTGATATATTTACTTACATGAAATGTATATCTTCAGTCACTATCTTTGCCTTCCTTCTTATAAATCACTTCATGGTCTCTGGCTGCAAATGCTTTCTAAAAATTCCTTGTCCTGTTTTCTGACAACGTAAAATCTTCTCCGGTAAGTCAGGTTTTGGGGATTAATAATAAATCCTTACTATAGAAGGAAATGAGGATTTTTTCCAAGGATCTTTCTAATGGAAAACAGGTTTGAGTATAAAATTGATCCTGTCTATGCTTTTTAGGGTCTTGTAGCTAAGACTTCATCCTCAAAATGTAAATAGTTATGCCAAAAGAAAACAATTTAAAAAATTTATAGCACTATAGCATTATCTTTCATTTCCTCCTCATCTTACAGGATTTTCTCAGGCTTTGGATTCTTCTAATAGCCAACCAAATTATGATAAAAAAGTTGAAATATGTGTATTATTTAGATGATATCACACTATCTTCTTTCCTAAAACAATACTATCTACTGATAAGAATGTGACACATTTTCCAGATACATCATTATTTTAGCATCTCTTAATTAGGTAAAAGCTTATTTCTGTATTTGAGATAGATCACTATAATATTAACAATGGAGGAGTACATAGAGATCATCAAATCCAACTCTCTCATTTTACAAAAAAAACTGAGGCCAAGTTACTAATAAACTTACCCAGGTTGTTTAGCTGGTTAGTGCAAGAATGAAAACTGTAACCTAGGACTTAGGGCTCCCAGTTTTTTCTTCCGTTGCTGGATGCTTTGTGCTGTGGTTTCTAAGGTGTTGGCATGTGGCGGGCACTTTGACACTATTTTACAATATTGCATTTCATTTTGATAAGATTCCCAAGAAGGGAGTGGCATTTTAATCTGTTTTACTGAAAAGGAAACTAAGATTAGGGAGGTTGAAGTAACTTGCCCAGCTTTCACGTAGCTCATAAGTAGAGGTACTGGGAGTTGAACTCAGATCTGTCTGATTCCAAAGCCCATCATGATTATTACCTCTTTCTTCTTTGATTTATGGAAAAAATGGAAAAAGGAAAAAAATATATCTTGTCAAGTACCACAGTAACTGAAAGACATGAAATTTCTCATTCCATACTTTATGATGAATTTCTCCATAAATTATTTTTGATTAAAAAAATATGGTTCTAACTTTCTTTCTAAACCTGTTCCTTTTAGGTGTCTCGTCATGAACGTCGAATTTCTCAGATTCAGCAGTTGAACCAAATGCCTTTATATCCAACTGAGAAAATTATATGGGATGAAAATATTGTCCCAACCGAGTACTATTCTGGAGAAGGTATGGTAAAGAAGTACAGTATTCAGGAATCTTAAAAACAAAACAAAACAAAACAAAACCACAAATGAACTTATTTACAAAACAGAAACAGACTCACAGACATAGAAAACATATAGTTTCCAGTGGAGAAAGAGGGCAGGAAGGGATAAATTGAGAGTTTGAAATTTGTAGATACTAACTCCTGTATATAAAGTAGATAAACAAGTTCCTTCTGTATAGCACAAGGAACTATATTCAATATCTTGTAGTAACCTATAATGAAAAAGAATATTAAAACAAGTCTGCGTATATGTGTGACTGAAACAGTATGCTGTACACCAGAAATTGACACATTGTAAACTGACTGTGCTTCAATTTAAAACAAAAAAGAAGTACAGTATTCAGATGTAACATGAAACTGAGTTTAGAGTTCATCACATGTGACTGAACATACTCCTATCTAATATATATTTTAGGGTAATTTTCTAGTACCCTCAAGTTCAACTTTAGAAGCTAGAAACTATTCAGTATTTTGAATATTTAACATTAAGGATTTTTATTAAATTTAATTATGCCCTAATGTGTATGTGTGTGTGTCTGTATCATCCTGTATAAAATATGACCATAAAGCAATAAAATTGTTTTAAGGAGACCTAATAATACAGGAGGTGTAGCTTTTATTATGTCACTGTAATAGGTTTTGTTTGGTAGTGTTTTATTTTTCAAAGCCTTTTTCAGAGGCTCTTCTGAACTCCTTACAGAGCCAGTTAATGACCACCAAAATAAAGATGTTGACATTAGTTGGTATAAAACCTTAGTTTTGATCTGAAATGGTATTGCTTTTTTTTTTTTTAACAACCAGAGATGCCTGTTTTATTTCTCTTTAGGTGATTGCATTTCAGGCTGGTGACATCAAGTAACATCAAGAAATGGTGTGTTGAGGGGAAGGTATAGCTCAGTGGTAGAGCACATGCTTAACATGCAGGAGGTCATGGGTTCAATCCCCAAAGCCCCCAACAAATAAATAATAATTAATTAATTAATTAACCTAATTACCTCCCCCACAAAAAGCAAAAAAAAAAAAAAAAAAGAAAAGAAAAGAAAACGAAATGGTGTGTTCACCTACCTATTTCTAAATGCTTTTTCTTATCCTATAATGATGAGAATTTGTCACAATTGAGTATATTCCAGAGTGCATTCTGACACATTTTGAAGGCATATTTCCAAAAATATATCTGGAAGGTTTTTGGAAACAGTACCATTATTAGAAGAAATATAGCTGTTTTAAAGACATCACCAGTATAAGTATTGGTATATTTATTTAAAAGAAAAACTGTTACTTCAGAGTCATTATCTGGAGCCATAATTCCTGTAAACCCACAGTACTGAAATCGTACTGATTTCAGAATAGTCAGTCTTCATGTTTTTATGTTCTGATGGTGGTTAATGCATTGTTTTCCCACTTTGCTAATTTGTTCATACTATAAGCATTATAGCCATATTTGTATGAATCTAATCCTTTGACTAATCAGTCCCTAAAAGGCAAATACCACTTACGATTATTTTGTCTTTTTAATTAAAAGTTTGTGTCCTTAAAAATGAAAACAGTCCTATATCTGAGCTTTGGGTAATATTCTGTGATGCTGATCTGAGTTTGAAACATATTTTGTTTAATATAAAAAAAAGTTGCTTTTCTTTCACTCCTATGATTAATGAAGTTAAGTGAAAAGAATTACTTTTCAAGATTTGTCTTTGTACCTTTCATAGAATGAAAGTATTTTGGAACAATATCAGTTGCCAGATGGCTTGGCTGTAATACAGCTGTTTTCAGGAACGTGGTTAAGGCTTGCCATTGTTCTTCATTGACCATGGATGAAGTTGTGCTTGTGGAGCCCAGTGCTCGATGCTATGAAACAGGCAGAGATCAAAGCTAATTCTGCACAATGATGCAAGCTGCTTCCAGCTCCCATTGCTGTTTAACACTTAGATTTGTTAATTCAGTTAGGGTTACAAAATAGAGATATTTTGCTTTTTTTTTTTTTTTAAATGGAAGTATGCTATTAAAGGAGATGTTTTCCCTCATCTTCTGGCTTGAAAGAAATTGAATTAGATTATAAGTCAGAGTTTACTGATATAAATGATGTGGAATTTTTGTACACTGATGTTTCTTGACTTTAGGTGCATTATTTCTTTGGTAACTATGGATAGAGATGGTGAAAATAATATGTTGTGCTAGTAAAATGTATTTAGGTGTTCCTCTTTTTAACATTTTTGCTATTGCTCCTGAGTGCTTGGGTACTTAGTATGCAAGGGAAATAGTGTTAGATGAGGATAATGGAAAGAATATTGATCATTAATATTGTCAGAGAAGGGAAGTAACTCGAGGAATAACATACAGTCAAGGTTTTATCCTTAAAGTCTAGCGAAAGGGCAAAGCTTCACAGCCACAGTAGTGATCACTGAAGATAGAATTGTGTAATGTGATATTCCAAATCAGTTTTCATGGTAAAGTTGGTCATGGGCTATATTTCTGGTAGCATTATTTACTTTGAGATTTGCCAAATATAAATTAGGTGGTAAAGGAAGAACTTTTTAAACTACTTGAGACTGTGTGTGTTTTAAGTATCTTTAAATACTTTTTAGAAGTAATGTTTGCATATGAATCATCGATATGCAGATTACATATACTAATGGAATTCATCCTTTATTTCCAATCTTAATAGATGGCATTTGTTAACTTGGTTTCAGTTTCTGTGTGGAATTAAAAATAAGACCTTATCAAATATGCTGTACTTTAGACACCATTAAATTAGATTCTTACCAAATTTGTGGTGCTTTTTTTTATACATAAAGCAGATGTCTGATTTAAAAACTAATTCAAATATTATTTTTTATTTTCCTTTTCAGGTTGTCTTGCTCTTCCAAAGTTGAATTTGCAGTTTTTGACTCTTCATGATTACCTCCTAAGGAACTTCAATCTCTTCCGCTTGGAATCAACTTACGAAATTAGGCAGGACATCGAGGATAGTGTCAGCAGAATGAAGCCATGGTGAGTAAACTGGTTCCATTTGCAATGAAGAGAAGCAATAGTGACTGACATCCATCTGTCAGAAACCTCACAAGTGTATTCTGAAATAATATATCTGGCATGAAGATGCCCTTTAAAATATGAGATGTTTACTCTTTTGAGAAACTTTTTTATGTAAATTAGATACATTCAAAGCGATAAAATAGAAATTATGTATCTGGGTACTTGGGGGTGGGGCTGAGTGTGAGGGAGGAGAGGTCATTATTCTGGGGAGTGGGGTGGGAGGGAGAAATGCAGAAGGGAGTGAGTTGGGCATTAGTAAAAGGGTAAAGAGGAAAGGGTATGGGCTGGCCAGCAGGTCTGTACGAGGGCAAAGCAGTTCAAGTCCCAGGAGAAGCTTCTGATAAAGGGTATTCTGTTACCCCAGCAGCTCTTGTGGCTGTCACCACTAGTCTCAGTCAGCCTCTCAGAGGACCTGGCAGGAGATGAGGGGCATAGCTGAACACTGCATGGAGTGGAACACTGGAAAATCTTCCCTGGCCCTCCATCCATCCTTGAAGAGACTAAATCATCAGCATTTACCTCTAGGGCCTGTTGAGTAGGTTTTGTTATTTGAGGAACTCTTCTGCCTAAACTGACTTTCCACCTGCTAGCTTGTGTCTGGAACTACTTTAGCAAAGAAAAGACTTTGATTTGTTGTAGTCAGCTCTGCATTATAAGATTTGTGAAGGTTAGCTTTGCTTTTTAGACGTGACTGACTTCAGGTAAATGCCCTTCATCCACTATTTCATTCTAAGTATGAAATTAATGGAGATAAGTGATAGATCACAAGTGACTATAAATGAGGAAAATAATTCTGTAAAATGAATTTTCATTACATTAGTGTCACACCATGCGCCTGTATGTACAGTTAGACTGCATTCTATGTGAAAGCTTAACAAAATTTTGAATGTGAACTGATTGAGGTATGTTCCAGGCTTCTCCCCTTGCTAATTACAGACAGCTACATGCACACTGTGATTATGATCTATTTTTTTCACTTCTACACAGTTCTATTTTTTAATTAATTATTATGTGAAAAGTTATTCTGGGTGAGACTATAAAACACAACATAAAGTATTTTTGACTTAATAATCAGTTGAGTCAGTAGGCAGGCTAGCACTATGAAATTTGTATACCCACTGGCTGATCATCTCTGCCCACAGCTTTGCTGAAATTGTTGCCCATTGTTTGGACCCCGGGGGAGTGCTTGATCAGAAAGCTGCCTTACAATTTATGGTTACCTTGCATTTGCATGCTCAGATTCTGGACCTAATTTTGGTGATTTTGCAGAGTAGGGAGTTAGTAACTAGCAGTTCATCAAATAGAATTCCCTTATGTTTTTACTTAAATGCCAAATAAAGCAGTAATACTTAGAGTTCTTATGGTTTATTAATAAAGTAATTTTTTAACTTATTTTCTGCTAGGGGAAGAAAATGTTACTTTTGGGGGATAATTTTTGATGATAAATTTTTCTAAATTTTCATTCCTAATTGCCCATCATTGAAAATGGTTAAAAATAACAAGATATGAAAAAGGGGACTCACTGCCTAGTTCTCATCACATTTTCAGGCTGCTGAAACTACTGAGCAGCAGAAGAGAGGTTGTGCTAAGATTAAGAGGGTCAGAAATCTATGTTTTTTAACGCCTTTTGTTGCGGGTAGATTTTATAAAGGGGCAACAGTACTGGGGAGAGTAGATTAGTGGTTGCTTGGGGGTAGGAACAGAGATTGACTGCAAATGGACAAGGGAAATCTTTTTAATGTATAATGAAAATGTTTTAAAATTGGATTGTGGTGATGGACACACAACTCTGTAAATTTACTCAAAAGTATTGAATTGTATATTTACAGCAAATGAATGTTATGGTATGTAAACTATATTTTAGTAAAGTTGTGAAAAAAGAAGGAGGGTATAGACAGTTATTACAAAAGCTTTTAGACATAAGGTAATGCCTTTTAGAAATTATTTCACCACTAACCAAGTTATTGAATTGCAGAACTTTTATTTTCAGTTATTTTTCACTCTTTGATGTTATGAAGTTTTACAATTTTTTATTATTTATAAGAGTCTTTGCTTAGGATATAGGTTTTCTTTATCTTTGCAAGCATGTCATTTTTGGCAGTACCTTCCAGTTTCAGAGTGTTGCTGCAGTCTTTATGGTACAGATTTCCCAAGGACACTATTTAATGTAAAAGCTAAAGCACTAATAGCAGAAAGAATGCATATTTGGAGGTTAATGGTTCTAGTTATTACAACTAGCTTGATTATCTGCCTTCCCCCACCATCCATGGCAGCATCATTTAAATGATTTAAATATTATGCCCTAAAGAAAGCGTTTGCATAGATATTATCATTTGTTTATTTTTAATTTTTTAAATTCTAGAATGTTCTAAAGCATTTTTGAAACTCCGTATAGAAATACTTGTAATACATAAGATAAACTATAAACAATTGAGAATATCTTGATGAAGAGGAGAAAAGGGTAAGAATATAAAATAAAACTGAATATGCTGTATAACTTCATTCTTTGACAAAATGGCTCAGCTCTTACATACAGAGAGTTAGCTTTTTTCCCAGGGATGTGGGAGATATTCCTTTACTTCCCTTTCGTTTCTGGACCATGTTTGCCTGTTTCATCCCACCACATACATTCCCTGTATATTGGAACTTAAGGATTTTTTTCTTTTTTAAGTTTAGAAATAAGAGTTGCCAATATTAGGACTTAAGAATACATGCTTAGCTAGTATTTAGTTACCAGTTTTGCTTGTCCAGAAGTTGGGAAAAAGTTATTTGTTTGAGTAATCATTCACTTCTTTGGTTTCCAGGCAGTCTGAGTATGGCGGTGTAGTATTTGGTGGTTGGGCGCGAATGGCCCAGCCTATTGTGGCTTTCACTGTGGTTGAGGTTGCCAAACCCAACATAGGTGAAAACTGGCCAACCAGAGTTCGTGCAGATGTTACCATCAACCTGAACGTCAGGGATCACATCAAAGATGAATGGGAAGGTAATTTTGTATTTCAAGAAGTGGTATGGGTTACCTTTTGCATTCTTAGTTTATAGATTTTCAGCTAGAGCATTGGCAAAGCACTTTCACTAAACGTTACTCTTATAAACTTAATTTTATCTTCAAAATAAAAGAATCATTTAAAGAATGGCAAGTGATTTCTGATTATTAGTAGTAAAAATACCAAGGATCATACAAGAATAATTAAATACCTTAATACTTTAATAAAAGCATAAAATAGCACACATATCAAAGTGTTTTGAAAGTTGCAGTTGGCAGAGCTGAAAGGGAGAGCATTCTAAATCTTAAGCGTGATAAGATGATGTTTATGAATTTATAAAATCAATATAAAAAATAAAAGTATTTTTGTTTACTAAAGAAGGGGGGGGAAACTCACATATAATTTGCCCACATACAGAGCAAGTAAGGAAAATAGATATTTTTAAAAGATAAAAGCAGCCCAAGTAAAGAGGATAAAGATGCATATAATTTGCAGAAAATAAAGATACAAAATCAAAATTAGACCAACTCAGAAGGACTTTAGAGGGAGCTAATAAAGTAACTGGGAAAGAAATAATAATAGTTTATTTGTACCAAAGAGAGGAAGTCAGATTTAAAAGATCAGTGAAATCAGATGCACTTAAGGATAAATAATTGCAGAGAAATTGAGTTATTTTTCCTGTTCTTTATTAAGCAAGATTTTAGGGATGGTAGTTCTATATCACAATTAATTTTATTTAGAGGCGGATATGTTCAAAGTTACTAAGTCAAATGGAGTTAAAACATCAATAACACCTGTGCCAGAAATGGCACATAAACTGATTTTTAATTGGCACTTTCATATTTTTCTCTCAGCTGTCTATAAGGATGTTTGCTCCCCTGCTGTGAGAAACAGGAGCTGGTAGATTTTATCTCCTTCCACCTTCTTGACATGCCAGAAGGAAAGGGATTGTCCCTTAATGGATCCATTTTCAGAAATCATTGCTCTTGATAAAGCTGTTTATAGCCATAGGGACTATATGATATATTCATCAAGTAATTCTGAAGGAATCCAGCAGCAAAGCTGGCCAAATGTTTAACAAATAGTCACTGTATTCAGTAGAGTTTGTGACAGATTGTTTTTGTGACTCCTTTATCCTTCAGAATTTTTCCAATCTGGTGCATTTCCCATCTAGAATAACATGTACCTTTATTATTGCTGAATCTTGAGAAAGGCATTAAGTTGCTGAAGAAGCTCTTACATTTATTACCCCTTGGAGCTTAAGGAGGGATTAAAATAAACACTGTTTTACATAGTGGTTAATGAACTTAAATAACTTACTGACTTCCCCGTGGAAGTAGTGATGGCTGGAAATAAAACGAGGGGGAAAAAAGGCCCTTTGTCGAAATGTATAGATGACAGGTGACAAGCCTACCTTGTGGTGTTAAGAAAAAAAAAGGATGCATTACTCTGAACCCCTTACCTCCATAACATTGGAGACTGCTATTCAGAAGGCCATCAAAGTCTTTTTTTTATTTTCCTTTTTTTTCCTGCTTTCTTTTTTTTTAAGCAAAGACCTCTGGTAGTATCAGAAATAGAGTGGATAGTGCTCTACACTGGAATTTGACACAACATTGTAAAATGATTATAACTCAATAAAAAAAATGTTTAAAAAAAAGAAATAGAGTGGGTACATTTTTATGGACAATATAGGGAACAGTAGGGCATTGTGGGACAAGAGTGGTGGGGAGAAGTGTTTTCTGGGAGGCTAGAGCCAAAATTCAGGCCCCTTACTGATCACAGATAAAGTAACTAAATAAAAAATGAGAGAGGGGTTCTGGAAACAGTAATGAATATTGTCCTGTAAAAACAGAATAGGTTTGAAGAGTTTAAGCTAAATACTATAAAACATTCTTCTTGTCCCTTCAAAAAGATGTGACGCTAGGCCCTTGTCTTCTCCATTACCCCATTTAAAATTAGGGAAACAGAGTTAATGAGATTGAAATATTGGCTTCTGCTCTAGAAGACACAGCCAGGATGGAGTAAATGCAAATGGTTGTAAGGAGAGTTGAGCTTATTATAAAATAGCTAATTTTAATGTGGATCTAAGACGTCCCACAGTATCCCTCAGTGATGCCAAAAAGTGACATTGGTAGGGACTAAATTACTTCTTGGGGCCACTTCTTTGGCTCTAAAACTTAGAAGTTTTAATGAGCAGCACAATTCATATAGTAGAATACCCCTTAGTTTTCATTCTTCTCCTGCTTTTTTGCATAGATTTTGTTGAAAAATAAACAGTCAAGCCATCATCATGAGTCAGAGTTATTATTTCTAGTACACTTGAACCCCACTCCATACTGAAACATACCAGAGTGTTGCTAATACTATTAGCCACACACTCACATTTGTGATTTGATTTCATTATATATCTTGTTACCAAGATTATGAGCAAGCAGACTGTTTAAATTTGCATTTATACTCTATAAGAACTAACAAAAATGAATTGGGGTTAAAAATGAAGATTAAGTGGTGTAACATTGCATACACAGTGTGTGGTGTGATTTTATGCCTCTTGTCTTCCATTGTGTTGACTTTTAATAGAGCTGGGAATCCAGTTGAATCCATTATTTGATCTAATGACTGAGAAACTACAGACTTTGGCACAAGTCACCTATTTCTTGACATTCACTTACAAAAAGTTCAGCATCTGCCAACTGAAACTATATATATTCAGCTGTCTTCTCAAGATGCTCTGTGAACAGTGCTTTGTGCCTGGATGAATTATTCTTGAGTTGACCTCCTTTGGTGAAATACAATTAGACTGTTGTTGAAATGACACTGATAGATAGTTTAAACTGATATTAGAAACCTGCTAAATATGATATAGGTGGATTATATGCCAACCATATTTTTGGTTATTTATTAAGAATGTTAGAAAAAGAATGATGACAGGCATTCAGTTTTGGAGCTGTAGCATGACTGGAAAGACTTATTCAATAATGTATTCATGGCATAAACGTTTCTAATTTTAGAGAAATTTTTATTTTAATTATTGCTATCAAACATTGATTACTAAAGATTATAGAAAAACCCATAATTGTATTATAATGTAAATATAATCATTGATCACCTCTGATATTTTCAATGCTTATTATATTTCCATTCCAAAAATAAGAGGAGGGGAATTTGCCAACAAAAGACTGAAAACAAAAGCATTCAAATAAGCGAAAATGTCTTCTTGTTTTGCTAGGACTTCGGAAGCATGATGTATGCTTTTTAATTACTGTGCGTCCCACAAAACCTTATGGTACCAAATTTGACCGCAGGAGACCTTTTATAGAGCAAGTTGGCCTGGTTTATGTCAGAGGCTGTGAAATCCAGGGCATGCTGGATGATAAAGGGCGTGTCATTGAAGACGGTATGGTGATCTATATTTTTGAAAGAGTTGTGTACATAATGATAATTTTCTTTTCCTTTCTTCTGTTTTGCATCCTCCGTAATTTTTTTAAGCTGTTTTATATACTAAACTGACACAAAGGATTATGCATAAAATGTGTATATACCTACCATGCACTTTTAGAAATAACTGAATATGGTTTCTAAACGTCTGTGTTAGACATTGGGCAGGATCTTTTAAAACTGCCTTTATTTAAAACTTTTCCCTTTATAATGTTTTACAATACTGCTTTTAAAAACCTCCGATGTTGTTCAATGATACAGTTTGCTAATTTTTCCTTTTTAAATTTTATTTATTTGATTCATGATAGCAGGTTGTTCTCAACTGGGAACAGCACTACCATGTCTTTTTAAATATATGGTGGTATTTACGTTGTCAAATGACTGGGGTCGCAGAAGGGAATGGTGAGCTGTTGGTGTTTGATGGATGGGGGCCAGCGATGCTAACCATCTGAACACAACTGTCTGCTGGAAGGAATTGTTTTGCCCAAGATGCCAGCATTATCCCCATTTGGAAACACTGCCTTAAAGGATTAGTCAGCTCTTTGATTTTTTTTAGGCTTATCACTGATGGTTTTTTGAAATTCTTCCTTATGTTGTCCTGACTTTTTGGGTAATACTTACTATTAAATTATAACTGCATCTATGCCCAGTGCTTATTTTATAATTCGTTTACAAATTTTCTCTCAGAATTTGAATCAGCTTCTACTGCCTGTGATTTCAAGATCGCATCATTGCTGAAGTGCTGATAATTAGGCTCCTCTAAACACTAGAATAAAAGAAAGTAGGAGAAGGGAATGGAGGATAGGTGAAATAAACATAAGGCCACATAATGGGGCAAGAGTTGGAAGTCTAAGACGAAAAGGAAGGAGAGAGGGCAAAAGGCAAGATAAAGCTTCCGAGATTTTAGCCATTAGGGTATGAAATTTTCCTTCATACTGACTATGTTAGGTATGAGACATGGGAGGACGAAAGGCGTGATCAGCCGAGGGCTTACTGTGTGTGAGGCAGTAGTGGAGGCAGTAGTAGGAGCTGTGTAACTGGCACAAGTTAGGTTCTTTGATTTCTGAGGCCCCTGTTTTAGTTGAGGGCATATACGAATAATTGCAGTGCGTGGCACTGCGTCGTAGGCATCTCACGACCTTTCTGGGAAGAAATAGTGAAAATTTAGAGAAAGGAGAAAATATTTTCAGCTTCTTGGAATTTGAAATGGATGAATGAAAGGCATTCTAGTCGGGGTAGTGGCTGGAGATAAGTCTGGACATTTTACTCATCATTTCGAGAAAAGGAATACTACTGACTTACTTGGATATTTGAAAAGTGAATATTTCATTTACCAAACTTTTAAAAAAAATGTCCAGGACCTGAACCCAGACCCAATCTTAGAGGAGAGTCAAGGACATTTAGAGTGTTTCTGGATCCGAACCAGTATCAACAAGACATGACCAGTACTATACAGAATGGAGCAGAAGATGTGTATGAAACTTTCAACATAATAATGAGGAGAAAACCAAAGGAAAATAACTTCAAGGTAATTTTTATGCTATGTAACTAAAAGTACTATGCCATAATTTGAATAACTTTTAAGACAGAAGTACACAGATACTGGTAAAAAAAAATGATTTAATAAAATAATGATCTTTGTCTTTTTAAGCTAGAAACTTAAAATATCAGTTAATCCTGTTGTTATTTTAAAGATCAGCATCTGTCCTTGCTTTTTGTATATTACTCCGTTTATGCCTCAGTATGAGGTGTAGAGAACTGCTTGTTTATTTGTTTACTGACTTCCTTTCTTTTAAACATTTTTTTATTGAGTAATAGTCATTTTACAATGTTGTGTCAAATTCCAGTGTAGAGCACAATTTTTCAGTTATACATGAACATACATATATATATTCATTGTCACATTTTTTTTCACTGTGAGCTACCACAAGATCTTGTATATATACTGGGACTTCTTTTTTAAATCAAAAGTAGGTATATTCCGAATTACTTTAAGACTACAGATGTGGAACCGCAGGGTTCTGAATTACTCTATGATATTTTGTATTTATATTTTACTCATTAGTGGAAAAAGGGAGTTTGGGGATTAGAGAGTTATACTTCTATAATAACTTTGTGGAGAGGAGTAGAGGAAGATTTTTAAATTATTATTTGAAACTAGACTATAAAACTTAAACATTAAGCAATTCTAGCATTTGAAAATACTAGCTTTTGCACAAGTGCCTTTCTTTTCTCTCACCCCCAAAATAGTGCTTCTTATGCAGTATCACTTTATTACCTTCTTTTTAACCCATTGTTACGATTAAAAGAAGAAAATCTCACATACAAAGGGATTTATTCCACATCTCACCCTGTTGTTGAAGGCAAAACAGTGACGGTATCCTTGATTTCTTGTTGTCTTCCACATCCAATCCATCAGTCAGTCTTACTGGCTCACCACCTCCGCTGATGCCACGTGTCAGACACCTTCATCTCTCACATCCCTGCTTCCATTCTTGATTGCTCCTCCCTTACACTATTCTCCATGTAGTGACTGAATGTGAGTTACAACCTGGTATCCCTGTTCATGTACTTTAATGGTCTCCCATCACAGTAGAAGATTGTTACCATAATCCAAAGGTCCCTTTATTATCTGTCCTCTGGCTGCCTCTCCAAAATCATTTTCTAACACTTTTTCTTAATTCACGCCATTCCAGTCACACTGACCTCTTTGCTCGGTAGTAGTCCAAGCTTTTGCACATGGTGTTTCCACCAGCTAGACAGTCTCCTCCCAGGTATCCACATGGATTGTTTCCTTACTTTACATGGGCAACTCTGTTTAAATGTCAGCTCCTAACAGAAGCCCTCTCTGACAATGTTTTCTAAAGTACCGTCTCCCTTTCTCATCATTTTTTATTCAGTTATCTTCATTTTTCCTCACAGCCTTTATTACACCTGATGATTATATATTTGTTATTTACCTGACTTTAGAAGGACTTTATATTTGTTATTTCTCTGGCATTAGTCTGCAAATTTATGAGGACATGGCTTCTGTTTTGTCTGTCTGTTTCTCAGTAATGAATGAATTTTATTCAGTTTACTAAGAGAAAAATTGTTCCTTTTTTATAGTCATTCCTTTCATCATTTTTTTAATGCCTGCGGTGTGTCTGGTACTGTGCTAAGTTTTCTATAGAGTTAATGAAGATGAGTAAGGCACAGTTTATACCATTAGTGAGCTTAGACTACTGATTAGGGAAGTCAGAAACAGAAACAGGAAATAAGTAACCAAGTGCATGAATAAGAGAATTTTAGTTAGAGATAAGCGCAAGAAAATAAAACAAGGTAATGTGATAAAAGTATTGTATTAACATACACTATCCTATTATTTTGTTGTCCTGTTGGATGTATAGCATTTATTATATACAAATGGCTGGTTTGGTTGTTTTATTCTATGAAATTAATAGCCTAGCCTTCCGATTTCCATATGTGGGATAGAGATACATCATTTTGTTGAAATAATTATTGCAAAGTCTAAGAATTTACCTTGGCTTTTAGTAATAACTTTTGAAAATGTATAAATTAACTACTATAATACCTTTTATTGTCGTCCTAATTCTTTCATTCTGAAAATTTTGACTTTTCATTTTTATCATTGTTCATTTTTAAAATTTCTTATTTCTGACAGTGCTAATTTTAGAATTTCTTAATTTCACAATTGAGGCATATATATTAATGTTCTTCTGGTTGTGTGTGATCTTAGCACTGTGGAACTATGAAGTATAGAGGAGAAAACTCTAGTAGTTTCTAAGAGGGTGCATTTTTTAAGGGTTTGTTCTATAATGTTTTCTTGCTATACTATAAACCTGATTGAATTTTCATCCTGCTCAACAGAAGTCAAGTGGTAAACTCATTTATGACATTCTGTCTAAATGAACTCCTAGTGGATAAACTGTTCTTGCTAAGTTTGGTCTTTTGTTTAACTCAGTGTATGGTATCAGCTGAAAATATAGCTGTTGATTCAGTCTAGCCAAGCACCTGTCAGCAGAAAATAGCTTCTTGCCCTGAAACACTCGGGAATTCTGGATTAGTACAGCCAACCCTGCATTCCATTGAAGTGCAAATGTTTGAGATGTCTTCTTGATAAAATTTGTTCTTGTCCTCTTACTGACAGGCTGTGCTGGAGACTATTCGGAACCTGATGAATACTGATTGTGTGGTACCTGACTGGCTACATGACATCATTTTAGGTTATGGGGATCCAAGCAGTGCGCATTATTCAAAAATGCCCAATCAGATCGCCACCCTTGATTTCAATGATACATTTCTCTCCATTGAGCATTTAAAAACCAGCTTTCCTGGTCATAATGTTAAAGTAACTGTGGATGACCCAGCTCTCCAGATACCCCCTTTCAGGTAAAGTCAGAACTGGACATACTCCTTTTGAAGCTTTCTATAGTCAGTCCAAGTTAGGCCGTGAGGACTGTAGCTAAAGGAAGTTTTGAATATCATATCTGGATTTTGTGTGGGCAGTCTTTACCTTCACCATATAATAACTGATGAGTTTATTTTATTTGACTCTATTTCTAATTCTTTGTGTAGTAGCTATTTTAAGAATACAATAGAAGTAGCCTCGTGTCTTATAAGGGATCAGTAAATGCTTTTTGTCTGAGGAGTACTATATAAATATACATATAGCACTTGGTTGGAGAAATACATCTTTGCAGATTATGCATATAATCTGATATATTTCCTAATTAATTCTCATAGCCATGTGATTTTGAGCTGTCTAATGGTTTTAGGAAAAAATTCTTTTTTTCTTTTAACACTGCTTGCTTTCACACAATTTAAATATTTACAAGATAGTTATATTTAGTGTTAAAGGAGCTTTGGTTTTAATTTGAGTAGAAAAAGATCAAAGTACTAGAAGTACTGGTTCCTTCATGAATTCCATCATATAGATTAAGCATATAGATTAGGTGAAGCACTAAGTATACCTAAGGTGGTAGGAAAGAGCTTAGTTACTTGTTTAGTTGGAAATTAGAACATCCAGCTTTTAATTGGCTGTTAAGTATAAATATAATAATTCTACATATTAAAAACATGTGTCCTTTGTAACACCCAAACCTTGCCTTCCTTCATACTTTCCTAATCCTGTTAATGGCAAAATCATTCTTCTATTCACCCCATCTGGAAAGCTCAGCATTTTTTCCATGTCAGTCCTGACTGCTACTTCTCTAGGTCCTCAGCACCTTCAGTCTTCTTAATAGAGTGCCTTTCCTGCCTCTCTGTCCTCTCTTGAAGCCATTACATGCCTTACTGCAGGAGTCATTCCACTATCTAACTTAAAATTCTGATTTTTCCTGTTGCTTATCAAAATAAGGGCTGACCTCTTAGCCTCTTTGTTTCTTAGCACTTTGCAGGGGCAGGCGGTATGATCTTTGTTTTTCAGAATGTGAAGAAAGACTGGGAAAAAGTGCACATAGAGAATTCATTTTTCAGTTTAATTTTAGAGTAGTCACTGACTTCCTCAGTTCCCTGTGGGGGCTTAGCTCCTGAGGTATCACTGATCCCAGACTAAGAACTTCTGCCTTAAAGGCTTGATATTTATTCCAAAGGTGTCATAACAGGACTCCAGCCTTTGTCTTGAGCCTTGTTTTCCCTGTTATATCATCCTACACTTCCGCAAAACTGGCTACTTGTACTTGAGTCTCTGCTGTTCTTTCTTCTTCGAATGTCCTCCCTCTCATGTTTATATGTCTAAATACTTTGAAATTCATTTTAAATGCCAAGTTTTCCATAAAGCCGTTTCTGATTATGTGAGGGACAAGGTGTAAAGCACTTTGCAGTGCATACACTAGAAGTATATAAAATTTTTTTTGGAAACCATTATGTTAAGTGGAAGATGCCAGACAGAAGAGGACAAATACTGTATGATTCCATTTATATGAAATGTCCAGAATAAGCAGATATAAAGACAGTAAATTACTGGTTGCCATAGGCTGGGTTTAGGTTGGAATAGGCAGTGACTGCTTAACTGGCATGGGGTTTGCTTGGGGATGATGAAAATATCCCGGCATCAGACAATAGTGATGACGCTACAACATTATGAATGTACTAAAGCCCACTGAATTGTACCCTTTAAAGTGCTGAATTTTATGTGATATGAATATTACCCTAATTTTAAAAAGTTATCTCCCCTAAAAAGATAAATAAATAAGTGTTTCTTCTTTGATTCTCCCTTAATCATGATGACTTTTTCTAATCTGAATACCCTTAACACACATTTTAGTCCTTTTAAATCTGCTTTTTTCAAAATTTATGTGCAGGTAGTGAGCTCCTTTAGGCTATAAATGTTTCTTACTCATCTGATAATCCTCTGTACAGTGTCAAGCATAAGATAGGTGATTGGCGAATCATTGTTGATTGTAAAAATGAACAAAGGTTTTGGTCTTGTAGGATAACTTTCCCAGTAAGAAGTGGCAAAGGGAAGAAAAGGAAAGATGCGGAGGGGGAAGATGAAGACAGTGAAGAGGCAAGAACCTTAATTGTTGAACCTCACGTTATCCCTAATAGAGGTCCTTATCCGTACAACCAACCCAAACGGTAATTTCACTCTCTCTGCTAATCGTAATAATGAATCATGGTTTGCTATTTCAAGTGGATTAGTAATACTTTTTAAAATTTCTGATCCTTTAAAAATTTTACAAAACTTCTGTTTCTGGACCCTCTTCTATCCATTGACTGAATAGCTCAGACATTTTTTGGCCCTTCTGTAGTAATATTTCAAAAAGAAGCATTTTCAGGTACTATGAGAAATAACTTTTCGGGGACTACTTTGGTTTGAGCACAGGGTTCTTACTTCATGACCGTGTGCTCCATTTAGCAGCTCCCCTCTTGCACGTGGGCCATGACTAGAAAGTGACCTATGTATTTGGTGTCAGATTGGGAACTAGAACTTTAACACTGAGATGAGGTTGGGGCTGGGCTAAACATATTGCTAAATAACTGTAGTCTTTTCTCTTCCGCAAGATTCATTTAGTTTTAATTGGCCTCCGGAAGGGTGTGAGTGAAGAGAGTTGTTTAGAAGACACTGGGTCAGTCATGTTGAGATGTAAAGTTGTAGAGCTCTGCTGTATAACATTGTGCTTAGAGTTAACAGTACTGTGCTGAACATTTAAAATTTGTTAAGAAGATACCTGTCATTTAATGTACTTTTTACTGCACAAACACCCACAGAAGGGGCTGAAATTGGAGGAAAAAGATTTGGGGAGACCAGGGGCCAATATAGAGCAAATGTTTAGACCTCTGGTCATTATTGTGTAAATTTTTACTAATGTCATTCATCTGTATTTTTAACGAACGTTTTATCAACTCTTATTTGCAGTAATACGATTCAGTTCACTCATACACAGATAGAGGCCATCCGTGCTGGAATGCAGCCTGGTCTAACTATGGTAAGAGAATTATTTGTTACACAAGTTCTTACGTGGAATCAGCCAGAAGTGAGTGTCAGATTTTCAGAGTGTGTAGAGTTCTATTTAAAGCACAAAAACCCAACTGAATTTAAGTGTTTATACGTAATTCTGGCATCTAATGCATATGTAGATCTCGCTACTCATTTCATTGTTTATAAGTAGAGTTTTATTAGAATATAGCTATGCCCATGTGTTGCTTATGGCCACTTTTTTGCTACAACAACAGTTTAAATACTTGCAACAGAGATTGTGTGGGCCACAAAATCTAATATGAATACTTACTGGCCATTTACAGGAAAAGTCTGTTGATGCTGATTTAGAAGCGTGTTTAATTTCCAAGTATTTAGAGATTTTCCTGTTACTTTCTAGTTACTGATTTCTGATCTAAGTCCATTAAAGTCAGAGAACATACTTTATATGACTTCAACTTTTAATTTATTGAGGCTTGTTTTATACCTAGGACATGATCTATCTGTAGGTGAATATTCTGTGAACACTTGAAAAGAATGTGTATGTTGATGACTGAGAGAGCAATATTGAAGTCTCCAGTTATAATTATGTATTTGTCTGTTTCTCCTTTCAGTTCTGTCAGTTTTTGCTTCATGTATTTTAAAACTTTATGGATATGTACATACACTTTCAGGGTTGTTATATCTTCTTGGTGAATTGATGCTTTTATCATACATAGTGTCTGTCTTAATCACTGGTAATTTTTTTTTGCTCAAAAGTCTACTTTAATATAAATATAGCCACTGCAGCTTTCTTTTGATTAGTGTTTATTTATGTGATTCATCTTTTTCTGTCATTTTACTTCTAACCTACCTATTATATTCGAAGTGAGTTTGTTGTAGACATCATATAGTTGGGGCATGATTTTTAATCCATTTTGACAGTCTCTGCTTTTAAGTCCCATTTAATCCATTTGCACTTAATGTACTTATTTGTCTGTTTGGATTTAGGCCTACCATTTCATTATTTGTTTTATGTTTGTTCCCCTTTTTTGTGTGTTCCTGTTTCCCCTTTCCTACCTTCTTTTGAGTTATTTGGATAGTCTTTAGTTTTTCATTTTTATTTATCTTTTGTTCTTTTACTGTATCTCTTGTATAATTTTTTCTTAATAGCTACTCTAGGGAATTACAACATACATATTTAACTTTTCACAGTCTACTTAGAATCAATATTTTGTCTCTTAAGTTTAATGTAGTATTCTTACTTCCATGGAGGTCCCTTTACTATCCCCTTCTATATTGTGGTTGTCATATATATTATTGAAAATGCTATCAGGCAATATTACATTTTTTTCTTGCAAACACCAAACGTGTTTTAAAAAAGAACTGCAGAGGCGAATAGTCTTTTATGTTTACCATATATCTTTTATTCCTGGTACCTCAAGTTTCCTCTCATACCATTTCCTTTGAAGAATTTCTTTTTAACCAATTTTAAGAGCGGATCTCCTAACAATGAATTAACTAATTTTCCATCATATGAGAATGTCTCTAATTCACCCTCATTCTTTGAAGATACTTTTACTAGACATAGAATTTTGCATTGACAGCTTTTTTCTTTCAGAACATTAAAAATGTTATTTTACTTACTTCTGGCTTTCATGGTGTTTAATAAGCCCAGAGTCATTTGAAGCATCTTAAGTATGATGTGTCTAGGCTTAGATTTGTTTATGGTTTGCTGAACTTCTTGAATCTGTAGATTTATGTCTTTTGCCAGATCTGGGAAATTTTCAGCCATTATTTCTTTAAATAATATTTCTATTCTGTGTACTTTTCCTTTCTTTCCAGGACTCCAGTGATATGTTAGACCTTTTTAATATTGCCCCATAGATTCATGAGGCTATGTTTATTATTTAAAAAAAATTTTTTTTCTGCTTATTGTTCTGGTTAGTGATTTCCATTGATCTATCCTAAGGTTTACCAACTCTGTCTTACCCATTCTGGTGTTGAATTCATCTAGCAAATTTTAAAATTTATCTTATCTTTCGGGTTTACAATTTATATTTTCTAACAATGTGATAACTTAGTAGTCTGCTATGTGTTCTCTGTTTTTAGGTTGTGGGCCCACCAGGTACAGGAAAAACAGATGTGGCAGTCCAAATCATATCCAACATCTACCACAACTTCCCAGAGCAGAGGACTCTGATTGTTACTCATTCCAATCAGGTAAGAGTGTGTGTGTGTGTGCACGTGTGTGTGCGTGCCCCATGCATGTATGGAGCAGATGTGCATGTATGGAGCAAAAGATGCATGAGAGCACAGTGGACATTTCTGGTTGAATGATAACATGATTATGGATGCAGAGAATACCAGGAAAGGCTGATAAGTATGGTATGTTATTAAGTTAATCTTGGATTATCACTGGTCATGACCTGGCTATACTGAAGAAAATACAAAAACAATCTTTCATCTCTAGTGGAGGCAGCCAAAATGTAGAAAAGCTAAGAATAATATTTGGATATGTGGTTAAATGTTTGGATTAAATTAAATTGCCTTTTCCCCTCCAACTTCCATGCTAAGCTAGACTTTTTACTTTGAGATTAAAAGCATTGTCCCTTACTAGTAACATTTTTCTACTAGAATAAATATTCCTAAAAGACTAAATCTAGACCGTATTGATACTGAATTGAATTTGAAATCCTCATGAAGTATACCTACAAATATCTATATTACATGGAAGGACCATTTTAGGTTGCAGGTCTAACACCTAAAGCATTTATAAATGGCTAAAACAAAAAAACAACAAACTCCTTTCTTATAAATAAATGGCTGAAAAATGACCTTTGCATCTATGTGTGTGCTGAAGTAGTTATTCTGAAGCTGTCACTGTTGTGAAAATGAGGGAGAACAAGTAACATTTATTAACTCTCATGTAAAATGTGACAGGCAGCTCCCAGAACATTCTGAAACATATTATGAGACTTTCATTGCTGTTTAAACCTCGAAAGGTACTTATTTTCTCCAAATACATATTAGCAACAGTGACTTCAGCTAACCAGTTCTTTTAAAAAGTTGGTCTACACACAACATTGTAAAATGACTATAACTCAATGAAAAAATGTTTAAAAAAAGTTGATCTACAAAGAAGCTATGGGTTTTTAAAATGCTAAATGTCAGTTTTCTGTTACTCATCAGTTTTTAATCTCAGGACTTTAAAATTAATACTGTCCAGTCCATACACTTGTTTTGAAGTTTATAAGTTACAGTGGCATATTGTACTAAACTTGTGCCAGGGAAGGGGTTGATTAAGGTTTTGTCATGATAAAAGAAGCATTGTATAAAGGCTTTTTTTCTTCTATTTAATAAAACTTAATCTGTAATAATCTTACATATTTTCAAATTCTTAGAATGAATAAAAATAATTTATGTGTTGTTCTAAAATAACATTTTTTAGTAAATTTTGTCAAAAACTGGATAATGACTTGATAATGTAGAAGATAGTGTCCTCTACATCTGATTTGACTTGTGTAGCACAATTACAGAGAAGGTTACTTTTCAGAAAATACCCAAAGACTTCATTGTTTGCTAAGGGCCTTTCTTGATCCTTTGATAGTCAAATTATCCTCCTTCTTCATGTCTGTCAAATTGTTGATTTTTCACAGCTGTTTTGTTTGCTAAATCTTGGTTAGCATATATAATTCAAGCAGTTATCCAACATCCCTCTAATTCATGATGAAATCTTTCACTTTTTTCTGAGACTATAATGTACGAGTATTTTTCACCCTCTAAATCTACATGGGTCGTGGGTTTGGATAGTGAGTAATACCATGTGGTCTGATCTTTGGGGTCTCAAGTTTTGGATTGAGAATATCATGAGGTGGGATAGTGGGGAATTTTTTTCTGAAAATTTATGTTTTTCTCTTCAGTTTCTGAGCTCTGATTGCTAGAATTTTGATAGCAAAGGATATCTGTACATGTGTTACATAACCTGGATGTTTACAAGACTGGATGTTGACTTGATGGTCAGGGTTACACTGATGGTAAATTAGCAGAAATGTTTGAATGGGGGCTAATTTTTAAATGAAGCTTTTATTAGTGTATCTTTCCATACATTGAAACTTGCCTTTCTGCAAAACCCTCTAACTGTAGATGCTCAGATAATAAAATATCAGAATTTGAGGGAACCCTAAATATGAACATTTATAGGTAGATAAATGGCTTTTATAAGAGTAGTTGGTGCTGTGCTGTGTGCTCTGCTCATCGTTGTATAGACAACTTTAGACTGGCAGCCTAAGCGCTGAGTGATGCACTCTACCTTTCCGCTCTGTGGTCCTCCTGATGAATTCTACTCACACACTCACCTTCTGAGAGGCTTGTTCTAACCACAAAAACTTTTCAGTTCTCTGCAATCCATGGAAATTCTTTTGAGTAAAATGAAACTTGGTATGGTTATTAATTATTTTAGTAATTATTACTACTTGAGTGAAATAGAAACTGAACCAAAGCCTTTCTTTTCATAAATTAGCAGATATGTGTTGGACACATGATTTTTATGGTTTCCAGTTATTCCTTTGGCCAAGTATACATATGTAGCACTGTCAAAAATCAATAAAAATACTATTTGGTTTAAATTGTAAACAGCCTAATATAAGTTGTTTCCTTCTATGTTTTGATGTTGATTCTTTTTTGTTTGTTTGTTTGTTTGGGGGGAGGGGTAATTAGGTTGGTTGGTTGGTTGGTTGGTTGGTTTATTTTAATGGAAGTACCAAATTGAACCCAAGACCTCATGTATGGTAGGCATGCACTCTACCACTGAGCTATACCTTCCCCCTCTTGGTGTTGATTCTCATCTGACTGGGCAGTGTTCATTCTTTCCATCCTTCTAATTGTTAGTTTTTGTTACTTTTAAAGGAGCCTGCTAATTCTTTAAAACTCACCATCATCCTTTTTTTTTTTTTTTTTTTTTTTAATTCTCCAGGCCCTGAACCAGTTGTTTGAGAAAATTATGGCTTTAGACATTGATGAGCGCCACCTCCTGCGTCTTGGTCATGGAGAAGAAGAGCTGGAGACAGAGAAAGATTTCAGCAGGTGAGCAAATGGGGATGAGTTTTGAAATGGTGTACAAAAGAATTTCTAACTTTCTCTTCTTTTCTCTTTACTGAAGAAGCATTAGGAGAAGAGAGCAATGAGTAATCCAACTTAATTCTGAAAGATTCTAGTGTAACCTACTTAGACCATACTCAGTTGACCTAAAAGTCTGGTCATGATCTCCCTCAGATCCAATTTTATATGTTTCTGCCATTTTTTCCTCAAGCATATAATTATTTCAATGAAGAGAATTATCTTGTTCATCTTTTTAAAATTGCAGATTTCCATTTGCTCTCTATTTATTGAAGTAATTTTTAATATTGCCAAACCAAAACTGTACAGCTTTACACAGTTTCTTTTCACATTTCATCCAGACATTTAATTTGCATTTATTTTAGGTGCCAGTTAAGTTGATGCATTTAAGTAAGTGCAGTTGAGGTTAATGATAGCATAATTTTGGGATTGTAACTAGTATTTCAGGTACTTGTTGCTAGTTTAACTGGAATTCATATTTAGTGTTACATATTGTAAAGAGACTAAAATTTTACAAATTAAATTTCTTCTGCTGTTAGTATTTTAGTTTTTTTCCTTCAAAATTGCTTTATAGTAGCTCATTTCATTTATGTTTAAATCCATTATTAAGGCATAATTTTATACAATAGGCATAATTAACAGCTGCACATATTTAATATAGCCTTTGACTATCGAACATTACTTTTGACTAAATTGATTGTAGATATCAAAAGAGCTAAAAGAGTGTCAAATTATTATGTTACATTTATTTTGAGTTCTTGTATTAGGTATCTCAACAAACATTTTTTAGCTTCTGAAAAGTCAGAGGACAAGATCAATACACATTAAGTTATTTGGGGCTCTAGACTCTTAATTGGGGATCAGCCAGGAATGCTTCCCAGAATTCTTCCTGTAGATATTTCTTCTTATTAAAACTAACTTTCACAAGTGGGCTAGACTCTAAAATCTTATAATCCAGAATGCGGTGAACATATAGGTGCTGATGGAATGCTAAATACTATAATTATAATTATTTTGCAGTACAATTTATAGTTTTTAAAGAATACTGTAATAGTACGGTAGAGTTTTAAAAATGAGTTTAGGTACTACCGAGTTTTTAGAGAAGAAAATACTTTTTGCTTTCTAATACACGAACCAGTCCCCAGGTGTTGATAGTAATGTGAGTGCTTGTTTAACTGAGCATATTCTTTTTTTTCTCTCCCTTTGTTATAATTAAAAAGAAAAATAGTGAATATTGTTTCACAATAAAAGTAGTATCACTTTCCCTAAAGAAAAAATTTTATTACATCTTGTGAAATAATAGAGAGTGATCATTCACAATTCTACTACTCTAAAAAAATTTTTTGTTAGTTATCAGCTATAATTATGCTATCATGTTTAATTGTATACAGGCATACCTCAGAGATATCGCAGGTTTGGTTTTATACCACCATAATCAAGCAAATATCACAACAAAGAGAGTTGCATGGGTTTTTTAGTTTCCCAGTGCATATAAAAAGTTATGTTTACACTCTGCTGTAGTCATTACGTGTACAATAGCATTATGTCCAAAAAAATAATGTAGATACCTTAACTGAAAAATACCTATTGCTAAAAACTGCTAGCCATCATATGAGCCTTCAGCAGGTCATAGTCTTTTTGCTGGTGAAGGGTGTTGCCTTGATGTTGATGGCTGTTCTACTCAGGGTGGTGGTTGCTGAAGGTTGAAGTGGCCGTGGCAACTTCTTAAAATGAAACAACGATGAAGTTTGCCACATCAACTGACTCTTTACAAATGATTTCTTCATAGCATGCAATGCTGTTTGATAACATTTTACCCACAGTAGAACTTCTTTCAAAATTGGAGTCAGCCCTCTCAAACTCTGCTGCTGTTTTATCCACTAAGTTTATGTCATATTCTAAATCCATTGTTGTCATTTCACCAATCTTCACAGTATCTTCATCAGGAGTAGATTCCATCTCAAAAAACAACTTTCTTTCTCTTCCAAAAGAAGCAGCTCTTTACCTATTAAAGTTTTATCATAAGGTTACAGCAATTCAGCCACATTTCCAGACTGCACTTCTGATTGTAGTTCTCTTGCTACTTCTACCACATTGATAGTTTTTTCCTCCACTGAAGTCTTACTCCCCTAAACGTCATCCATGAGGGTTGGAATCAACTTCTTCGAAACTCCTGTTAATGTTGATATTTTGACCTCTTCCCATGAATCGTGAATGTTCTTTATGGTGTCTAGAATGGTGAATCTTTCCCAGAAGGTTTTCAGCTGCTGTGCTACAGCCTTATGAAGTATATTTCTTAAGTAATAAGCCTTGAAGTCAAAATGATTCTTTGATCCAAGGAGTGCAGAATGGATGTTGTGTGAGTAGGCATGGAAACAACGTGAATCCTGTTGTGTATCTCCATCAGAGCTCTAGAGTGACCTGGGCATTATCAATGAGCACTAATATTTTGAAAGGATCTTTTTTTCTGAGCAGTTGATCCCAGCATGGGCTTAAGATATTCAGCAAACCATGTTGTAAACAAATGTGCTGTTATCCATTAATAGTGAACAATCAGAGTAGATTTAGCATGATTCTTAAGGTCTCCAGGATTTCTGGAATGATGAATAAGCATTGGCTTCAACTTACAAGAGTCAGCCTGTCCTTTGAAGCTCTGAAGCCAGGCATTGACTTCTCCTCTTCAGCTATGAAAATCCTAGATGGCATTGTTTTCCAATAGAAAAATTTGTTGTTAGTGTGGCCACCTTCATTAATGATCTTAGCTGGACCTTCTGGATGACTTGCTGCTGTTTCTACATCAACACTTGCTGCTTTCCCTTAACTTTTATGGAACTATGGTGACAGCTTCTTTCCTTAAACGTCATGAACCAACCTCTGCTAGCTTCAGACTTTTCTTCTGCAGAGAGTTAGGGCCTTGCTCTGTCTAGTTTAGGCTTTAGCTAAAGAGAATGTTGTGACTGGTTTGGTCTTCTATCCAAATCACTTAAACTTTCTCCATATTAACAGTAAGGCTGTTTCGCTCTCTTAGCATTAGTGCGTTCACTAGAGTAGCACTGTTAATCTCCTTCAAGAAATTTTCCTTTGTGTTCAGAACTTGGCTAATTGTTTGGTGCAAGAGGCCTAGGTTTCTGCCTGTCTTGGCTTTCGACATGCCTGCCTCACTAAGATTAATGATTGCTAGCTTTTGATTTAAAGAAAGAGATGTGCAACTCTTCACTTGAACACTTAGAGTCCATTGTGGGCCTTACTTCAGTATTTTTGTGTCTTAGGGAATTGGGAGACCTGAAGAGAGGGAGATAGATAGGGGAATGACTAATCAGTGAAACAGTCAGAACACACACAACATTTATTGATTTTTTGCCATCTTATTTGGGCATTGTTTTTGGCACCGAAAACAATTAAAATAGCATCAGAAATCAGTTGATCACAGATCACCATGACAAATATAATAATAATGAAAAGTTTTGAAATATTTCAAGAATTACCAAAATGTGACACAGAGACACTGAGCAAACGCTGTTGGCAAAAATGGCACCAGTAGACTTGCTCAGTACAGGGTTGCCACCAACCTTCAATTTGTAAAAAAAAAACACAGAATCTGCAAAGTGCAATAAAGCAAAGTACAATAAAATGAGGTATGCCTGTACACTGCTTTTTTAAATTGATAAATAGACTTTTTGGTATAATTTTAGATTTGCAGAATGAGCAGATATTACATAGAATTCCACTGTATATTGGTTTTTTAATTTAACATTATATTACAAGAATTTTGACATTTTATTAGACTCTTTATAAACATCCCCAATTTTTTTTTCATTACCAAAGTGTTCATTGTAGAAAAAGTTTTAAGTTGTAGATAAGCAAACATGAGAAAAGTTACCTGCTATAATGTTTATATCTTTCTAAGTTGGAAAATTCCTAAAACTATAGACCATGTCTTATGTCTCTTTTTTATTCTGGATCATTCTATTTTATCTCTTTTTAGTGTTACAGGATTGTGGGAGGCACTTTATTATGGTGGAAAGAGTATGGATAGGCTTTGGGATTCAATTCTGGTTCCACTGCTTCTTTCCTTAACTGTCTGTCTCTGGGCCAAGTGCTCTCCAAATTTTGGTTTTCTTATTCAGCAGATACTTATGAATCTACTCGATCCAGATGCCAAGCTGCATGCTGGAGGCCAAGGAATGATCAAATAAATTTTAAAATTACTTTTCAAGACCTTTAGAGCTAATCTACTTTTGTGATAGTGTGAACAATGCTATTCAGAGCAGCCAGCCTGTACACTATATGTTCTTGGTCTGTTGCAAGATGGACTAGCACTTGAGTGCACTATACTGTTTGCTTCTTTGTAAAGGTCTTTTTATGGGGAAAAGAAATTGATAGCTGAACTAAATGTTGTGTTTAGTGTTGTAGCTGATTTTCCCTTCTCACAGATCACTAACACACTTGCAGGTCAGTCCTGATCCATCAGGTACACTTTAAATAGCTTTTGTATATAAAAAAAAAAAAACCCCAAGAACTACCACTTATAGTTAAATTATAAACTATGTTTTCTACTAATTTTTTTCTCTTTGGCCATTTATAGTTTCTATTATGATTTTCTTAAAAAATTTTCTGACAGTTTCCTCGAAAGTCTCTTCATTATATAATTGTACCTTTTTGCTTAATTGAAATGTTTAGGTATGGAAGAGTTAATTACGTCCTCGCTCGAAGAATAGAACTTTTAGAAGAAGTGAAACGATTGCAGAAGAGTCTGGGGGTTCCAGGAGATGCTTCATATACTTGTGAAACTGCAGGCTATTTCTTCTTATATCAGGTAAGAGATTAAGGGTTTTAAATCATACTTTTTTGTAATATGGTCTTCAGTTGGAAACTAGGATGAGATCTTGAGATCCTTCTTTTGAAAACTTATTTTTTTGTTGAGTCGATTAAAACGTATGCTGTTGTTGAAACTATATTTGAATGTTGAATGTGTTTCCTATTATCTCCAGTTTTCTTTGCTAAAGAACTTTGCTTGATGTCTTATTCAGTGAAAGGCCAATGTTGCTACTTTAAAATTTTTTTCTTTGTTTTGCTTTCTTGCTATTGATAAAGTTTCTAGTCTCTCTGTCTCTCTCATATTACTATAGAAATATAACTAGTCTGTCAACCCAGTGGTAACAAACATGGTTCTGTAACTTACTTTTACTCTACGTATTAATCAACTAATAAAGAAAAGTATATTGTCTTTTTAAATTTCCAGAAATATGTTTTGTTTTAGAGTAATTTCAAAGTAGGAGCTTAAGTTAGAAATTCTTTTAACTTCAATTTAGAGATATGTTTTTCCTTTTGTTAGGGTTAATTTGGGAAGAATGAAGATTAAGGAGCAGTAGAAGCTAAATAAGATGAATGAAAATAAACTTTAATAGTCAGTTGGTTTACTAATTTAAATGAATTAAACATAATCAAATAATGAAGATTTTTGTGTAACTTTATTTGTTCTCTTTGTACTAATGTTATCTGTATATTTTAGGTATAAAGCATAACACTGAAAATTTTAAATGTATATGAAAGAAGAAATTATGCTTATTATAAGTAGATACACAAACCAGTTGAGTCCATTCGAAATGAGCAGATTTCTTGGTTTCTTTTGAACACAGGATATGTGCGTGATCTTGCAAAGTTATCTGCATTAGACTCAGACTGTTTAGAACTTTGAATAATGTAGTAAAGATCATGCTTACATGCATATTTGTCACAAAATAAAAATCACTAGGCTCTCTGTGAAAACTACTTTTAAAAGTAGGAGAAATAATATATACATTGTAGAAGCATAAGTAATAAATTTGGGAATTATGAACTTGAGGCCTTACAGTGTAGGTCAGCAGTTTTCAACATACAGTCATCACATTGAGAAAGTCATTTAGAAAGGAAATTCTCAAGCTCTGTCCCCAGAGATTTTCTTTCAGTAAGAGGTGGCATCCCGAAGCTACATTTTTATTTATCAGCTTCTCAGATACCCTGCCCAAGGACCACACTTTGAGAAACACTGAAGTCATAATGGAAAAACAGACAAATTACAGAAATTGAGGCTAAGTAGGAACTGAGTAGAGGCATAATGAACATTTATACCAGGATGTAACTGAGCTACCTATCTCACAAGTCTTTTTGGGATGCATGGCTGGGGGTGTGGATCATCAATAATAAACTGTTTTGAATATACATAGAAAATCTGAAAAGGTCTAACATGCCATGACATGATCCTGAGGTTCTTGTCTATCTGTGCATTTTGATTAAAGAGTTTTTTTTTCCCTGCAATCTTAAAGGTTACTTTTATAAACGAAGAGCAATCAGTCAGTGACTTGGACAAGAAATAGGCCTATTGGCTCAAAGACTGCTTTCCTTTTCCTTTACCGAGCAAATCTTATTTTCACTTGATTTCTGTTTTAATTTATAATTTAAAATGTAATAATAAGCTGGCATATTTAACCTCACGTCTCTTTTTCTTATAGGTAATGTCTCGTTGGGAAGAGTATATCAGCAAAGTGAAAAACAAAGGTAGCACGTTGCCGGATGTCACGGAAATCTCCACTTTCTTCCCTTTCCATGAATACTTTGCAAATGCTCCTCAACCCATTTTTAAAGGCCGATCTTATGAAGAAGACATGGAAATCGCAGAAGGATGTTTCAGGCATATTAAGAAAATCTTTACTCAGCTTGAGGTAAGGATTCTCAAGTTCTTTTAACTTTCCTTTAAAGGTTTTAAGCTTAGTTGGTTTTCTTTTTTTTAATGAAGTAAATGGAATATTCAAATCTAACAAACCAGATTATTACTTTTAAGTAAGATTATTGGAGACATTTATTATTCTAGTTCAAGAAATAAGTAAAAATTAAGATATGCGTTGAATCCCCATTTTTCTGGCTTTTCTGGTGTGAAAGTCTGAGTATTTGAGAAAAGAATGCTGTTATCAGGAGGTTTAACAATGGTTCTTTGATTTGGAATTTGGCCATTCTAAGTTCTTTATGCCTTTGACCAGTGGGCAAAAAGTGAGGTTGCTGTGTTAGCCAGGATGATTAGTATTGATTATTAGGGTGAAATAAGAGTCATCACTATACGAAGGGGACAGAGAAGACTGTATTTGGAACCCAGGGATCCCCCCAGGATGCTTTCTGGTTTTCTCATTTCTTGTAGAAAATATCGTTGGAAGACTATAGCAATCCCGTAGAAGGTCACATTCAGGCCCAGATTCCTCAGTAAGAAGGTTTAGGATTACCTCAGGTAAAAAGGGTGAAGACCTTGTTTTTTTTTTAAGTCTAAGTACCTTTTAGATATGATTATATCCCTACTTCCTACAGTAATATCTGGCACATTGTTGACGTTCAATAAATACTGATGTGTGGTTTGGGTAGGTAGATAGAAATGGATGGATGGTAGGTATAGAATAATAAATACATACTATATATATATATATATATATATAGTACACATAGTATAAATTTTTAAAACCTGCAAAATGGTATTATATTACGTTTATGATTACATAATAGAATGTGAAAGGATACAAACATACAATAGCTATGTAGGGAGACAGTGGGGAGAAGGATATACAGGGTACCTCCATCTGTACCTGTAATGCTTTAGTTATTTAAAAAAACAAAAATGTTTCAAAGTCTGAAGTAAGTGTACATAGTGTTCAGATTTGATAAAACTTGTTTCTAGCTACTCGGCTTGGACTTGTTTGCTCCTCACATCTGTTGTCCATCCCCCTGCTCTGCTCTGTGGGGGACCTTCTGCCATGTCAGGGTTGGGGCTGATCCTTAGAGGTTTAATTTCCCAGTCTCTCGTGTCCACTGACCTCTAGCTGGGTTTAGCCAATGACAATTTGTGGCAGAAATAGAAGAAAGAGAGAAGCCAGGATATTTCTTCACCAGCACTCTCTGCCTTGGGTTTCATCTCTTCCATGTCTCCAGTTTCTGCTGGCCTGGCCCACTGTGGTTCCCCCTTACACTGGTACCCCAGTTTCCGGGCTCTGATGACACTTCCTCCTCTTTTTATTCTTCCTAGCATAGGAATGGTCATAATTTCCTACTGTTGCCAGTCTCTAGGTTGCTTCACCATTCCCTGGTTGGCTTTTCTCCTCCATCATCTGTATAACAGTTCCCTGCAATAAATTCCACTTGTTATGAACGCTTGAAATATTTCTGTTTTCTTGTAGGGACCTTGGGTAATATAGGCAAAATAGTGATTGATATTTTTATTCAGTATTCTTGTTGATACTGTAAATATTTTACAACACAAAAAACAGTCCAAATTATGGCCTGAATATCAGCTATTATTGGAACTCAATTATTAATAATGGACAGAATTATGATTCTTTAGCTTAGTTTATGATATATTTATATTAATTTCTCACAAATTATCTCATAAACTGGATTGTATGAATGTATTCATAAACTATGTTTGTTCTCCTAAAATTCTATCTCATTGTCTCTCCATTCTTAAAGGAATTTAGAGCTTCTGAACTGCTTCGAAGTGGACTAGACAGATCTAAATACCTTTTGGTGAAAGAAGCCAAAATCATTGCTATGACCTGTACTCATGCTGCCTTAAAACGACATGATTTAGTCAAGTTAGGTTTCAAGGTAAAGACTTATATTTTATTCCTTGATTCATCATCTATGCAGCTGTTAGGTTTTTTTCTTTCCTTTTCTTTTCTTTTTTTAAACCAGGCCATTTCCCTTGGATAGTGGTTTACTTCTTACCAAAGTTCGCATTTATAATTACTTAAAAATGCCTCTTTGAAAAGTTATGGTAACTTTCCATGCTTATATGATTGGTAAACTCTAAATCTAATTTTTCTAAATTTAGTTATCAGACATATGTCCTTTAAGTAACATTATAACCATATGATTGTCTAACCAACTTCCTTTGGTTGGGGAGGGTAGTTTAGTTTAATTTAGTTTAGTTTATTTCTTTATTTTTTAATGGAGGTACTGTACTGGGGGTTGAACCCAGGACCTCATGCATGCTAAGCACACACTCTACCACTGAGCTATACCCTCCCCCCAGTCAACTTCTAATACTTGTTAAGGTAGATTAATCTATTTTTACTATGTTAAAAAGTCTCCAAACAGCTTTATAAAAATAACAGTTGAGAGTGTTTTTCACCTGTTAAACGTCTGTATGCTTGCATTATTTACCTTTTAAGCACACATCTGCTGCCAGTTATTTGTTCATTCGGTAAATGAACAGCCTTCTATGTGAGGCTGTGGAATGCTCTTACTTAGACTGTCAGAGGAGGTATTTGACCACCATACGATAAAGACTGGAGAGCTAAAGGGCAAGATAGCCTGTTAGCCTGTGACTCAGTTGAAATGAAAGGTAATAATTGAGCAGTAAATTTAAATTTGGAGACTCTGTGACACTTCGCTAGTGGTACTGATCTAAACTTTGGTTTTAATGCAGATCATTGAATTTCCCTGCAACTGGTTTATCTGTTGTTTAAAATACGGTTTGTGTACAGGTTTGAATTCAAAGTGAGCAGAGCATTTGTTGTTGATGAAAGTAACTGACAATTTTTTAATGTTATGAGCTCACTGGAAGATAAGTGCTAAATAAATTCAAGGTGCTAGAATTGTTGTTATCTTGGATGAAAGGTTCCTCCACTGCAAGATAGGACAAATACGATAATTTATTAAAAGGCACTGTGAATTTACCCTAGTGGTGTGAACTTACCTTTTGCAAATTATTAGTCAGAATTTTTCACCTAAATATTTTGTTCTTGGGGCTGACATATAAAATATACTTTGAATTTGATATTAAATCAAATCAGTTTAATAACAAGGGGAAATGATGCAATCATAATTAGCATTTTATGCTTTCATGCAACTTTCACATGCGTTTTCTAAGAACATTACTTGTAGCTTATCATTTTCATTAATCATTTTCTTACATTGTGCTATACATCTAAAATCAGTTAACATGAGTACTGGTACTATCTTTTACTTTTTTTATGTTTTTAATTTTGAAGTTTTTTTTTTTAATCAAACTCACACATGCATCTCAGTTAAGAGCTTAAAAACCTTGCAGGTCTGCTAACATTTAAAAAAGGCAATTCTCTACTACCCTGATGCTCCTCAATTGTCTAATCTTTCAACTTTTTTTTTTTTTTTTTTAAGTTGAGAGTTATGTTTTATTTGGTGGGAGGACTCGAGCCGGGATCTCTTTCAACTCTTTTTGTTTTTCCTTTGTTCTTCTCATTTATATCAATAAAGAACATTAAATTTCCATTTTGGACATTGTCTTTAGTTTCTGTGGTGTCCTGAAGAAGACATGCAAGCACATTCGTGCACTATTTTCTTCCTTAATACTTCTGATATAGTTATGTCGTAATTTTGCTTTGTGATTAAAATCTCACTTTAAAAAAGCAGACTCTGTAGATATATTATTATGAATTAAATCACATTCGATTTTCAGAGTTGTTTTTCAGAAAACAGGCTCTTTAAATTGTCTTCTTTGAGCTGCTGCCACTCTGTTTTGCATATTGTCTATTACCTTGAGAGGCCACTTTCGGACTTCTGAGAAAATATGACTCTTGAAACTCCTCCTGGGTTCCTACTAGGATGACCTAAAGAATCACTGTACTAGGGAAATTTAGCATCAGATAGAGATAGAGAAGACACCAATCCACATGCCTGCAACTTCAGGTAGTTTCAGTAAGAAACAGTGCAGAATTGAACCTTAATTTTCATCATGTCCAATGGAAATCCAGCTCAGCTACCAATCATGGACAAATATAGATACAAACATGTTTTGGTAAAGATGAATAGCACAGAAATTACAGGATATATAAACAATTAGTTTAAAAGAAGAGAATTAATTAAGCATTAAGAGGAAACATGCTCCTCCCACCTTCCACTTCCCTGGAATACAAAATGAGGAGAGAAAACTTTAAAAATAGAAAACAGAGGAACTCTAGTTTGTACTTGGTGAGATTCTCAAAGAAGGTATTTTACCAATAAAACAAGAAATAGGATATCATACCAAGTAGCAATCAGAATTAGAAGGGAAAGGAGGGGAAATATGAAACATATTGAGAATAAGTCTGGAAAAAATTTTGGGCAGATAGAGAAGAACATACAAAAAAGAAAGAATGAAATTTCTGTAGGTTGGAGAAAGACGACTTTTCATTGTTTTACAAATGTGCAGTGCCTAACATTATTGGGAACTGGGCTAGAGGGAAGAAACAGGCATCAAACAAGTATGTACATATATGAATAGAATTACAAGTTATGATGTGCTGTGAGACAGGAACAGGGTCCTGTGAAACCTGTTTTAGGTTGGGAAGTCAGAGAAGGCCTGGATAAAGTGGACTTTAAGCTGATACTTTAAGAATTAGACAAAGCCAAGCAGACAAAAGTGAAGAGATAAAAAAGCACATGCAGAGGGCCTGAAGCAGAAATGATTTTACCATTTCTGAGAAAGTGAAATAGGTCAGTGTGTTTGAGCTTAGTGAGAAAGGGGAACGGCGATACATAAAGTAGGAGAGGACAGCAGGGGCCAGACTCAACACAGGCCCTAGTTAATACGTCTCCTGCAAGCAACATTAGGCTCATTTTCCCCTAAGACAGCTGGCAGCCAGTGAAGGGTTAGAAATCAGAGGTGCTGTGCTCTAATGCCTGTTATGTCAGTGATTTAGGGGAGGCAGTACAGGGAGGGGAGGGACTAGTAAAGAGATTGCTGGCAGTAGTCAGAGTGGTGGCATGGATTACAGTGGTGGTGGTGGTGGTAGCAGAAACGGAGAAAAATGAATAGATTCTAGAGGGAGTTTTGAGTGTGAAATTGACATGCTTTGGTGACAGACTGAATGCTGGAGGAAAACCGGATTGTTGAGTGCTAAGTAGGGTTCATAAGGGAAAAAATTGCCACAAAATATTACCTAGGGTTAGAATATCAATGGAAATAACCTCATATATAATTATAGGTTGATTCTTGCTTATATGGAACTTAAAAGAACTGAATTGAAAATAACTAAATTGATATTGTAATCCAAGAAGTGATCAAGGAGATCTTAACTGTATAGAGTTGTATATTTAGAGGTCTTCCCTAAGGTTAAAGAATTGAATTCCAGAGGCAGGAGCACAGTGGTAAATAAGATTGTAAATATTCTGTTTGAATATTTTTATGTTATGTTTATCTGAATTATTTTGGGGTTTTTTGGATGGTTGTTATACTTTTGGTGGTAGCTGTTTGGCTTTCAGCTGACTTTTTGACAAGCTTTCCTTTTTCTCCCCTTCTCAGTATGATAATATTTTAATGGAAGAGGCTGCTCAGATTCTGGAGATAGAAACTTTTATACCTCTTCTTCTACAGGTAAGATACTGAGATCCGAGACAAAGAAAGTAGAGTTTAAAGAATTCTGGGAGACAGCATTGGGAAACTACACAGTGTTGGGGTGCTAATTGCCATAATTATATATTCTCCTTAACTTCATTATGTTTTGGTATTCTGTTTTAAGCCTGTAAACTTCCTTTTATCTCTTCACTGATCATTTAGTAGTTTGTATTGTTTCAGCAGTACTATTTAAATTCACAATTTATCTCTAAGTTTTGAAAAGACAATAATTTTAATCAAGAAAATTACATTGTTACTCAGTTTTGAGGGAAGATGAGCTTTTTTTTCAATTTTTTTGTTGTTGTTAAGAGTTGTTTGTAGAATTGTTTTTGATCACTGGGTGCAATACTTTTCTTTATTTTATGCCTTATTGTTTTTTAGTTAAATGATGTTTAAGCATGTTTTCTTATTGTACGATACTCTTTACTAAGGTAGTGTAAACAGCAAAGTGTGAAATTCCCAACTGAAGAATAGAAGCTACTCTAATTCATAGATAAACTGGATTCCAAAAGTTGTTTTATAAGCTGAGTTATTTGGGACTAGGAATGTGTTTTATCAGAATATATTTCAAGGAACAAGGAGACGTAGAGTAGGAAATTGAAGTAATACAGGAAATTAAAGAAGGTAAAATGTTTACGGCTTTGGGAGGTTCAGGCTCTTGGTGTAATGATGATACAAGATGTTTAGCATCTTTCTATTTTCCTGCTTGAGCATCTGTTTCTTTCTGTGCTTCCTTTGCCTAATTCTGATCTAAACCTCCCAGACCTCATTGGGTTACCCCACCTGTTAAAGTAGGATAATTCCATGATTGCCTTCTCAGTTTCTTCATCCTCCTTCACACACTGTCCGCCACAAGCAGTGGTACCCATACAAATCATTCTGTAAATATGCCAGATTTCTCTCTCTGGAGCTGGTGAATAGCAAGAATTAGTAAGCTAATAAAGCCATTTTGTGAGTATAAGAATCTTACACAATAAATTGGAGATTAAAAGGATAATGTATTAATTAGCATATTTTGCCATTTCCTCACTTTCAATTTCTAGAATCCTCAGGATGGTTTTAGCCGACTAAAACGATGGATTATGATTGGTGACCATCACCAGTTACCTCCAGTCATTAAGAACATGGCCTTTCAGAAGTATTCAAACATGGAGCAGTCTCTCTTCACTCGCTTTGTTCGGGTTGGAGTTCCTACCGTGGACCTTGATGCCCAGGGGAGGGCCAGAGCAAGGTAAAGGAGACAGAGAGGGAGGGGGAGACCATTCCTGTTCAAGGACATCAGTTTCATGATCTAACTATTATTAACATCTTCTATATAGACTCCTAGCAGTCCTTGCTATCCAGGAACTTGCCTGGATACAAATCTATAAATTGGAAAGTACCTTTATTGCCTTCAGCTTGGCATGTAAAAATTGACCAGATTACTTCCTTCACTTTATTCATTGAGATTAATTTAAGTTCCTTATAAACGAAGGACTTCATTTTACTGTCACTTCCATTTTCTTCATGCCCCCAAAAGGTATACAATTACTATCATTTTGAAGTCTAAAGCTAAAGGTGAATAAGAGCAGAACACACTAATTCTTACTTTGTAAAATGTACAGGCCCCATCTCATAGTTACCTCAAAATTTTTCTCACTTTACAGACTCTTCCCTGATTTTTTAATTTAAGGAGTAAAGATAGCATTTACTCAGAGAATGCAGTGGAGCTATGATTTCTTAAATATCGTCATTCTTCTGATTAGTTCTTGTAAAGAGGCAAAGGTTGAAAAAGCATTATTGCTAAGATGAGCTCAAAATGAGTAACATGAAAGCTAAAAGGAAGAGCACAGTTCCTTAGAAACCCCCTTATGTACACGGAGAGGGATTCAACATTGCTGATACTTCCTGTTTGGGGGGATTTGTCTTTGAAGCTTGTGCAACCTCTACAACTGGCGATACAAGAACCTAGGGAACTTACCCCACGTGCAGCTCTTGCCAGAGTTCAGTACAGCAAATGCTGGCTTGCTCTATGACTTCCAGCTCATTAATGTTGAAGACTTTCAGGGAGTCGGAGAATCGGAACCTAATCCTTACTTTTATCAGGTAAGAAGAAACATGAAATTTTTACATTTATTTTGCACCTGCCTGGCTGACTTACTACCTAAATCAGTGTTACTGAACTATTTGGCAAGCCATTGAATAAAGGAAAGTGAGGTCCCCACCTCACGCACAGCACAGAAATTTGCATTTCAGTTGGGTTAAAGAAAGATACATCCACCAAAAAAAAAAAAAAAAAAAAAGAAAAGAAACTATAAGCACACTAGAAAGAAGATATTGATGAATATGTAATGTTGGGATGAGAAAGGTCTTTTAAAGCTCATTACTGAAAGCAAAAATAATACAGAAAAATATTGATTGATTTGGGAGCAATTTTCAGCATTTAACAAACAGTGGGTTGAAGTCTGAAAGAGTCTGAATGTATATAGAATTCTTATAAATGCTTTAAGAAAAATCAGTACCCCAAAAGAAAAATATAAGATGACAATATGCAATTTGTGAAAAAAGATACAGATTTATATCACCTCTGATAATATTCTGTTGGGGTGGGTTTGGGGAATTCTATGCTTATACAGTGCTAGTAGGAAGGTAATTTGGTGGACAAATTGCTAGCATATATTAAAAGCAGTGTTCTCACTTCTAGGAATTTATCCTAAAAAAAATTAGACCAATTTGTAAAGACTTACATGCTAAAATGTTCATCACACTTTTTCTTGTACTGCAAATTATTTTGGAAAGGAGAAACAACCTGAATGTCTTATCAGTAGGGATTCATTACATTATTTATTACCTAGTCCATATAATGAAAAACTGAATAGCCGCTAAGAATGATAACATTATAACTTGGCTTACTGACAGAAAAATGTTTATGCTATATTAAATGAAAAAAAATCAGGTTGCAAAATATATCTGTAGTGTCTCATTTTATTTTTAGAAAGGAACAGCAAACAGACATATAGAAATATGTAATGATAATCTATACAAAAAGATTTGGCAGCTTATGCCCCAAAGATTTATTCTTTTATCTGTATTAGAGCTGATACTTAAATAAATGTAGTTTGCTATCAATATAGAAAATGGAAAGATTTACACAGTCATGTGGCTCCTGTCTTCCAAAGAACTAGAAATAATTCAAGCTGTATGTCATCATGTCACCATAATATAAATGATTTTTCTGAAGGTCGTTCTGTAATTTTCCTGTTGCCTTTACATGAAATCCAGCTTCTTGTCTCTCTTTTTTGATTTTCATGTTATGTTTATGTTCTCATTTTACCTTCTTCTCTCATCTGTTAACGTTCAATTTAGTCTCTGCCGAGCTGGACTGAACAGTCTTGTGTGTGCTTCCTCACTTTCAAGTTCAGTTAAGCCTTGGTTTTAGACTCCTTTCCATCAATCTTTAACCAGAGTCTCTAAGGTCACAGTAAGCCAGACTGATTAATTTGAGGGCACATCCTCTAACCACCTAAAGTGGTCTGCGTAGAGGCGGCAACCATCAGGAAGAGAACAAACACAAAACACACAAAAAAATACTAAGAAATATGAGGAAGAAGGAAAAACATTGTGTAAAAATAGAGTTAACTACAGTATTGCTAGATGTAAAAGCTATTAAGACTGGATTTTCTACTGGCTTCTAAGATAGTTGCCTTGCTTCTTTTTTGTGTTATTATTTCTTTCCATAGCTGTCATTGCGCTACACTGTAGCAGAATACAGCATCGTTGTATTGTACTTGTTGTGGTCCCAGAAATATTAAGCCTTTAAGTTGGTAACTTTTATTTTATGATTGTTCTGTGTATTGCAAATACATTGCAAATGCCAAAGGGAAGTAATTACCATGTACTGTATTTTTATTTATCAGTGTTAACCTGAGATAAGTTATTTCTCAGTTTTATGAAAGGCCCAAGTTGTTAACTCTTTACTTCTTGAGGTATGGCAAGTGAACAAATTGTGTTATTTAACGGTTTTCTCTGTAAATGGAAGCAAATGCACAATCTGATTAATGTTTGCATTACAGAATCTTGGAGAGGCAGAATATGTAGTGGCACTTTTTATGTACATGTGTTTACTTGGTTACCCTGCTGACAAGATCAGTATTCTAACAACATACAACGGGCAAAAGCATCTTATTCGTGACATCATCAATAGACGCTGTGGGAGCAATCCATTGATTGGAAGACCGAATAAGGTAATTTTATGACTATAATGTGTTCTCTTATTCATCATGTTGGCAAAATAGTAAGATTTATATACATTGTGAGTTATTTATGTGAGTTATATACATTGTGAGTTATTTATGTTATTATGTGGGTTACTTTGTTTCTTTGCTATCTCCTTGTAAGACATGAGAAAATGAAGTAATAGGAACTCTGCAAATAATTCTCTGGCAATCCTATCTGACAGTGTTATTAGTGTGCTGTGAATGTCTATCTCAGCTATCACATTGAAGATTTCTGTTGATAGTAATCATAAAAAAAAAGTTTCTAAAACTTTTTGTAGGAAAAGTGATGTCTAAGGAAGCTATGTACTGTTATAGTAGAAATAGGAATTGTAGCATTTGTTTTGTTTGTTTTACAAAGATACAATCTGTACTGCTTACTGAGTGTATGTGTGCAGGGGAGTATTTTTTCTTGAGGATAAAGGAAAATCATAAAACACATTCAGACTTTAGGATTTTTTATACTTTTTTATGTGATATGATGGAATAATATCACATAAAAAAGATGCTGATTTTATCAATAAAGTTTTGAAAAATTAGAATAACAAAACAAATGTAGTATTAGTGATGATGAAAACAGGAGTTTGATTGTAAACATGGCTGTATAAAAGCTCTTCCACCTTTTCTTGGAAATCATCTACAAGTAAGAGGAAAATGGGAGAAGGAGAAAACAAATTCCATTTTTAGTGACGTGACACAGATCAGGTGACTAAGATCAGGAAGAAAATGTTGGAAGAAGAGAATTTAGGGGACCAGTCTTGAAAATGCCAGCAAAAACACACTTTTCCGAAAGCGAGTGGCATACTTTGAAGTGTAAGAGCCACGTGCCTGTTGTTCAACAACAGATGTGGGAGTTAGAGTGAGCCTTCCTAGTTCAGAAACACCTACAGGTGAGCTGTATTTGCAAAAAATAAACTGTCTCTGTAGTAGCAGGAGACTGGAGAACCATCTGTTGTGAAAATCACTCACCCCAGCCTAACCTCTTGCATGTAGCTAATCTAAGACACTCATTTACTCAGTGGTGGAATAGAGGGGGAGGGGAACAAGCGTTTGCTTGATTTATATATGAGGGAAAGAGCATCGAAACATACTAGTTGACAAGATGACATGCTCCCAAAGACATATTGGCCTGGAACAGATGAAAATTTTGAATACACATTTGGCTGTTAATTTTAAAATACTTAAAAAGTACCCATTTCTGTGAGGGAAGGCTACAGAGCAGAGAAATTGAAGAGCTCAGGAAGAGGTAAAGGTGAACTGGAAGGAAACAAGACAAAATCAAAGAAGTAGAGACAAAATTGAAAGGAATGTGAGAAGGAACAGACACTGTAGAATACTCCAAAGGGGTATAGAGAATGAGAATGAGGAACTAATAACTCTGAAATATAGAATGAAATAGAAGAACCTCAGGGTCTGAGTCCTATTATTTATAAGTAACAGGAAAGCTTAAATAATAAGGAAAGCTACTGTCTCATAACAAGAAGGTGAAAGTAGTGTGGCTCCAGGGTTGGGTGGCTCAATTGTGTCATCAAAGACCAAGGTTCATTTCATCCTCCTGCTCTGCTGTTCTCAGCGTGTGAGCCTGGGTCTCAAACAGCATTCAGAATATGTGAACTCAAACAGCATCCAGAATATATGAACTTTAAAAGTCATTGAAAATGTAGACAACCCAGGACAAAATTGGCAAATGAATTGGATAGACACTTGACATAAGAAGACATACAAATGGACAGTAAGCACGTGAAAAAATGCTTACCATCATTAATTGTGAGGGGAATGCAAATTAAAACTACTGTGAGGTACTGCTACACACCCAACAGAATGGCTAAAATTATAAAGATTGACCGTATACCAAGTGTTGACAAAGATGTGGAGCAACTGGAACTCTGGGACTGGCACATTGCCGGTGAATGTTGAAAGTGGCACAGCAACTTTGGGAAACAGTTTGACAATTTCTTATAAAATTAAACAAACACTCACCAGACGGCAGTTTCACTCCCAATATTTATCCAAGAGCAGTGAAACATGTACACAAAGATATTTATACATGAATATTCATTGCAGCTTTATTCAAAATAACCCCAAACAAGGGACAACCCAGATGCCATGAACAGGTAAATGGATAAACAAATTGTAGTATATTCATTCAGTAGAATACTGTTCAACACTAAAAAGGTATGAAGTTCATTGTTCATTAACGTGTTCTTTCAATTCCAAGTATATAGTCATATTCTTTTGGGATTGATTATTTTAAGGGTAAGATTTTTATTTCTAGCACATTATTTAAATGATCTCTCTACAGTTTTGTTACCGTGTTTTGAAAATATACCATATCTCTTTTCTTCCCCCTAGGTGACAACTGTTGACAGATTTCAAGGTCAACAGAATGATTATATTCTTCTTTCTCTGGTACGAACCAGGGCAGTGGGCCATCTGAGGTATGTAAGGAAAAATCTTCATAATAGTGTGGAACTTAAGTATCTGCTTCAGTTTTGAGCTTCTGTGGCTAAGTAGTTTTAAATTTTAAGTTTAAAGTATAATTCATTGCTATAGCAACTTTTAGTGATTTTTGTTGGAATGTAACTGTCAGATTCTTTGCAGTTACTTAGTCATTGCCATGGCTTCTAAATCTTTTGAATCTTAAATGTTTTAGTAATTTTAACTTTTTGACTCTTCAGGAACATTCAGAGATAGCATTTAATCATATAATCTTAATATATATATCCTATATCTGTTGGAAGCTTAATATCAGAAATTAAAGGAGGTGAAGCGGTAAAAATCTTAAGAGTAGATTTTTCATTGCGTAGGATTTCTGACTTTTCCCCACACAGTCTTTCAGCTTCAGTGTTAGAGGATAAAGGAACCATTTGTTCTCTCGGGATTAAGACTTGTCAAAACAAACAGTAGTCTATTTTTATCATTTATTGTGATGTGTTTATGTGCTAGAGATTTATGGAATAATATCTTCTTATTACAAAGCAGCCATTTAGTTTTATATAAACCTTCATCTCTTATGACTTACTAGCAAAACTATAAGGAGAGTTCATTTTATTATTTTATTTTGTGGGTATAAAAAAATTTTCTTCCAGTTCTCATAATATTCTCATTAAGTCAAGACTTTGGTGCTTAACCCAGTGATCAGGTTCCATTAGACCGGTAACTTTTATGAAAGAGTAAGCAAAGGTATAATATTTCAAGAAATCATTTTAAGACTGTAACATTCTAAAATACAGTTTATTTTTGCTTAAGTGTCAAACATGTATTTGGAGACTAACTTTTCTAAAAAGCAGTTCCTTTTCTGCATTGAAATTTATAGCTGCTGTCTGAATAGGGCATCATTATGATTTACATAATTAAAATCTCTCAGAAACTCACAGTATGAATATGTGAATACTGCCTTCTCTCTTTCCCACCTTTTTTCTTACTCTGTCGTGCTTTTGTCTTTTTCACATTCCCATGACGACTTCTGTGCTGTTCTTTGCCTGACTTTTCTGGAAACTTAAAGAGAAAATGATAATGATAAAATGCTTATAAATGGAGAGTTTAAAAAGAATCCAATTTCATTGTCGTCTTACATATCCAAATTTTCTTTATCCAATAAATTAAACTTCTCTGTATTTGCCAAACTTTCCCTTTGGAAGTCCAGCTTCTTCAGAGGATGCTGGTGATGACAGTAGTGTTGCTAAAGCATAGAGGGGGAAATGTCAGTGTATGTATTATTTATGATTCACCTATCCAGGTAACTTAGGTATCTTAGCTCGAATTTTATCTAATTCTTTATAGAATTTTTTGGTTTGTAGATACAATCTTTCATATCTTTCTTTTTCTAAGAAGTAGGAAAATATTTTGTTTTCGAATTTCAAGAGACCAAGGAAACTTCCTTCCATACTTCTCTTTTTAGTAACAGCTTTATTGAGATATAATTCACATACCATACAATTCATCTATTTTGAGTGTACAATTCAATGATTTTTAGTGTATTCATAGAGTTATGCAGCTGTCTTCGCAACTTTGGAACATTTCATCACCCCAACAAGAAACCCTGTTCTTATCAGCAGTTACTCCTCTCTACTTCCCCAAGCCCTTGGCAGCCACTGTTCTACTTTATCCTGTAGACTTGCCTATTCTGGACACTTCATATAAATGAAATTACTTAGCATAATATGTTCTAAGTTCATCAGTGTTGTAGCATGTGTCAGTACTTCATTACTTTTTCATTGCTGAATAATATTTCATGGTGTGAATATGTTACATTTTATTTATCCATTCATCAGTTGGGGTACACTTGGGTTGTTTCCACTTTCTGGCTATTGCGACTGATGCTGCTATGAACATTCATATACAAGTTTTTTGTGGAAGTTTGTTTTCCTTTCTCTTGGGTAAAAACCTAGGAGTGGAATTGCAGGGTCATATGGGAACTTTATGTTTCACCCTTTAAGAGACTGCTAGGCTGCTTTCCAAGCACCTGCCATATTTCTTCACCCACATCTCTTTTCATCCAGGGTAGACTTCATTAGGAGCAGGAGCCAGACTATTCAGCTTCAGTTCCAGAGGCCTGTTAGGACACTGTGGAGCTGTTTAGAAGCTAGAATTGTGAGACAGCTCTGGTCCCTTTTGTAGCATTCATTGTTCTTGTCCCTACTGACTTGAATAGCCCAGCTACAAATAGAAATGCTTGTGATTTGTTCAGAGCAAAGCAGTGAAACTAGCTTTCCTGTGTTGTCTCCTCAGAGGGATCTGTCACTGTGATGGCTCGTTGTTTAACAGTGTTGTTTCTGTCCAGCCATCTTCTGGGGACTATGAAAGAAGGCGGTGGTTCCCACTGTCCTACTTTCAAGTTACTGCTCCCAGCAGCTCTGTCTATTCATGCTGCCACTCTTTACTTTTTTTTGCCTGGTAGTTCATTATGTTTATAGTATTCAGTCATTCATTTAACAACTATCCTCAGATGCATCTATTACTTGGCAGTGTTGCTGGGTTCTTGATATATAGTAGTAAAATGTAACTTTCTCTGCCCCCATGGAGCTTAGAATCCAGTGAGAGAGTCATTAGATATATCCTTGGAAAATACCTACATTTCAACCTGCAGAAGGTTTCAGGCTAGCTCTCTTCATGTGCAGTGGAGATCAGGCTTAATACAGTCACTTCACTGCACTTTGGCACTGAGGGCTGGAGGGGAAAGTTTCCTCAGAGGAACAGGTCCATTGTCACTGCAGTAGCACCGTGTCTGCTCTGCCTAGAGGTAGGGCCCTCCGGATGAGAAGGGGAGAACTGAGTATCATAATACAGTGATCACTGTGAAAACAACAGTTCAGGTCACCTCCTTCCACCTTGCCCCTCCTTTTCCCCTGACAGCATTGTTTTAACCATAATTTACTTTGTAATATTTGCATGAGAATTCATGCTGAGTATTTCTAGCATCATACATCCAGTTACTAGTGTTGAAACTACCCACCTGTAGCATGACCCCTTGGGCTTCTAAAAAATGTGGAGAAAATAAAAAACAATTTGGCTTGAGTAACCTAGAAGATAACATTTGCTTCATGAATCCAGTGTGTCACAAATGTAGAAATTCCTCAAAGCTACTGATGAACATCTCTTACTTTGAGGGGTGGGGGTAACCCCCCCCAACATAACTGCTATTATGTGATGTTGCACAGTCCCTCCTAATAAGGGAAACTAGGGCCTTGTCAAGGCCATAGAACACAATAGAAAAAGAGGCTAAATTAGGGATATTCACCGAATACCTCCCATTATGAAGAGACAAAGAAAAGCCATTTTTAAGTATTGCATTTGCCATTCTCTGTGTGGTTGTTGTATGAGCCATTCTCTGTGTGGTTGTCGTATGATCTTTGTAACATCTGACCTCTGTACGACTCTTTAACACTTACAGAGATCAGGGGTGATTGTACCAGACTTTATTTTTCATGAAAGTCTTCTCTTTTATAGAATACCCACAAATTTAAATAGCCATCTAAGAGCATCTCAAGAAACAAACTGTCTTCTGTATTTAAAACTAAAACTATCTTTTCTTACTAAAACACATTCTAACTAATAGTGAGGTGAAATTAGACTTTTATAAATTTATTTGATTCAGATAAATTCAGGTAAAGTTTTAAGAACATATTCTTTCTAAAAGATAAAGAAAACTGCCATCATTCTTCAGATAATCAAGTACATGTATAGTTGGGTCATTCATTTTATCATTCATTTTGGCATTTTTATTACTGTTTATGTGAACATTGAGACTTACAGGCCAGGCATTGGGCATAGGTAGTAGCGTAAATGCATAGTTAAGACATGGTATTACGTTATATCATGTCATCATACTATTTTTCCGTTTGTATTTGTAATTATTATTATAAATAAGTATAAAACAGTGTGGTAAGAGTTACCTAGGAAGTAAAATTTGACGTTTCTAACCTTGACAGAGCCTGGGACTTTGGTAGCTGAAGTTGAGGAAGGGCTGGTTTGGATTGATTCAGGTGGTGATACAGTAAATTGGTAACTGAGAACTAAACTATACCATAATACTAATAGAGCTACTTAGATCTTTTTAATCAGAGCATTGGTTATTTTGTGATTTCCCCCAACCCCTACCAAAAAAAAACCCATAGAGGTTAGTAATAAAACATTAACTTCTTACTTGGTTTACTAGTTATATCACATTGATTAACTTAATGTTTACTCTGTTAAGTTTTTAAGAAGCTTAACTTTTGATTGCCACAGCTTAACAGGAATATTTAGTGGAATATGTTTAAAAAATAAAAGTCTGCATACATATGTTGTTCCTCTTGAAATACGTTAATTAATTTTGTTTGGTTCCCAAAGGGATGTCCGTCGCTTAGTGGTGGCCATGTCTAGAGCCAGACTTGGACTTTATATCTTCGCCAGAGTGTCCCTCTTCCAAAACTGTTTTGAATTGACTCCAGCCTTCAGCCAGCTCACGGCCCGCCCGCTTCATTTGCATATAATTCCAACAGAACCTTTCCCAACCAGTAGAAAGGTAAGACTTCTTTCTTCATTGTATAAGGCAGCATTTGTTAACAAGTGACCACATTAGCAAGGAACATCGTCACATAGATTGTTCCATCACTGGTTTAGAGTGCTCCTTACACTGAGGAGCTGAATTAGATTTTCTATGTCAAAATAATAATACCAGCTAACATTTATTGAATACTCACAGATCAGACAACTTCTGTGATCCAGTTTCCAACATGCGTAAAATGGAGTTAGTGAGAAAACCTGTTGAACAGGCCTGTTACTGAGATGAAGTAAGATAATGTATGTAAAGAGCTAATTGCCTGGCACATGGTGACTACTCAGTAAGTGTTACATTACATATGTTATCTTATTTCATCTCAGCAACAGCCCTGTTCAGTAGGTTTGCTTATTAACCCCATTTTCCCTATGTTGGAAACTGGATCAGAGTTGGATCAAGTTAAGGAGTTTGGCCACATATTTAGTAGATGGAGAATCCAAGATTTAAAGACCTAGGCAGTCTGATTCCAGAGTCCATTTAATAACCATTGTACCATATTGCTTCTCTTCAGCTTTGTAAGAAGAACTTAACTAATTGATAACAGAGTAATAAATGGTTTAGCTCTTAGAAAACCTTCAAGAAGCTTACATTCTGTGGGAAGGTGGGAGGAGACAGCACATACACTTGACAGAAGGCAGATTCAGAGAAGTGCCCCTCTCCCCTCACCCCTGCTACCCATTTCCAGTCTCTCTCCACACCCACCCACCCCCTTCTTCCTCCCCTTTCCCATCCCCACTCCCATAGTAACCTTTCCCTTTACTTTCTGACTTATCCTTCCTTTTGCACAAAGGAGCAGATACCTGTTTATTTTCTTATGTTGTTTTCTTTCTTACATGAAGGTCAGCATGTTGTAGACTTCTGGGCTTTGTGTTTTTCATTTAATGAAATGCCTTAGGGATCCATTGAATTTTAAATAAAACTATCTTAAATATTCACAGGATACTTCTTTCCCCCACTCCTCTTTAAAAAAAAAATGATTAAATACTCTGTGTTTATTTTATAATAATGCTGAGAACTTTTTTTTTTTTTAAAGAAATGCTGCTATGGAGGAGGAGAGAAAGGATGGAGAGATGTAATAGGGTGGTGTCATGTACAGCCTTGAGTGTTGGGCTCTAAAGTCTGGACACAGTCCTGTAGCTCTGAGGTTCTCAGTCTTTGGTGGCCTGGTTATTAAATAGGCACATTCCTGATGAGAGGCCTGGGGCAGAGCCTTAGTGCCTTCAGGTTTAACACACTCTCCAGGTACTTCCTACCCAGGGGCTACAGACACACCTGGAAAAACCTGGAGTGTAGATCAGGAGGAACAGAAGGCTTAGAAACTGGGCTCTATACCGTGGACACAAGCCCGGGGGCCTGAGGGCTGGGAGCATCTCCCCATCCCCTGCTCGGGAGACAGTGTGGGGGGTCAGGAGGGCTGAGCAGCACTGCATCTCAGGAGAGGCAGCTCCCAGTAAGGCCACCAGAAAATAAGCAAACAAATACAAACAAACAAAAGCCTTCCAGGCTTTAAAGGCAACATTTCATAGTGGTAACAACATCGCAGTCTTTGCAGAAAGTGACCATTATCAAAAGAACATCTGCTTATCGGCAATACTGCCCTCCTCTTTAATTCTGAGAAGTACTATTTACTGAACTAAATATTTCTAGCTTTATGTTAAATTATTTGTCACTTTAAGGTAATATCCTTTTTCTTGATAGGTGTTTCACTTTTATGGTTTTCTGAATTGTTCCTACAGTAAGAAAGGATGATACTTGATAAAAATTTTATAATTGACTTTAAATAGAAAAGTTCTTAATCTTTATTCTAGGGTGGTTTAGGAAGATGTGCAAATTTTGTATTTTCTTCATTTGCTTTACCACTTTACCTGCTCCAGTAAAACAGTGTTTCTCAGATTGTTGTCAGAAACCATGTCTATCTAAATCACCTCATGCTGCCTCAGACCTACTGAATCAAAACTCTGGGGGCTGGAGCCCAGACCTCTGATTTAACACTCTCCCCACATGGTTCACATGTGACTGCTATTTGCCAACATTTTTGACGCTTTTTTAGTTAAAAAAAAAAGACTTTCAAATAGTCATCCTCACGATGAACCATCTATACATAGAATAATAATAAATGTTCAGTTCTTATTTTTTAGAAAAACAAATGGAAAGAATAATTTTAATATTTTCTTTCTGAATAATGTTGAGATTGCCTTTGGAGCGTATATGGTATCGGAGACGACTTCTTTAGACCATGTTGACTTTTCTCTTGAGTCAAATGATGGCTCATTTCTTATTAATTCTTCTACATCAATTCATAGACCAAAACTCAAGTTTTACTTACCAGCCTGAAATTATATTAAAAGCTAGTAACTTTTAGCTCTCTTCTTATCTCTACCTTTTCTAAATTTAAATTGAATCACTCCTCTTCATGAAATCCTTGGACCGTTGGGCTCAGTTACATCTTAATGTCCTCTTATTATTCTTATGTCCTCCAAACCCTGATAGTGTTCATACATAAGATGGCGACATGGGCTTCTATTAAAATGCTGGCTTTCAGCGTTTTTCACTCTATAGTTAACTTTCTTTTTGCCTTTTTCTAGAATGGAGAGAGACCATCTCATGAAGTACAGATAATAAAGAATATGCCCCAGATGGCAAACTTCGTATACAACATGTACATGCATTTGATACAGACCACACATCATTATCATCAGGTGAGTTTTCTCAACATTGACTCCTTTTTCTTGCTGTAGAATCTTCTCTGTTGCAGAATAAATCTTTGAAGTAATTGATTCCTTGAGGGAAACCAACTAAACCAAAATAGGATGTTACTGTTCATGTAACATCCATATTAAAGACATCTTTCTGTAGGTATAATTTGGCATATAATAAATTCACATATTTAAAGTATATAATTTGATATATTGTGATGATTGTATATACCTGCGAAACCATCCCCGCAGTCAAGATAATGAACGGATCTATTATCCCCCCAAATTTTCCTCTTGCACCTTGATAATCCCTCTCACCCCTCACCAATGCCTTTCCCACCTTCTCCCGGAGACTAAGAATTGTACTTTCTGTTACGATAAATCAGTATCCATTTTCTAGGTATTTATGTAAATAGACTCTTACAGTTTGTCTTTTTATCCCCCATTTACTATTACTCTGCATAATCATTTTGAAATTCATTTATGTTTCTGAATGTGTTTGTAGTCCTTTCCTTTTTATTGCTGAATATTAGTCTGTTTTATGGATGTACCAGGTTTACCCATTCATTTATTGATAGACATTTGGGTTGTTTACAATTTCGACTATTATAAATAAAGCTGCTATGAACATTCTTGTACAAGTCTTTGTACTTTCTCCTGAGTAAATTTCTAAGAGTGGAGCAGCTGGATAGTGTGGTTAGTATGTATCCAGCTTTTTAAGAAACTGCCCACTTGTCTTGCAAAGTGGTTGCACCATTTCATACTCCCACCAGCAGTGGATGGGAGCCCACGCACACTTACCGTAGTTGGCCTTTTTCATCTCAGCCATTCCAGTAGGTATGTAGTGCTCTTATGTGGGTTAGTTTGCATTTCTCTAATAACTAATGATGTTGAGCATCTTTTCATGTGGTTAGCTGCCATTTGTATATCTTCTCTGAGGATATCTGTTCAGCCCTCTTGCTCATTTTTTGGCATTGTTTATTTTATTGATTTTTGAGAGCTTTAAAATTTATCCTGACTACAGTTCCCTTATCAAATGATTGTTTTGTAAACGTTTTCTCCTAGTCTGTGACTTGTTTTCACATTTTTAAATGTCTTTCAAAAAACAGAAGTTTTTATATTTTGACAAAGTCCCAGTGTATCAGTTTTTCTTTTCTGATTAATGCCAGGCCTCAGCTGCAGACAGCCATAGTTACCAGGGAAGCCAGGCCTATGGAGCTGCTCCTGTGCTCTGGTTGAGTGGTACAGAAGCCTTGTGCCCTGCTGCTCAGCCCTGCCATGGCCTTGTCTCAGGGCTTGGCTCCTCCCGACCCTCACAGGGCTCCTTGATTGCGGCCAGCGCTTTCTTGAGTTGGTGTGCCAATCAGCCCTAATTAGTCACTGTTTTTTCCAGAGTATTACAGTAAATTCCTCTGCTGAACAATTTGGTAGCTTTTCATGTTGTTTTTCTCCCTGAAGATTTACTCTGTACTCTCATTATTATCTGATACCTGTGTAGGCATATTCCATGGAGTCAGCAAAACCTAAGCCATTGTCATCAGAGTTGTTACATCTACAATGTAAAACGGGCAGCAGTGGCTTGGAGAGTTCTAGAGTGACAGTGTCTGTTAGGAAGATAATGTTAATGTGAGAGCTTAGCTTTGTAAGCCAGTGGTTTTTTCATTTGGGTTCCTTGATGTTTTCTTTTTCTTCATTAGAATTTATTACAGCTACCACCTGCTATGGTAGAAGAAGGTGAAGAAGTTCAAAGTCAGGAGACAGAATTGGAAACAGAAGAAGAGGCCATGCCTGCTCAAGCTGACGTCACACCTGGTCTAACAGATGCCAGCTCCAGTCAAGAGACCTCAGCCTCTCAGACTGAGACCACTGTCACCCTCCATGAGACTGAGGCCACCCCCAGTGAGACAGGAGCCAGTTCCAGTCCAGAGGCTGTCTCTGCCGTCTCCGAGATGACTGCTGCCATGGCAGGACCTGTAGGTGTGCCAGGGGAGAGTAACACCCCTCAGGAGGCCACGTCTGCCCCCGGAGAACCCAAGTAGCCAAACCGTAGCCCTGCTTAGGGAGGACATTGCATTTATAAAGTCTAGGTAAAGTTACTTTTTATATTTTACACGTGCTTCTGCCATTTTAATGGTACTAATAGATATTCCATCCTTAATTTTGTTGGTTGATCTCAGTGTTCGTGTTCTTGGATATATTTTTTAAAGTGTATGTGTATGAACAACTCCAATTTTATTTGTTCAGTCAGAGGAGTAATTAACCATTCCTTTTGATATTCTGATCATTAACTATCTGTAATCATACTTACAATTAAAAGAATTTTCTACTGAATAATGGTTCACATTTTTAGTGAACTTTTCTAAAGAAAATATACAAATATTTACAGGAATTAAGCATAAATGGCTTTAAGCCAAGTGTCCAAATTGAGAAGGAAATCATTTCTTCTGTCACAGTATAAGATGCTCAAATCATGTTTCTTTTTATCCCTCCTTCCTTTGCTGTCTTCCTTGGTAGAGAGGCTTTAACACCATAGGATATAGGTTGTTCCAATGCGAAGTGGTTACATGTGTTTTGTCCCCCCAAATCTCAGAATGTGTTAGAGTCACCTAGAAAGTCTGTTTATTCTTGGGGCCACTCCAGACCTAATGAGTCAGAATCTCTGGATCAGAGCCCAGGAACCTGCATTTTTGCAGCTGCTACACCATTAATGTTTGAGTTGCTGGCCAAGTGGCATCAGATAAGGCTGGTTTGTCTGAGTCAAGATTCGTCATTCAGCTAGGCAAGAAGAATCTGGCAGATCCACCTGCGCGGGAACAAAGATCTGGAGTCTGGGTAGTGAGAATCAGCGAGCTTAATTAACTCCCATGTGCAGAATGGATTTCTTCCAATGCAGAGGTTCAGAGTTTTCCACCCTGTTCTCTTAAAAGACAACTACCCACAAGAAGACCTTAGTTTGGTAAAATGTACTCCAGATTTGGGATGGCAGCGGTACTAGGACCTTGCTACTCAAGGTGGTTTGCAGGTCAGCATCAGCGTCATTGCATTGAAACTTGTTAGAAACGCAGAAGTTTGGGCTCTACCCCAGACCTGTTAAATCGGAATCTGCATTTCAGCAAAGTCCCCAGGTGATTCATATGTACTTTGTAGTTTGAAAAACACTACGATTACTGTGCTGTCCTCACATGAACGAGAGGTAAAGTGATGATTCTGTGATGGTAGAATTAACATGAGTGAGACTGATGTTTTCTGACAAGGGCCCTCTGCTTATATGGTGACCAGAGAAGAGATGCGCATGTGTGTGCAGGTGGGGGAACTGCCCACTCGCTCTCTCTTCCCCGTTCCCACACTGCTAGAGTGGCCGAGGGGAGCATTTCCCCAGTGTCTCCTCTAGTGCATCTACCTCTAGGCTGGACCATGTCCAATGAACCTTTGAAGAATTAAGCGAGCACCGCATGCTGCCAGTGAAATGCTTCTGGTCTTGACATTCTGAAGGAATGATGAATTCATAAGGAAATTAAAGTCAATGATATTTTTGAATGACTACTGTTTGCTTAACTTTACCAGGCCGTGCTGGGTATGATCAGACTCTCATCTTACAGTGTGTCCTGCTGCATCAGAACACATGTGTAAATGTTGTGTGAGGAAAGGGAAAACGAAAGTGATGGGATGATAACAGGGGGAGGGAAATGCCAAGGAAAGCAACCCAGGAGACCTGTCTGTCGTCTAAGCCAGGATGGAGCCAAACAGTCTGTTACATAATTTCTCTGATTATAAGAATTTGAAAGCAGGTGTTGTGGGCATCTGTATGAGACTAGCACTCAAAGAGTTATTTTCACTTGTAAATATATGTAGGCAAGAGGGAAAGAAGCTTTGCCGTATTACTGTCTTCCCTGGAAAAGATTGGTTTTTCTGTCTGCCCTTGAGAGGATATGAATCATGATACCTGCAACCAAAATAAGCAAACTGTTGTGCTGCTTTCTCCTCAAATAAACCGTTTTTCCTAACGCTGTGTCTAGCTGGGTGACCATACTGTTTTTTTTCTTTCCTGCTTGATTCTCTATCACACGAAAAAATTTAACTGGAAGATGAGTACGTCCTTTTGCCTTTGTCAGATTAAAAAACGGATGATGAAAGTGGAACTTGAATTATTTTAAATTGTTTATTCACTGGACAAAAGACCAGTGAGCTGCAGTTGACTATAGAATTGTGGAATTTTTTAAGGAACTTAAGAGAGCTATTCTTTTTTTTTTTTAAGAGCTCTATTCTTATTTTAAATAATGAGGAAACCAAATCAGAGAGTCTTAACCAGGGTGGCAACTATGGGAGAGTGGGGTAGAATCCAATCTACAGTCTTAGAGCAGTTTTTTGCTTTTTTGCTTTTTTTTTAATCAACTTCACGTAAGTGGATTGCTTCATAAACTCAAGGGTTTTCTATTTAATTTGGGTTAACTATAGACACAGGTTCTCTAGCCAGGTGACCATTAAAGATTAGTGTTCTCATTGCTCTCCATCTTATTTTTTCATATCTGAATAGGTCATGATTTTCGAGTTTATTTTTAAAAGCAAACCAAAAAGATGCATGCCAAGAGAAAGAGCATGAAATTAAGCAATTCAAGTATTTAGACTTTTTTTTCTTTTTTTCACAAAATGCTGAGTTAAGAAAGTTCATTACCAGCAGTTGGGAATAAATAGCTCCATTGATTTGAGCACGTGAATGAGAAGATCTAAATATTATCAGGTCTCTTGAAGTTAGCATGATGATAAAAGTTGAGATGTTTTGCTAGATACTGAAAGAAATGGTATAAATGGGCCATTTGTACTCCTATAAAAAATGAAGTTTTTTATGATTAAGAGACAGCATGATATTGTACAACCAACTTTGGACTCATCCAGACCTGACTCAGATTCTACCTGATGTACACATCAGCATTTGGTTTGACCTTGGACAAGTATTATAACATCTCTAAGTCCCAGTTTTATCTACAAAATGGGGGAAAGATCTGTTGTTTGTTAATGGGGTAACGTTTTTGAAAATATCTGGCACCTGGATGCTCAGTAAATACCAGTCCTCCTCACACCTTTCTTCCCCAAATCTTTTGAGACAGCGTAGGCTGTTGCCAACCCGTCCTCTGACTTGGGCACTCAGCTCTGCCCCTATCCAGGAAGCATGAAGGATGATGAAGAGAGGGACACATGGTAGCAGCTGACCTTTGAGGATCAAGGATCAAATCTACTGATTGGTAAATCAGTCCATGGCAACACTGAGAATGGTCTCTGCTGAAATTAAAACTCTGGCAGAACAGAATGACCAGATGAAGACACTAGGTACCTATACCCTTGTGATATATCAGTAATAATAATTCTGTGTCCTGTACTCCCCCACCCATGGTCATCTATATTATTGCACTTACCTAGCTTTGTGCCTTGAATGTGCTTTTTCCTTTTTACCTTGCAATCACTCACATGGTATTTTTAGAGGTGTTTCTTCAATTGAAATTAAAAAAGATTTTTTTAAAAAACACTGACCCGTGGTGGGGGTATAGCTCACTGATAGAGTGCATGCTTAGCATGCACAAGGTCCTGGGTTCAATCACCAGTAGCTCCATTAAAAAAAAAAAAAATGCTGACCCTTTTGCACACGCCGAAAGAGCAGTTTAAAACAAGCAGTGAGCAGTGCCTTGCTTCCTGTGAAAAATGCTTGGCAGTTAGCCTTCGTAATTATGAAGCAATCATGTTAATAGATGTATAAGAATAATGCAACGGGAGCTGTACTGAGCCAAGGATGGAAATGAACACATGAGACCATTTTTTCTTTATTCATTGGTTCTCTTCAGTGCCACAAAGGGATTTTAAGTCAATGGTATCCAGAGCTTTGGACACTCGTTTTTCTTCATAGGAGCAAACCTGAGCTCAGTCCTCTAGAGCATCACTCAGAGTGCAGCACCATTACTGCTGACTGACATTTGCCAGCTTTATTGCTAGCTTTTTACCTGGCTTACACTTATTTCATTGGCTACTTAAATGTTTGTACTTACATATGAAATGGCTAATCCCAATATTTCTCAACATATATTACAAAAACTGTTACTCTTGAAAAATACTTTGAAAAACATGTTCCATGGTCATAAGTTTGAGGAACACAATTATTATTCCCCATTTGCAGAATAACAATGCATTGCCACTAATTAAATGTTATTTCCTGCTGGAAAAAATCATGTTAACTTTGTTTAACCCAGCATTTCCCAAACTTATTTGACCATACAACTCTTTATTTTTCTCTTTCTTTCTTTCTTTCTTTCTTTCTTTCTTTCTTTCTTTCTTTCTTTCTTTCTTTCTTTCTTTCTTTTTTCTTTCTTTCTTTCTTTTTTAATAAGACATCTTAGGGAACTAGCTCCTAAGAACAGTTTGGAAACCAGTATCTTTACATTTGCAAGTGAACTTTGACTTCCCCTTAGAAATTTAAGGGGATCAGAATATACCAGCCCCAAATACGCTTCTTCGGCATCAGGGTTATTTTGAGCTGAATGAAAGTGAGAAGCAGCAGAAAGAGAAAGTACTGTCTGTCCTTCCACTTCTGCCTGAAAGCAGGGCATAAATTTCCATTTGTAAAGGTGTCCCCTCTCTCCTGTACCAGGAAGAAGAAGACCTTATCACTGGACACAGAGATGGCACTGAAATGAGTCTGCATAAACAAACCTTACTAAAATCACCCTTATCCTCCATCAATTTCCCCATCTTTTTACTTTCCCACAATTTACAACTCCTAAAAGCCAAACTCCCTTTCCTTTGCCTACTTACTTTTCCATAATTTATTACCCTTTGTTAAAATGGTATATACATTTTTAAGACAAACTGCTTTTTGGAGAATTCTTACTTCTTTTCTGTGTAACCCCTATGGAAGTAAAGTTAAAAACAGCAATTAAGTTGTATGCTTTTTCTCCTATTAATCTGTCTTTTGTCAGTTTAATTCATAGGGCCCAGGTACAGAACTAAAGGAGGTAGAAGAAAAGTTTTCCCTTGCCTCTAAATAAGGCTTTAATACATTGTCTGTAAGTAACCAGAGGTTGAAGTAACATAGCTGAAGAAGAATCCAGAGGTGACGTGATTCGAATAAAATGTCATGTTATAGTGTAATTTGTTGAGTGTCATGTGGTATTAATAGCAACATCTGAAAATGCAAGTGAGTAAAAATTTGATCAATGTACCATGACATTCGTTCATGTGAGCCTTCTAAGAAAAGGTCACTGAGCATCCTCTACTTAAATTTTAATTTTAGACTCCAGCATTTCACACTCATTTCTTACTATGCAGTAAAAGAACAGTCCATATTTCCAGTGTGCCTTGTTTTCTCAATTCTTTAAATTTTTTTTTTTAAATGTAAGTTTCAAAAAGGGAAAAGATTTAGCATGGCCAACAGGGGTGGACCAGAAATAATAGGGGAAAATTTAAGCAAATATTAAAAAAACGAAGAAAATTTTCTTTCAGAAGAATGTATAAGATGGCCCCAAAAGTTACCTTGCATCAGACATGTTGAATTCTATCTTGGTGAATCTCCAGAGATGGTTGTCCTCACCATCCCCCTTTCTCTCCATCTTTGACTAACATTGTATGCTCACCTGACACCTCTTCTTGCAGTAAATCTAAGTACGAGAATCTCAAAGGCAGTTGCTTCTCCTTGGGAGAGGCCTGGTTCATGTGAGTCTGCTAAGTCAATAACTCTTTTGAGAAACGATTTTATTGACATTTTTCAAAAAGTCGAGAGTTCTTGATAGGAAGTGGTCTTATAAAAAATTATCTTTTTCTACTCTAGTTCATTGGTTCATTTTGAGGGAGGTTTTCTTCTGGTTTTTAGTTCAGTTGTTTACAGTAAATGTGGCTACTGTATCACTGTATTTCCATTACCCCTTTCCTTCTAGTATCACCTTCCAGTGCAAGTTTCTTCTAATCCCAGACTTCCCCCAAAATAGTAGTGGAACAAGAATAGACCTGCTGAATTTGCATTTTATGTTGCTGGTTGACTACTTTTCACAGGAGTGAATTGAATTGAATATAGTAAAAAGTTGGAAGATATATTTGAAACTATCCAATTCTTATGCATTCATAGACTACTGAGTACCTAATGTGTCACAGGCAACAATGCCGATAAATAATCCCATTAGTTCATAGATGAGAACACAGAGGCATTGGGTGACTTGCCTAGGACACTACAGTTAGTTGAATTGGGACCAGAACCACCATCTGACATTCAGGCAAACCCCTTACCTCACTGTGATAAGTTTTTTAGAGGTTGCCATTGCACCTCTTGGTCTGGTTGGATTCATTAAATAAGTGGGCTCATCTGAGCAAGTGGAGACCGCGTTTCCTCCACAGAAACACAGTCCTAGCTTTGGTGGAACGAGTCATAAATGTCAGCTGTCATTGATACTTCAGAAATCAAATTGGGTCAAGTGGGTCTCTTAAATTGGCATAGAGCCATTAACATTGGGCGTGGGTAGTTTTGCCTGGTTTTGACCTACAGAGAAATGGAATCATACAAAATGTACTTTTGGTGTCTGCCTTCTCAAATAAATTTCTCTGTATGACATGAGGGAGGGATCAAGATGAACTCTTATTAAAAGATCGTTCTTTCCCTTGGTGCACTGTACTGTAACCTTTGTCATAAATCAAGTAATTGTATGTGTGTGGGTCTATTTCTGGAATTGTTTCATTGGTGTATTTTTCTTTTCTTGTGCCTCGTTTCGCTATTTTAATTCCTATAGCTTTAAACTAAATCTGACATCTGGTTGTGTATATCCTTTAGCTGTATTCTTCAGATTTTGGCCATTCTTAATCTTTGTATAAATTTTAGAATCATCTTGTCAATTCTACAAAAAAAAAAAGTGCTTGGATTTGTATTGGGATTGCTTTGAATCTGCAGCTCAATTTGGAGGAAAATTGACATCTTTACAATCTAGGAATATGGCATCTCTTTTCATTTACTTAAGCTTTTAATCGCGATTATGTTTTGTAGTTTTCCGGATAAAAGTTTTGGCCATCTTTTGTTAAATTTATTTCTCTTTGATTCTTTATGCTACTGTAAATGTACTTTTAAAACTACATTTTGTTATGTTTTGTCATTGTTTGTTATTGGTATATAGAAATACAATATATTTTTTGTATGTTGACCTGGTAGGTGGAAAACTTGTTGAATTCACTTGTCTCCTTTAGTTTGACCATAGATTATTTTGAATTATCTACGTACATAATTATGCCATCTGTGAATAATGGTAGTTTTATTTCTTCCTCTTCAATCTTTATACTTTTTATTTTTTAACATTTTTTATTGATTTATAATCATTTTACAATGTTGTGTCAAATTCCAGTGTAGAACACAATTTTTCAGTTATACATGAACATATATATATTCATTGTCACATTTTTTTCTCTGTGAGCTACCATAAGATCTTGTATATATTTCCCTGTGCTATACAGTATAATCTTGTTTATCTATTCTACAATTTTGAAATCCCAGTCTATCTCTTCCCACCCCCCACCCCCTTGGCAACCACAAGTTTATATTCTATGTCTGTGAGTCTATTTCTGTTTTGTATTTATGCTTTTTTTGTTTTTTTGTTTTTTGGGGTTTTTTTTAGATTCCACATATGAGCAATCTCATATGGTATTTTTCTTTCTCTTTCTGGCTTACTTCACTTAGAATGACATTCTCCAGGAGCATCCATGTTGCTGCAAATGGCATTATGTTGTCGGTTTTTATGGCTGAGTAGTATTCCATTGTTCTTTATACTTTTTAACTTCCTTTGTTATACACCTGGTCTAATTTTATTTCTTTTTTAATCTATATGACTTTAACTTCCCTTTTCTGCCTTATTGCCCTATTGAGGACCTCCATTACAATGCTGATTAGAGGTAATCAAAACAAGTATCTTTGTTTCCTCCCAATCTTAGGACAAAGCTTTCTGTATTTCACTGTCAAGTATACTATTTGCTATAAGTTTTTGTGATACCTTGTATCAGATCTTAAGATTTTCTTCCTATTCCTAGTTTGCCAAGTGGTTTTTTTTTTTTTTAACATCAGTGGATATTGAATTCTCACAAATACTTTTTCTGTATCCACCAATGCTATTATATGCTTTTTCTCCTTTATTCTGTTAATGTGGTGAAGTTCACTCATTTAATTTTCTATTGATTTTTTTTCTTCTGGTCATGGGCCAAAATTCTACTCTTGACACGCCTAATAATTTTTTAGTTGAATACTGGAAATTACAAATGCCAAGTTGTTGAATGTTTGGATTTTGTTGTCTTACCCTAAAGACTGCTGAAGTTTGTTTTGGCAGGAAGTTACTTGTGGATATTAAGTCAATCTTTCTGATGTTTGTTTTGAAGTTTTGTTGCTCAGGTGTAGAGTACCTTTACTGTAAGACTAGTTTAGCTCTATCACTAAATTGTAACCTTTCTCTGGTCACTGTCGCAGGTGTTCAGTGAGGCATCTCCACCCGAGCTGGTAGAAATTTAAACCTTTATGTTCGTGTGAGCTCTGGGACATGTTTAGCTTATAGCTCCCAGGTAGTTGTTCTTTGATTAACTTCATGGATTTTCACCCTGTGCCTGTGTGGATGCATATTCAGCCAAGGACTGGAGGGGACCCCTCTTCAGATTTCTAGAGTTCTTTCTACGCATAACTCTGTCATAGACTCTTCCCCCAAATTCTACCCAGTCAGCCTCCTCAGGTTTCTAGTTCCTGAGTCAGTGAGGCTGCTGGGCTTCTGTTTGGGTTCCCTTTCCCTGTGCTGCTGTTTGGAGGTTACCTCTAGGCAAAAAGCCAGGACTGGGCTCACCTTGTTTTATTTCCTTTCTTTCAGGGATCACAGACCTATGCTGCCTATTTCGGTGTCTGAAAATAGTTGCTTCATATATTTTGTCCAGTTTTTTTAGTTGATTATAGTGGGATGATGAGTTACTATTTCATGAGTAGAAACAGAAGTCCTCAAATTGATTTGGCTTATCAAATATTAAAGCAAACTTACATTCCTAATATTTTTAAAACAATTGCTGTGTTAAGTTTACTAATATTTTTATTAGAATTCTTGCATCTCTGTTTATGACAGATTGGTCTATAATTATGATGATGATGATGATGTTATTTTTATCACATTGGGTATCAAGATTATGCTGACCTCATAAACTGACTTGAAAGTATTTTCTTTTTCTTTTCCTGGAAGAGATTTTGCAAAAGTGGTATTATTTCTTTTTTCAGCATTTAGAACAATTTACCAGTCACTTAAATCTCAAGATTTCTTTGTAAAAAGATTTTGAATTTCAGATTTAATTTATTTAATGGTATAGAACTATTCTATTTCTTGTAGTGTTGGTTTCAGTAAGTTATGTTTTTGTAGGTCCACTTCAGCTGAATTTTCAATATTATATAGGCAAAAATAATGTGTAATAACTTTTTTGCAGACCTTTAGCTATATCTCACACATCCCGTATCATGTTTTCATTAACATCCACTTCAAGTTGTTTGCTAATTTCCATTGTGACTTTTTAAAACCCATTTCCTCCATTTTCTTTGAAATATTTTGGAACTCAATAGAGGTGGTGGTTTCACAACATTGTGAACGTACTAAATACCCCTTAATTGTTCACTTTAAAATAGTTGACTTTATGTTGTATGAATTTCATCTCAATTTTTTTAAGTGGCTTTTAAGAAGTAGATTTCTTAATTTCCAAGCATTTGGGCATCTTATCTTTTTGTTATGAATTTCTAGCTTTGTTACACTGTGGTCAAAGAACATACTCAGTATGATGATAATCCCTTGAAATGTGTCAGGACTTCTATGGCACGTGTTTCACATGTGCTTGAAAAGATTGTGGACTCTGTCGTAGTTGGGCACCGTTTTATATACATACACATAAAAACTAGGTCAGGTTTGTTAATTATTTTGTTCAAATCCCTTATATTCTCACTTTTTTTTTTTGTCTGCTTGTTCTACCAGTTACTGAGAGAAGTGTTTTTAAAACAAGAATCTGAGTGTGTTATAGGTTTGTTTATTTCTTCTTTTAGTTCTATCCAGTTTTACCTTGTGTATTTTAAGACCATGTATTAAAAGCATGCAAGCACAGAATTGTTATACCTTCTTGATGGATGGATTTTTTCCTGTTACTATTTACAAATGTCTATCTTTAAGTCCAGATATGCTTCTTGCCTTAAAGGCTACCTTGTCTAACATTAATATAGCTATGCCTGCTTTCATTTGGCTGTTTTTGCATGGCATTATTTTTCCTATTCTCCCACTCAAACTTTCTAGATCCTTGTATTTAGGATTTTCCTTTTATAAGCAACATACGGTTGGGTTTGGGATTTGAGTTTACCTATTTATAAGTAATAAGTTAAAGACACAGGACTCCTGGGCGAGAAGCAAAAGACGACATCGCTCACAGCACAGCAAGCAGCATGGGCGTCAGCATGTCTGTCCCTCTTGCTCCCCGGGTCCCACAGAGGTGATGTGGAGGCAGATGGGTGCCTGCTTGGTCATGGGTTGTGTTATAGGAGAGGAACACTGGGGAATCCACCGCTTTGACAGTAAACAGCAAGCAAACCTGTTTGTTGTCCCAGCGGGAGATGTGTCCCCATCCCTGAAGGTTTCTTGCTCCAACTCAGCCCTCTTGAGAAACGGCCCCAGCAAAGAGCAGCCTTGTATTCTTGGCACAACCAATGAGAAAGCTTCTCTAAGCCTTATTGTCCGAAGTCACAAAATTTATAAGTGAGGGAACCGAGATTTGAACTTTGACTCCAAAGACCATCATTCTCTAAGCTGCTTCAAAATAGAGCCATTTTATTATATTTACGTACAGAGGCCTGGCTCTGAGGTGAGTTGTGTTGCCTGCCATGGGACTGGAAAAGCTGCTTTATGACACTGAGATCTCTGTAGGTCATAAACCTACTTTTCTCTATTAGCTGGAGATGGTAATGTTTTGCTTATCGCAGCCATAGAGTTTGCTTCAGGCAGGTCCTCTTTGGTTCAAGTCACCATGGTTATGAATTTATTTACATCATTCTTACTCAAGCATCTTTTAGTTACTTGTGAATCCCGTGTCAGAGAAATCTCTATTGTGATTTATTCCTCATTTGTACCATAGTGTATTTAATTTGAGATACTATAGGGAGACAGGCTCATTATTTATCGCCAGAAGAGTCAGTGTTCCTCCAGCACCAAAAGAGAAACCGAACAGACACTACTTCATCTGGGCAGGATCTGGAGTTGTGCTGTTGCCTTTTGTCGGCCCTGCTTACGTAATTCAGAAGAAGAGCACTCGCCGCTGTTGAACAGACTTTTTCACAGCGAGGGCCTGGGTGTGCAGCACCCTGCCAAGTTTCCCGTTAGCTATGCAGAAGAGCTGTTTTATTCTGAAATTGCAAATCAGCCAGGCAATCACCACACAGAAATAGCCCCCCATGAAAATAAAGCAGTGCTATATTTGAATCCTTAATCATGTATATTAATAGATCTGAGTTTAGTTCAATTTGGAAATTTTCACATTATACAGTAACCGCGATTACCAACATGCTCAGAGGGTGAGGGGCTGGGACGTTTGAGCCACTGAAATTTTCTGAGCGATGGGTAGTCGGTCACAAAGAATTTTTCTGTCCACCCTTTGCTGAGTACATTTCAAAAATTGCTTGAGTCAGCACATAGGGGATCAGAAGGCCACCTATGAGGTCCTGGGGGTGGGGGAGTAGGGAAGTGTGTCCTCACCCGATTTGTCACTGACTTAGAAAAATCCACCATTAGAGATTCAGTCTTATGGCTTAAGACCCATTCCCATATGAAAAGAAAGAGCCCTCGGGTTGGCTAGTGCATCACACAAATTAGTGTTTTAGGACTCAGTAAATTTATCAGGACATTGCCTGAGAGATTTGAAAAGATGTCAGGAACACAGGGGCCTTGGGTGCCTGGAGTTAGAAAGCAGTTCACCTGTTTCCAAAAGCCGCCCAGGGCCAGGCCTGTGGGCACAGTCCGCCCCTCTTCGGGGAATGCCCATCCCTGCTCCGCGTGACTCGGCACTTTGTTGCTTCCTCAGACTCGCACACTCGAGATGACTCACCAGCCTCCTCACCCTCACACCTGCTTCTGGGACAGTCACCGTCTCCCTGCCTCCCAGGCACCCACGCTGCTGAGGGAAGGCCCCACTGAGCAAACGCTGGGAGGAGGTGAGCAGAGAGACATCGGATACCTAGAGGAAGAGCGTTCCAGGCAGAGAGAGCAGCCATGGGAGCCCACGAGCCAGGACATGGCCCAGATGTTTACGGCACTTGAGGGGCCGTGCGGGAGTCAAGTTGACCCAAATTAGAAGTCACTGCGGTCGCGCCGCTGCTTGCTCACTGGGTAACCCTGAACCACGTAGCTCTCGTTTCCTCATCTGCGTAATTAGGGTAATACCTTCCTGGAGGGTTGTTGTAAGGATTAAGTATGTTGAGATACAGGAATTGGCTAGAATAATGCCAGACACGCAGGGGGAGCTCAGCAAGCAGTAGCTGTCCTTACCCTGTTCGTCGTCTGTCTGAATGGTGGCCTTACCACGTGATGCCACAGTCACCTGCTTACGGATCTTCTCTCCCATGCTAGACTGGATTCCAGGGTGGCTCTCCTGCTTCAAGCAGGTTAGAAGCCTGATATAAAGAAGGAACACGTGGCTTGGTTTGCGGGTCAGAAATATTTCGAGAGTCATTTATTTGGCTAAAAATGCTTAGGGCACCCTGACTGTGTGTATCACCTCTTTCCATCAGATAGACCAATAGTATAATAAATATGTACATCCAAACCTGCTTTGCATGGTTCTGAATATTTGAAAAGATCTGGTCAATAATTCCTTCTTAGTCCTGGCATTGTCTGAGTCCTCTGCTTTTGGCACACCTTGGTTTTAGCAGAACAACATCGGGGAACAGCACGTGTGGTGGGGCTGCTGTCTGGCTCTGTGTGACACAGGGCAGGGGTGATCTGAGTGGGGAAAAGAACCTGAGACAGTGCCAGTGATGATGGTGGTTTACTGAGCATTTGTACAGCAGATACTGTGGTATGTGTTTTACACAGATGATTACATTTGATTCTCACCATGACCCCAGGATAATAATTTATTTCCTGTTTTCTGGATGAAGAAATTGAAGCTTAAAGAAATTAAGAAACCCATTCGAGGTTTTCGTGGCCAGTAAGTGGTTCCTTAGAGCCAGGATTTGAACCACGATGTTTGAGTACAGGGCCTGTACGTGTAACTGGTTCACGTGTGGAGGTGCTGCCCAGAGGGTGGACACAGGCGTGGGGAAAGGGGAGCGAGCGGCTGAGGTGTGGAGTTCTGGGCCACCGGGAAATAAGGTGGAGGCCCTGGGGGTGTGCAGAGGGGCCTGCGGGGACAGAAGATGGCCCAGACTCCCTTCTTATCTGTTCCTGAAATGTATGTGGTGGGTGAGCAGGCTCACTCTTGCCTTGTAAGTGAGCGAAAGCCCCACCGGCTTTCTGAAATGTATTCCTGGTGAGGGCGCTGCACTGACAGACCCTCAGGCGCTGCTGCTGGGCAGGCAGACATGCCCATCCTTTGGCTCCAGGCATCACTGATGGACCATGCATGTTCCTCAACCCCGCGCTGCTCTCCAGACGTGATTGCTTTTATTAGTAAAACACCGAATGGGTTCACTCACATCCGTTCCGAAGGGAAAAATCCAGCTCCTCCTCAATCATTTTTCTTTTTTCAGAAATGACTAGAGACTTGGCTTCCAAAAAGGGTGAGTGACTGCCTGGTGCTGACTCACCGCTCAGCTGCGACTGCCGGGCGGCCGAGAGCAAGGCCACAGGCCTCTGTGCGGGAGCCGCCTGCTGCTACGGTGGCACGTGCTGAGTAGGGGGTGGTTCTGCTCAAAGCCTTCTCTTCTGCTTCTGGGTCACAGCCCAGGCTCTTGCCTGGGTGCCTTTCTGCTCCTCATCAACATTTGCTGCGACTTCCCAGGGTCAGAGTTCTCAACTCCTCACTCTGTCCCCCGGACCCATCCCAGTTGCCCATCCTCACCTGCCTGTTTTCTCCTCCACCTGAGCCTCCAATCCTCCATCCTGCATGAGGCAGCGAGCCATTGCTCGCCTCTCTTTTTCTTCCCAATCCATCTCGGTCCAGCTGAAGAGTTTTCTTCCTTCTTCATCCGGATGGAGAAGCTGTCCAACGTCACTTTGATGGGGACGCCATAAAGCACAAGTCTTATCCTAGCAGCCGTGCTCTGAACCGGCCTCGAAGGGCCAGTCCAGCCCTGAGCTGCTGAGATTTAACCCTTCCCGAGCCTCACTGCTTCATCAGAACACATTCCTAACTCTCAGGTCTTCAGTTCCCTCTACCTTTCTAGCAACTGGAGATTTTCTTTCCTTACAGAGACTTCTCTTCACTTATAAAAATACTACATTTTATCCAGATTTCTAGGGTTAGTTTAAGATTACCCAGTTACGCTATCTGCTGGAACCAGAAGTCTTTACTTTATGTAATTACTTTGTCTATGGTATCTTTTGCCCTGCATCTGAAATATATATAAATACATAGAGTTATATATGTATATGAGTGTGTATGTATGTATGTATGTAAAAAGTCTGTCTTCTCTTAGTAACATTGAGATTCTTATCCTGGATTAAAACATGTGCTTTAAAACCATTTTCCAAAGTCTGCTAGTGGACAAGCCAGATTATATGTCAGGGATTCCTAAAGGCAGTCACCTATGATCAGTCTGTGTCAATCCTGTACCTAAATGCTGCTAACTGAGCAGCATGAGGCCGGGTAAAGCATTGAAAAAGAAAACAGGAAACACCATCAAGAGAACCATCATCTCCTTTGGGAGGCTGACAGATGGCTATGTCATCTTCTGTTCTTGTTTATCTTTTCTCCTTTGCCTTATATTTTTCTCCTGTGGTTAGGAGCCACGTTTACCTCCCCCCTTTCCCGCAAATGTCACATCTAAACTCTTTAATGACTTTTAGAAAGTGGCTCATCCTGAATAATTAAAATTCTATAAATCAACATAAAAAGAATCCAGTTCCATTTGTGACATGACTTAAATGCCTCTAAACACAATGAAAATCAATGTTGGGATCACCACAGCTGTTTACACTTAGCCGTCATGTGTACATGTGATGTTTAGAAGTTCTTCATCTACTCTGGGAGTTTCCTGACTGCCATATATTTAAACCTCCCATGATAATCATTGCACTGAAATTCTTATTTGCACCATAATATCTAAAGAAGGGAGAACGGCACCCAAACTGTGAAAATTGCTTCGCTTACGTGAGAAGTGTGCTCCTACTGATGGCATGTGTTAATCAGGATGTGAGACTGAAATATACTTACTGTGATGTTGGAGGTTTTCCCACATAGATGACGACAATGATGGTGGTGGTGGTGTGTGTGTGTTTGAAAGGTTAAAATATATGGAGATGTGCTTATGAGAAAAAATACAAATGATATATGTATGTATATGTATATTTATAAGAACCTTATATTACCTGGATTCTAAGATGCACCTTTCTCTCTATTTTTATGTTTATAACCATGAGACTTGGTGGAAAAGGTGGCACCCTAGCAGGCATTTCATGAGACACCCGATGCTCATACCTCCTAAACAAACGGGGAACTTCATAGAATCAACATTGTCTATTGGTCAGGCTGTGTTTCTGGGGACTACTTCAAATATACTTTTCAGATAATTCCCAAGCCTCCCAAAAAGAACCGCATTTGGTTATTAATTGTAAAAAGGTGGATCAGTTTGGCCAATGCTTTTTCAAAGAAGTTGTGTTAAGTAAGTAAATGTGTAACCATTTTTATGGCATTCTAAGATATACAGATTGGATGCCTCTGAGAGAAACACTGATTGGCAGAAACAAGGAAAAATATTTTCACACTTAATAACCTTGGAGACTAAATCTTCGATCTTTCATTTAGCCTGTTTTATAGTAGCAATCATAGTCTCTTGGATATAGTCAATAGGCAAGTATTATTTAATGATAGCAAATATTTATTTAGTGAATTATATTTACCTGTCAAAAAAGAGAATCATTTCAATCTTCCAATGAAAAAACTATCAGTCTGCAATGCTAACAATTTGCTTGATGCAGAGGTGAACTGAGATGATTTTTCCAATATCTTCTCTTCATACTATTGGCTGTTATATTAAAATGCAGATACAGCTGAAAATTCTGGAATGCATGCATGCTGAGAAATGCATTTGGAAGACCTAAGACTTGGCCCCTTATCTCAGGATTCATTTCTTCCCCTCTAGTGAGAAAGGACTGATTCCCAAGCTGCTGAAATCATGAGTAATATTGCTTTTTAATACAAACTTCATAGGTTGATTTGGTAAAGTGATAATAGAACAATGTAAAACAAAAGTTGATTAAAATGAAATGTGGGCAACTTGAAAACACTAACTCTAAGTGGGAAATATAACTGTAGTAGAGTGTAGGTGCTGGCTTTTCTTATTTCAGTTTTTAGCCCTAACTGCCCAAAATATCTACCAATATTAGCATATCAGAAATAAGGCCATATGCTGAAATAACGTAACTCCAGTCTTCACTGCTTTATATGTAAATGTGGGGACTCTTGTAGCTATAATGCTGAATAGAAGGATAAAAACAGGCTGTGAAATTTCCAACAGTGATCCGGCTGACTCTTTCAAGACCCTAGAAAACCTCTGCCAAGGTGCAGCCATCTTTCCTTGTCTGTTGCTTGCAGAGCTGTGCATTCTCCAGTTCGTTCAATTCAGTTCATTCCATTCCTCCCATATTTTCCAAGCTTTTTAATGAGATTGTTAGTTCTGATTCCTCCTCCACTTCCACATAATCTTTTTGGTTTTGTGGTTTTCTTTTATCCCTAAAATATTAACAAAGCAAATCAGAAATGTACCTCTTTATTTTGGAAAGAATTAGGCTTTCCAGATATTTCATAATCACATCTTTTACTAGAATTTGTCTTTTTGCCAGTTTTATAATCTACTTCATGAAAATACTGCCCTGGTCTTCATTCTGGCTTGATGCACTGTTGCATGTTCTGCAGAAACAGGATGTGCCTTTCTCTTTTCTTTTCTCCCTAGCCAAGTGTTTTCTGCTGTGACCATGACCGTGGATTTCATATTACTTAAACACTTTTTAAAACTTCATTTCTATACAGTGAAATAGCAAAACAAAAAATCTGATTAAAAAATGGGCAGAGGAACGGAATAGACATTTTTCCAGAGAAGACATAAAAATGGCCAACAGGTACGTGAAGAGGTGCTCAACATCACTAATCATCAGGGAAATGCAAATCAAAACTACAGTGCGATATCATCCCACACCTGTGTTAGAATGGCTACCATCAAAAAGACAAGAGGTAACAAATGTTGGCAAGGATATGGAGGAAAGGGAACCCTCGTGCACTCTTGGTGGAAATGGGAATTTGTGTAGTCACTATGGAAAACAATATGGAGGTTCCTCAAAAAATTAAAAATAGAACTGCTATATGATCCAGCAATTCTACTTCTGGGTATATAACTGAAGGAAGCAAAACCACTGTCTTGAAGAAATATCTGCATTCTCATGTTCATAGCAGCATTATTTATAATAGCCAAGACATGGAAATAATCCATGTCCATTGATGGATGAGTGGATCAAGAAAAAAAATATATATATATTTATATATTTATGTATATACACACAATGGGATAGTATCAACCATAAAGAAGGAAATCTTGCCATTTGCAACAACATGGATGGACTTTGAAGGCACTATGCTAAGTGAAATAAATCAAAGAAAGACAAATACTGTATGGCCTCACTTATATGTGCAAACAAAAAGAAAACAAACCCATGGAAGCAGAAAACAGATTGGTGTTTGCCAAGGGTAGGGGGTTGGAGAAATGGGTAAAGGTGGTCAAAAGATACAAATTTCCATGATAAATACGTTTGGGGGATATAATGTACAATATGTCCATTACTTTCAAATATACAATAGTTAACTATATTGTTATATACAACTATAGTTAACAATACTGTACTGAATATGTGAAAGTTGCTAAGAGATCTTAAAAGTTCTCATCACAAGAAAAAATTTGTAACTATGTGAGGTGAGAGACATAAACTTATTATATATTATTTCCCAATATATACATATATCAAATTATGTTGTATACCTTAAACGAATTCAATATTTTGTGTCAATTGTAACTCAATAAAACTGAGGGAAAAAAATATCAAAATGTAGTTCTGTTCCCTTCAGGTTACTTTCAACACATTCTAGTTATGAGTTTTATTTCACCAACTCCATGATATCCAGGAGATAAATCCAAGTTTATTTAATTTATTGTCCACTAATGTGTGGAAATAAAGAATACTCAAATGAGAACAAAGGCTATTTATTGAAAGCTCTCTATGGCAAGGGACCCAGCCGCCTTCACTGGTGTTCGGCAGAGACTCAAAGGCAGGTAGGGGAGTAGAAAAGCTTCATAGTGCAAAGAGGAGAAGGCTTCAGGTGTGCTCTGATTGGAGGGGTTTGGCCTGGGGAAGCAGGGAGCAGGCTAACTAGTGGCAGGGCATCTTATGTGATTGGTTGGGGGAGCATATTTGACTTTCTCGGGCTGATCCTGCACTGGAAGCAGGGATAAAAAGTAGGGAAGCTGGCAGTCGTTGACCAAGTCCTGATGGTTCTGGGCTGATCGCTACAGGGGTTGAGGTTTGGTCTCCTGGATTGGTTGCTGCAGACCTCGTGGGTCAGACTCCTATTGTCATATATTTGGTCTTACTTTGCTGTTGGTGGTTCACACACTCCATCTCTCAAGTGTCAGCATTTTGGCTTAGTAGCTGAATCAGACCCAGGAATGGTTGGTAACTGGGTGGATTCACTGGGACACAGCATAGGACTGGGACAGCTCATGGAGCATCTCAGTGTGTGACAGCCAAGTTCTGCATAGCAGGCAGTGGGCAGTTACATGGGCACCAGAACAGTTGGGATTCCTCCAACTCTAAGAATCCCAGGACTCTGTGAGGCAGTTGTTGAGAAACGCAGTCATGAGCATGCAGCCTTTCAACTCCTGTGCGACCACGTAAGAATGGGCCTTGGCCCTGGAAACCTTCCTTAGGAAGATGAAGAGCCCTCACAGCTTGTGCTGGGCTAATTGCCTTGTGTGAGAGTATCTTTTCCTGTTGTAGGCTCAACCTGTACTCCTCCTGTTCTGCGTAAGCCCGTGTGTCATGTGACTCCCGGTCCGCCCCATCACGGTGTCCGTTGCTGGTGAGGAGGGAATCGGGTCCTTCTCTTGCAGCCCAGGAGGGATGCAGACCATCACCCTGCACCTATGAGAACAGGATTCAAAGGGAAGATTGCAACCCCCGTTTCTACAGTACTAGCTGGGACACAGTGTGCAGGTGCACGAAGGGAGGACTGAGAAGATGAAAAAGCAACCTTCTCCAGCGACTTATGCGGATAAAACAACGGCGCGAGATCAGGATAACAAGGTTCCCAGCCAGAACCCAGGCACTATTAATAGCACAAGGACAGGAGGTCCTGCTTGATGCTCAGCTCCTCTAAATTCCTCATGATTAGAAATTAAATGGGCCCCAAATCACTTTATGTGAAACTGCGGCTGCCTGCCAGGCAACCTCACAAGCCACGGAGTCTCCATTAGGCCCAGTGCCCACCTGCCTGCAGGAGATGGTTGGGACTGAATTGCGGGTGCTGGTCCTCCCAGCACGCACCCTCTCTCCTTGCCTCCTTTCCAGAGTCTTCCTGTGCCGTCAGAGCATCCGCCAGTTCCCCAGCTCCCTCAAACCGCTTATTCAAATGTCTCATCCCTCCGCCTCCCCTGGTTTCTTCCTGAGCTCTTCTGCCACCAGCCCATCAGAGGGGCATGTACCCCTCCGTGCACACTCCCCCACCACCCTCCTTTTTCCACTTGTCACCTTTTCTGCCCTTCTTGTTACAAACCTCCTTCTCTGAAGCCATAGCACCCTCTTCCTTCCTCTAAACCTGCCATTTCACTGTTTAAATCCTTTGATATCTTCTAATTTCTCTTAAGATAAAGACCAACGTCCTTAACAAGGCCACGTGAGGCCCTCAGTGAGCTGTCTCATTGAAGGTTTGAAGGAAATGGAAAGGGTGTGAACTAATACAGAGAATAAAATCGTGAACTGACTAGAGAAATATGACTGGACAGCTGTTGCTGTATGAGGTGAAATGTCCTGGTAAGTGTTCACCCACTGGGGTATAAGCCTGGAGAAGGTATGTGGCGGGTTCATCTAAGGCAGGAGCTTTTTATCAATCACATGTATATGAGTTTAATTCTTTATTATATTTGCATCCAAACCCAAGTAACCTTTTCTGGTGACTTCAGTTTACCCTTGTGCTTCTGATATGATCATTATTTTTGGTTAAAAACCAAGTTTCTGCTCAAGAAGCATGTCATTGGAATGAATTTCTCTCTCTCTCCTTTTAATTAAACTGTCAAATGCACTTAATAAACTATATCCCTGAACATCTCTGCTTCAGCCAGGCCACTTTCCTTAGTTTCCTTCGAAAATGTCTTGAACTTTCCCACCTCTATGATGTTGCTTTTTCTCTTGTTTGGGATGTCACTCCCTCTCCTGTCCTCCTGGTCAACTCTACTCAGACCCCAAGACCAAATACTACCTCCTCCAGGAAGCCTTCCCTGATCACTCCAGCCTGTAGTAGCCTCTTTCTCCATTCAACACTGTCTGGACAAAGTCCTTGGGGATTGTGTCTTACACTTTTTTTCAAATAAATATTAGGAGTTATGGTCTATCCATTGCAGAGTCCCAGCTATGGAGACGTAAGACAGTCAACAGTTGCCTGCAGAAGGGCACTTGATGAAAAGAATACACATTTTCCCCCTTCCCAAATCTTCTCTCCACTGCCAAGTTCCTCAGTCGTCTTCTGAGTATGCCTCCCCTGTGCCAGTTAACATTCTTCTCTCTTTGTTGTTCTAAAACTAGACATTGTGACAATACCAGCAGCATCACCACCACAACCAGCCAGCTCAAGCCAGCAAAAAGGATCAACTGACTTTGGTTCCAGTCTAAATCTTTGCTTTTAGATGATCAAATTGCATAAAACCTAATTAAAGCAAGAGTAATGCGTATCTGTAATACAATAGGCTTACCTTTACTGGGGTAAGGGGAAAAAATAAATACCTTGATAATCCCCAATGAGCCTCTAATTAGTTAAACAGAAAGGGATATAGTTTTGGGAACTGGGAGAAAGGAGCAGGGTAAACTTTCCCAGACCACTTCCTGGACACTCCAGGGTCCCCACGGCAGCCCCGCTGGGTAGTGGGGTGGCCTGACCCCGTGGGCATTTTTATTACATGTGCAGGGCTCTTTCTTGAAGAGAGGTTTGTTTTTTTTTTTTTTTTTTTTTTGCCTCCTGGTCTCTCACGAAATGCTCAGACTCTATCATATCACACACAGACGTGACCAGGTCTCTGGAAGAGCTTCTAATTATAAACACGTTGTTTATTTTCCTGGCCTTGTGTCATCTGATTTTCTTTTCATTTATATGAAATAGGAGACATCAGCTTTGAAAGACGTTCTGACACTTTAATGAAAAGAACTTTGGTTGTGAGGTGGTTGCTTTTTATTTCTGTTTCCACGTAGTCCCTAAATTGAGTATCTCAAATTCACTTTGGAGGTGAGATTCACATCCTACTTTCTACTAGAGAAAATCCATAAATTAGCACAGGAGAGGAATCTGGCTCTGATTCTGCAGGCAGGGCAGGGGGACAAGTCAGCATAGGTCTCTAATACACTCATGATTTTCCCCTCTTTGTTTGGCCAAGGTTAAATTTTTCCCCACGGTATTGACACACTGCTATATGTGAACACCCAGGCTACGTACCCCCTCCTTTCCTTCCCCCAACTTACATACCTTAATTTTTTTTAGTGTAACTCGACAGAATCTGGAGAAGATTTATCGTAGGATAAGAATTCCTTCTCAGTTCATTGCTCAGAAAATTTATCATCCTTTGGTTGTTTTTCAAGACTACCAAAAAGGTGAGTTGAAAGTAAGCAATAGCAAAGGCAACTAAATTTTTAAATAGCTTTTTCCACATCCAAATATCCTTAAGAGCCAAAATATGGAATAAAACTTTAAAAAAAAAAAACAGATTAAAATAAAGTTCTTAAAAACCATTTTATTTTTCTTAGCTTCACTCAATCAAAACTATAACACCTTAGTGTGTATAACTGAGTTGCTTTGCTGTACACATGAAACTAACATTGTAAATTGACTACACTTCAATAAAAAATAAGAATTAAAATATATTTTTTAAAAACTATAACTCATTAGTAGGCTGTGAGGGAAATAATACACAATGGTTCCTGGACTTCGGAAGCCTACATTTCAAAAAGAGAAAAAGGGTAAGCACAAAGAAGATAGTAAAGGCACCTGACTGAGGCGCGTGGGTTTATGACCTGCAATCTATATAGAACGAGAAACCTGTATCCATTAGAAGATGGAGTCGGCAGAGCAGGGCTGGCTAGGGGTGAGGCCACGGGAAGGAGTTATTCTTGTGCTGGGAATCAAGTTGGCTTGGCCCTGGGCTAGACAGATTTTTTAAAAGGGGTTGCTTGCAGAGATCAGAAGAAAAGGAGATGCATGCTCTGGCAGGAAAGATTAGGGATGATATTTACGCAGGTCTTTAACGTATTGCACTGATGTTTCAGCTTTGTGTATAGAGGTCTTAAATAGATTTAATTGGCTTTGATTCTAGGTATTGATGTTTTCTGATGCATATTTTAAATGCTATTTTTCCATTGGTTTATTGCTGGCATACAGAGTTGGTTTTTGTATATTGCCCCTTAATTCACTGACTTTGTTCCGTTCATTTACTGAATTAGTTTGACTCTAAATCCTTTTGTATTTTTTACACTCACAGTTATGACAGCTTTGTTTCTTCCTTTCCAGTTTTTATAACTTTTATTATATTTCTTGCCTTACTGCACTGCTTAGAAGCCCTGGTATAATATAGGACAGAAGTGATGCTAGCTGGCATCTTTGTCTACTTTACAATCTCAGGGAACAAGAGATAAAATATAATGTTTGCTGTAGCTTTGATGTAGATACTCTTTATTAGATTACGGGTTTTCTTCCTGTTCTTTGTTTACTAAGAGCTTTTATTATGAATGGATATTAACTTTTCTCAAATGTGTTTTCTGCATATATTGGATAAATCATATGATTATTCTCCTGTATCCTGTTAATGTGCTGAATGACACACATGATTTTTACATGTTAAACTAGCCTTGCTTTCTTTTGTTCTCTATGCTTTAGTCTGAATATATTCTATTGTCCTACCTTAAAGCTCATTAATCCTCTTTTCAACTGTGTCAATCTGCTTTTAAATTCATCCAAGTTATTATTTATTCTATTTTTTAGTTTTAGAATTTCATGTGATTCTTTCTTCATAAATTCCTATTCTTTGATGAATTTCTCTACTTTTCCATTTATTTTCTTGAACATATTAATCAGTTTTTAAATATATATCTAACATACATGTCAGATAACTTCAGTGTCTGGATCTCCTGATGGTTTCTTTCCGTTGCATGAGTTTGGGAGTCAGATTGCCTAGTGTTCAAATTCTAACTGAGTCCTAATAGCTGTGTGACTTTGGACAAGTAGCTTAACTTCTCTGAACCCTGGTTGGGGATTAAATTGTTACAATATATGTAATATGTCTATCAATGATGAAAACACTTTTTAAACATTAATTATTTGCAACAATCTTACTAGTAGATGCCACAATTTTTCTGGTCTGCCTGATGGGAAAATTTATGTCTAGAAAATTTCAGTAAATTCTTTAGGATCATGTAGTTAATAAGTGCAGAGGCAGTGGTGAGGCTCAGGTTTTTCTGAGCCTATAGATTTGCTCTTCCTCTAAACTGCTTCTCAGTATCCAGCGTCTCCAGCACCCACACTACCTGGTGGATATAGATGTTATCTCAGGAGACATTTGCCTAAGTCAGTGCCACAGAGAGTGTGTTCCTTCAGCACCAGCATCATACAGGAGTGTCTTAGAAATGCAAATTCTCATGCTCCACCTCAGACCTACTGAATCAGAAACTCTAGGGACGGGGTCCAGCAATCTGAGGTTTACCCAGCTCTCCAGGTGATTCTGATGGAAGTTAAAGTTTGAGATCTCCAAATGTCAGGTGCAACCAGACCAATTAAATTAAAATCTATGGAGGGAATCCCCAGCCATCAGCTCCCCGGGTGATTCTACGTGTGGCCAAGATTGAGAACAACTGGCCTAGATTTTTGTCTGCTTGATGGCCCTTCCTGCAAAACTGATGGTTCCCTTCCCCATCCCTCACACAGTCCTGCCTTTTCTAGGTGCCGACCTCTTTGACATTTCCCAGAGTCCCGGAGGGTATCTCACAGAGGCTCAGGGTAGAGTGTGGACTGTGCTCTCTGGCTGCTGCCATGCCTAGTCGACCCTGGCCAGCATTCGCCCAGCCTGTACCACCTACTCCCGGCTGCCAACACCCCAGGCCTCATAGACGCCTTCTCCTGGCGCTGCGTCTTAGGCTAAACATCCTTCACTGCTCAGCTGGGGATCCGGACCAGAGCAGGAACTGACTTCCCATCCTCTAAGTCCTGCTCTTTTACGGTGGGGCGGCTCTCTTTGTTTGCAAAATAGGCCTTTCAGTTCCAGGTGTTCACTCTCTCCGGGAGTAGCTCAGCTGGGATGTTGTAAATAGTTACCACGCTATTAATCAGAAGCATGACTCCTCTCCAGTCTCCAGGCCCTTTTGCTGAGGCTGCTCATTGTGCCAGATTCCACCCTAAGTAAGTATGAACTCTCCTTCTGGGGCTCCTCCATCATGCTGTGGTTTGCCTGCTGTCATCAGCTCCTGATTCATCGACGTGCCTGTGGACCTTGGAACCTCTTCGGCCTCAATGGCGCCTAACTCCACCTGCCAGATCCAAACTCGGCCAGCCAGCACCCTTTCTATAAATATAGGGAACGTGATATATTTAGTGCGACTGGTAATTAAATTTCATAACTATGGTAACCTGAACATGGGGACTCATGGGAACTAATTCATTCAGAATCAAACTGATTGGAAACTGAAAAAAAACAAAAACAAAAACTCGATTTTGAGGGTGCACCTTATAGTTTATTTTCAATACTTTTATATTTTGAGAGGATTGTAGATTCACAATTATAAAAAATAACCCAGAGATCTCATGTACCCTTCATCCAATTCCCCCCAGTGGTAATTTCTTGTGTATCTACAGAACCATATTATAGCTGGAAAATTGACACTGATACAGTCCATCAGCAGCATTCAGGTATCACCACTTCTACTTTTACAGGCACTCGTGTGTGTGTGTGTATTTAGTGCTATAATTCTATCACATGCGTAGATTCATATGGCCACCAAAACACAGCACAGTTCCATCGCAAGGATCCTTCATGCCACCTGGCTGACACCACCCTGGAGGGAGAACGGGAGCACTGCCTGCTTCTAACAGGCAGGAAACGTAAGATCAGCTCCCTGACCGGTCCCTCCAACACCACCAGGCAAGAGAATGGGAGTACCCCTGGCTGCCTCTGCAGGGGTAGGGTGGGAAGAAAGATCAGCTGCCCACTGCCCCACTGAAATGGGGGAGGGGTGCAATTTTCCCATTAGTATTTGGCTAGAATAGGGCAGGTATGGCCAAAAAGGCTTTCCATTGTGAGACCACTCTTTCGTTTGTTCCTTGGTTGGAGAATGAGACAGAGCTTACTTTATCTCTGTCTGTTGGCAGGTCCTGGATGGAGGCCACTATGGTTCCTGTCTGGGGTATACGGAAGACAATAAAGAGACCTGAAGAACTCATCACTCATCACTGTCCCAAAGCCCCTAGCAGTCCACCTTCATCTTTCCTCCTTGGAGTCTTCCTCTGTTTGCTTGTTGTATTAAGTCCCCAGTTGTAAGAGGGAGGACCTGGGAGGAACAGGATGCTCTATCCTGGCCAGAACCAGAAGTCTGATCTATGCTTGATTTTTAAGAGGAATAAACAGATAACAGGTATGCTGACACCAGCAATTAATTCATATAAGCAACTTTTCAGCATGTCATCATTTTAGTTTAGCTCAGTATTCTACATCTGTCATATATATTATGCCATAGTATGTGACAAGAACTCAAGTACAAAATGAGACTACTCTGTAAATAACTTCCGGAACATCACAGAAAATTAAATTATCTTCTCTGTAGTTCTGTGTGGGTGTACTTAGATGAGTTTAATTCTCCAAACAATGGTTGTTTTCCACATAACCAGAAACCCAAAACCTAACCAATTTGGCTAAAAGTTTTCTACATGGAAAACTTGGAGCAGAGTTAGATAATTGACCAACTATGAGGACAGTTTTAAAAATAGCACCACGGGAGGAAAAGATCCTAAGTAACACTCAGTCTTTCTTCAAGGAGATGGAGGTTATTATGTAGAAATCTCCACTGCTTAAGCAAGACGAAGGCACCGAGGGAATAAACCACATCTTGATTTCAAGGAAACCCCATTTAGCCACAAAACTGGATTCTTCCTCTTATTCGTATCTACATTCGCAAAATAAGCATCACTATTCTGATTCTGTTTGGCTTCTGATTTCTAAATCATGCTTTTGCCAATCAGAGAGTGAATTCATTTCAAATATTTTGCTAAGTGATTTGTAAAATGAGAGAACAAGGACACATCTGAGTTTCCACACAGGTGAAGGCAAGCCTGAATCTCCCAGAGTTCTTTGAAGCCTTTTGTTCAAAATCAGACACTGAGGACTGAATATCTTCTTGGTTGATGCTGAGAATTTAATGTGCAGAGAGACTAGGAGGGTGAAAGTTACTTTATTGGAAATGACACAAGCTCTGACAACCAGGTACTGTGTTTTCCTAGCGTGACACTTTTTTTTTTTTTTTTTTTGGTAAAAGGCATATTGGTGTGCATCAGTCTCAGGGTGGTGACATTATAAAATGTTATCTAGACCTTCTGCACCCGCAAATATCTGAGGAAACAAAGAGCATCCATTTATTCTCAGCAGTTGCCCAACATCAACGTCAAGGGTTTAAAAATACTGTCTACGTGCTTGTGACTGAATCAGACACTTTGGGAAGGTGCGTTTACTCTCTCCATAGTGACCTCCCTATGAAACAGAGGGAACAGAAGCAACTAAACTTAGAGCCACGACACAGTCTCTCAGATTCACACAAACATGTTCCAGGTGAGAAAGGGGGCAGGCGTAGCATTTCAGCTCTCAGACTGAGGCAGAATAAAGGCTAGTTTCCTGATCAAAGAAAAGTCTTACTACACAAAAGCAGAACAACATATTGGAGTTTGCTCTTTAGGCTGGGGTAGGGGAACTTCTGGAGCACTGGAGCTGTGCTAATAAACAAGGCTTTCTGCTTCTTGGGATCAGCATTGCCATTTCCATTACAATTTGGGGCCTACATCCCTGAGTTGGGCAAAATGAACACCATCACCTAAAATTTTCCATTGCCTGGTGTGGGAGCAAAGCCTCAGCCCCGTACCGGTATCTACGTGGGTTTCTGATTTATCATGGTCGGTTTTCTGTTCAGATAGATACTCTTGGGAAGGGTGTAGGGGATACTGGTCTCTCCCTGCATCACCATCTTCCCACCCCCTCTCCTCATTCTCACCCACCAACTTGGGCCAGTGGTTTAGCGATGTGCTCCTTGAGGGGACACAGAAGTGACCAATTGTGTCAGTCTATGGGCTCTGGACCAAGGATACAGAGAAAAGATGGCCATACCCACTGGTGGAGAGATGAGCACAGCACGCATCTTTTGTGATAGTTACAAATTTTGAGCTATAATATTAAACAGTAATTGTAGCCTCTCCCTGGAAAATAGAGTATTAAATAGAGTTTGCAAAAGGGTTAACTGAATGGAGGGCACCTTTCCTGTTCACCCATAAGCAGGATTACCAGTCCCTGCAGGTAATTGGTGATATAAAACTTTCCCTTGGGTCATATGCTCAAGATTGTTCTGATCATTTTTTCAAAGCCGCGTCATGGCTTAACTGTGGATTCTTTTCTCTTCTCTTTCTCAAAACCTGGCTTGTCTCTGAAATGCCATATGCACAGAGACCTTTTTATTTGTGAGAACCAGCATTTGCACTCAAGTATCAGCTCAAGGAGGCTTTTCTGTTGGTTTTATTCTGGAGGGACAATTTCTGTTTCCTGCCTCTGGTTAACACAGGTGATTGCCTTTAGGCAAAGCCTTTATTTTTGTTTTCTTGAATTCATGAAATTAAATTAGAGGCTATAAAGGTAAGAGGAGTTGGTTATTTGTAGTCCTAACCAAGAGGAGTTTGGAAATACTGATTATAAAATATCTTTTAAGTGTGTTCCCTGTAACAACTGCCTTCAGACTCCCCTACCTGAAGACAAAGCCTTCAGCAATATATTTACGTGGTTTAGTCTTACATGCGTGATAGAGTCCTGTTTTTAGACTGCAGTTCTGAAAGAGTTCAACAGCTGAGTTGGCAACTGAGACCCACCCTCTAAAATATATAAGTGAGACATGGACGCTGTAATCTCCAGGGCAGAGCCTGCTCCCAGTTTGGCGTTCTTTGGTTCCAGCTGTTGACTAGAGATAATTTGGATTATAATAGTAAAACCAAAAAATGCTTTTAATGCAAATTCCTTGTACTGCATGTCTGTCTTTGAGAAGCAAGTGGACATTCTTACAAACGACCAGAATAGGAGGTTATCTGTCTTTTCTCAGCCCAGCAGCTATGAGTAGATGTGGAAGCCAAGGTCTCAGGAATTTTATGTCACATTTAACTTTATTTTAGGGAGGTTAAAATATAGGGCTTTAAAAAATTCAACCAGACATGTCATTCTCTTTGTCCTTTTCTGTTCAGTGTTTCCTAGTTTACCACAATAAGCACTTATTATTTTTATAGTGAGGGAAAGGTTATTTTAGATTGCCAGCTATACTTACCATGATGTTAAGGGGAAAATTAAAATGATACAATCCCTTACAGGCAAAGGGTGTTTTCAGTAAGCGATACACGCTTGCACTGGGATGGGAGAACCCTTCAGGCATAAGCACGACATCTTGGACCCTTGGCTACTTGTCTAGTGATCGCCCCAATTTCAGTGTCAAATATCCTCTCCA